>NW_008238330.1:6247747-6264544 GCF_000691975.1 Corvus brachyrhynchos | reverse complement strand
AGATGGGAGAACCCCACGGAGGCCCAGGCAGGCAGGGCGAGCAGGGCTACAGCGTGGCAAAAGCTCGAAGCAGCAGCAGGGCAGGGCAGCCACAGCCCGGCCTCCAGCAGGGCAGGGAAAGCGGCTTTTTTGGGATCCCAGCGTTGTTTCCAGCAGAAAGAAAAACGGCCGAAAAAAGGAACCAGCAGCTCCTTTCTCTCCAGCTTCTCTCTCCGGACCATGAGAGCGAACTGAACCCACACCCAGGTGAAACAAAAGAGTGGCCAGGCCCTTTTGTCTTCTCTTAAGCACCCAGCGATTTATCATCTTAGTAACAGAATAGGGGAAAATTCCTTTAACAGAAAAAAAACCTAGATCTCTTAAAACCCCAACAATGAGTATACTTACAAAAAACAAAAAAAAAAGAGCTAGATGTCTGATGCCCCACTGCATAGGCATCAGCCTGTTCCAGAGCTTGTTGGACTCTGGGGCAAGGAAACTTAGCATGTGGAAGCTGCTTGGACTGTGGTGTTGCTTTTGCCTGTGATCTGTCTACCGGGGAGAAATAAGCTTTGGGTGCTTGAGGTATGTGAATATGTTCATCTCCAATGGGATGCTGCCAGACAATGCTCCTGCTTGTCAGACAACTAGCTAGAGCAGAGAAGGTATTTGACTCTATGACCTGTAGCTTTGAGCAGTAAACATTTAACTTTCTGGTGGTGGATGAGATCAACCTCCATTGAAAACACAGGTATTTACAAACCTTAATGAAATTGCAGCAGACAGAAGTCTGAATGTAGTGTAAAAAGTGCTCTTTACAAGGAACAGCTATCCATTCTGCCATTACCCATAACTAATTATTGGTTGTATTTTTCCCTTTGAAGAGAAAAGGTAAAATGAATGACAACAGTATCTGATTTTGTAATCTCTAATGCATGAAGATATCTGCATGTGTTTAGGCAGAAGTAAATTTGGAGAAGCATTAAATCAATGACATCCAATGACAGTTACTGCATACTAGTTTCATTGCCCAAGGACAAATAAGAAATAGAGATCTGTTCTGCACTATCTGGGAAGGTCAAAGATGCACAAGGTTGCAGTTGTGCCAGCCACAGTCACAAGTCAAGAGATTGCTTGTCAGTGAGGTAGCAGAGGCATCTGGCAGGTGCCAGCAGAGTTAGAGAAGGGAATAAAGCTGCTCTGTGGAGGTAGGTACCCAGATGTTAGGCAGTGAGACCTGGATTCCCCTCCACAGCTAGAAGGAAAGAGGATGAAAGGATGAGCTGGCAAAGGAAACCTCCTGGTGTACAATGTGCCTGACACCTGTGTGTTTCTGAATGTGACTGATTTAACTGCCTGCTAGACACTCTCCACCTCCTTCCTCTGGGTAACAAATCAGGTTAAGACCTGGTTTGTACTGCCAAAGACTGGAGTGAGAGAATTTGATACTGGTACCAAGAAAAAGAGAGTTAAAAACAAACACCATTTAAGTTACAGTGATGATTTTAGATGGTATATTTTTTTGATGGTGGTAACCCAGATGTCTATTAAAAAGTAGAATATAATGCTCTCTAAAAATACCAAGTAGTCAAAACTATCACACTCACTGAATTACATTACTAGTAGCACCCCACACTACCATTACAATACTTGCCATGAAGCTGATCATACATACACTTTAATAACTATTATTATGTCTGCTACTGCAACTCTAGGCACACTGTGCTTATACTGGAGTTTTTTAATAAGGTTAAAGAATATTTGAGTCATTCAGAGCAGACATTCTGTACTAACTGCGGAGGAATTTCTAATGAACTGTTTCCTGATGAAACTTGAAGGCTTCTAACAAACAGACATTCACACTCTCTGACATAATTTTATAACTCCTCAAAACTTCTCTGTCATCTAGGCAATGGAGAACACGGATCTGGTAGTGTTTGTATTCTTTATTCCTCTCCTAACTGAATCTTCTGGTACCCATTTCATCTTATTCCAACTCTTTGCTTTTATTTTTTTCTTGATATGTGAATGGAACAGTCCAGGAAAGCCCCAAAGATGGATCTTGGGTCAGGCACATGCTCTGATAATTTTGGTACTGTCAGTAGTATTGTGAACATTTTATGCTTTTCCACTAATGCATCCTAATTTACTGCATGACTGACTTAAACTCCTACTCTCCACCCTCTGTTGAGGTCGTCAGTAGGACTCTTCTTTAGCACTGGTTTTATTCTTATTAGCTGGCAAAGTCTAAAGTTCAAGATTCCCTTTTGGAAGATTCCCTGTTGTTTTGTAATGATAACAAAAGCCACTTGGGCTGTAGAACCAGAAGATTATGTGACAACGTACAACAACCCAGACCCAGACAAGACACTGGTTGTTGCTCTAACAACATCTGAGACTCTCTTCCACCTCTCCAGACTGACTGTGTGGTCTTACATAGCATTTGTTTCACTTATTCCTACTAAAGACCCAAAGTCAGATGTATTTCTCTCAAATGCAAAGCATTCAAAACCCTTGGGAGACTAAATCCGGGATCTAATTTGGACACTGAACACAGGCCAGTCAGAGGAACCATTAAGTAAATGTCTCCTCAGCACTCCATGGAACCAAAATCCAGAAAAGATGATGGAGAAAAAGTGTTAAAAAAAAAGTCTCCATATTTCTTTTATCGGACCTAATTCAATGTCTACTTTTGTTTCCAAATTCTAGGTTAAGACAGAAGAAGAAACAGTAATGTGGGTGTGGATAAAACTCCAGATTTCCCTTTGTTCCAGTGGGTACTAAAGCCTGTTTAAGACAAAGTTGTTTCCACAAAACACTTATTATATGCTCCAATAATGGAGCAAATACAGCTGCATTAGTGTGGTCCTTTGTCTGGGTGAAATAGTTCTGCCAAGATTAGCTTGGGATCATATAATTTCAGTGTTTACTGAACCTGGGATGAAGGTAGGAAATTGCCTCCATGCTGCTTCTTTGCCCTGTATGGCCTTTGAGTTGTGCTCTGTCTTCAAGCTGTAGCAGCTTCAGGCTCTAATTTCCCTTCCTGCCCTTGCTTGACTAAAGCTTGGCCCTGATTTAAACAAGGCAAGGTGCTGTCATTAATGCAGCTGCCTATTGATGTCAATGACATGGGTAGTTTATTCTGCAGATGGTATTCAGAGTGGCATTGACTTTTGGTTTGCTCTCAGCACCCCATCCATCAGCTGAGCACTGCATCAGCAATGCTCTGACACTTACTAAATTTAGAGCTGTTGGGATTTTTTAGACAACTTCATCTATTTTGGTGGCTTACAGAAAATATGCTTTTGTCTTACCGACAAAACAACTACTCTGTTTTTGTCTGCTTGAACATCTTTGGGAGGAGGAAAGGGCAGGACAGGATTGCATTCTTAGGCAGAAGTACACAGGCCAGGTGAGTGAGACAGAAGCCAGATTAGTGCACCCATCGGTGTTTGCCTGTCTTAAGGCAAGAGGATTGTGGGGTAAAACTTTTAGAAGGTCTGAATATATCTCTTGATGACTTGACTTCAAGGTGAAGAGAATTTTCTAAAAACTGAGGAATGGAAATAGATGAAACCAGGCAGATGCAGAGATGTAGTTTGCTAAGCAAGGAGAAGGGGAGCAGAGCATAAGAGCCTTTCTTGTAACTTGAGAATGAGCTGAACTGGATCCTCTGTCTTAGGATGAAGCCTCCCAAGTTACTCAGTGACAGCTTTGCACTAGAGATGCTCTTCTTTCCATGACTCTTTCTTTCTTTATGTGCTTTCCTTATTTCAGTCAGAAATGACCAAAAGAACAACACAAGGTCCCAGGCAAGTAAACCCTTGAACAAATCTATGTGCAAGGCGGTACCTGCACCCCAGCCTCCCGTGGCACTCCTGGAGCTGCATCCATGCTGCTCCATCTGTTCAGCTGCCCTCTGACAGCCCTTCTCTCTTCTCATGCTCATCCTCCCTGCTGCTCAGTGGCCTCGCATCTGTGCTGTGTCGGTCCCGCTCTCACCAGCAGTCCCCCAACAGATGTTCCCTTTCCAGTTTGTTAGCTGGGGTGGGGAAAGGTCACTGGTGCAGCAAAGCAGGGAGGGAGACAAGGGATGTCATCTCTGACAGCTGTCCCTGCTTCTTTTCTCTGTGGGGTCTGGCCAGTCAGGACAATGGGGAGAGCTGTGCATCTGGGATCAGGCAGCCAATCCACCTGTCCCTTTCTCTGCCTTGAACATGGGTTAGCTGAGGTCTAGGAGACAAATATGCTGTTGGTGCAGGCACTGGGATTGCTGTGAACAAGGAGGTTTGTGGATTTCCTTGCATGTGCCAAAGCAGACAACTGAGTCATTTCTCATCCTGACTTCTCAGCCTGTTTCTGCCCCTTTATTATATATTTTGTAGGTTCTCCAAGCGGCCAACCTTCTTTGGATATACAGCTTGATGGGATGGCATCACATTCTGGCTGCAAATGCCTCCTATCACAAAGATTTGCCCTCTTCAGTTTAGTCCTTATGGAAATGAGCCTGTGTGAGCACACTCTCAGAGGATGTGTCCACCTACCTAAAAATTCTGTGCCAGCATCAGTCATATCTGACAGAGGTGTATTTGTCTCAAAGATCAAAATGTCCTACAAGACTTACGAAAATGTCTTGTGGAGGAGAGTGATGCATTCACAGAGGAGAGGCTTGTGCTACACTGGCATCAGAGATACACTAAGGTAAAGAGACACTGGCAACACTGTTCGTGGAAATTACTTCTAGAGTGGAGTCACTGCCATTTAGGCAAGAGGGGATATTTCCTGATAACATGCCTACTTTCCTCTGCATTTATTTATAATATTGTTTATAGTAGTTACTTTTGTTTTGGTGTTACAAGGTGGCAAAGATGGAAGAATGCATTTTCAGTGCTGTTCAAACACTAAAACCAAAACACTCATGGGCTAAAGTAATACAGGCCTTGCATGCTTCCTGCAAAGGCACGTTTGGTTTAATGGAACATTCAAACCATGTTTGGTGTGTTTTATCTAAATACAGGAGTTCTGCAAAGGAGCCCACAGACTAAAGCATGTGTATAACTGGGAACAGCTTGAATTCAGAAGCTTGTGGATAGCCCCCTCTTGCATCTGTCATCTGACCGCCAGTTCTATTTTTTCTGTAACATATAAGGTGATCTACTGCATTGTGGGTTAGCATCTCTTTGACTTTTCAGGTCATCAAAGACCTCTGCCAGCACCTTTGGATTATATAGATGAACCAGGGAGCACATGAGCCTCCTGGTGGCTGGTGCTACAGAGCAGTCATGCATTAAATAGGAGATTAATGGGGTTCCCATAGTCTGTACCAACATGCAAGAATGTAACACTGGCTTTCTCTGAGTGCTTTGTGCATTATGATCTGTTATTAATTTTTCCATCTGCCTGACTTACCCTCATGAGACCTCCGGCTCCCTGGCCCTCCTCCCTCCTGTACTGCTCTCTAGCCAAGCACTGACTCTCAGGCTGTGCCATGTGGGATCATGTCCACCATGAAATTGCAAGCATTTGGGCCCAGCACCAGGGTAGGAAGGTGAGGACTGAAGAGGAGAGCAGGACAGAAGGCTGTGTTTCACTCCTGGCACCGGTGCAGATGTGCTGTGCCTCCAGTGACACATTTTCTCCTTTGCCTTGCTGGGGAGACACAGTGCAGTGAGTACTGCTACTGTCTCTGGGAAGGAAGATGTGGCTCCAGGGATGTCTGATCCAGCTGGGGTGAGGATCCACAGGGAAAGTGAGAGCAATGGGGAAATGAACTGCAACTCCAGCAGTGCTCAGTAGCAGCTCAGAAGAAGCAGGTTTTCCTTCTCACATAAGCTGCATACGATGTGTGCCTTTCCTTTTGCTAATTGTAAAACGAACAGAGAAACAGACATTGGGTATTGCACTGATTCTCAGTTTGACAAATTCCCATTTTCCAATGGAAGCATATATAATTCCTAGAATTTGTAACCAGCTGCACTGCTGTCTGCTATTTTCAATTTCCTTCCCATGATGTGGAGGTGCACCCTGCAGATGTGCTTTCATCTATTCCTTAAAGTGGGTGAGTATATCTCACTGTAAATTAGCCAGACTTTTTGCAATTTGTCTTTTGGAAATGATCTTTAGTCTTTTATATGTGGCCCTTAGCTGCAAAACACTCTTAAATCTTTGTCAAATAGGTAATAATGAAGAGAATACATTTTTATGGAGCATGGACCTTCTGACTGCAGCACACAGTTATCTCTTACCCTCCAATGTTCCTGCAGTACATTGAGCTGTCAATCATCAAATGACCTGAAGAGAAAAAGGGAGACAAAGAAGCTGAGGAAAATTCTGATACATCAGTGAAAAATGTGCTTAATGGCAAACTAAATTAACAGTATATGCTTAATTTGGATCTACTAAAATTGATGTTTTCCAAAGACATAGCCCTGCATTGAAAAATTCACATGCAGTAGAATCTTCCTTTTTTTAGCTGTCTCTACAGGTGTACACCTACATCCTTATCCATCTCACAGCTTTAGTGTCCCCTTGGACATTGTGGATGCTGTGGTACCCGTGGAGAACAGCAGTGCACATCTCCACAGGGTCTGGGCACCTGTGTTGCCTTCACCTGAAGAAGGTGTTGCAGGTGGGAGAGGCACCAAAGGGGATGTGCAGAAGTCAACAGCAATGAGAGCATTCATTGGTGTTGACCAGCTGGTGGCTGCTGAGGACTGCAGCAGCCAAAGTCAGCTGAGACCTGCTACATGTGGGTGGGTATTGGGGCTTTGGCAAAAGCATGAGGCAGACAGATGCTGACAGAGATGTTGAGAACAAGCATGGATGTGCCTGTTTCTGACAGAACATAGATTTTTAGAGGTATTGCAACTGGGCTTCATTTCCAAGCACCAGACTCAAGGTAGTCTTATCTCCAAGTTGTCCAAGAAGGACTTTTGCAGGACTGATTTTGGCCAGTGAGTGGGGCAAATGAGGGGTGTTGAAACATCCCAGAACAGGTTGTTTGTTTTGGCTCACATTAAGGTGCCCTGCTGTTAATATGACGGGTCATCCCACACCTTTCATGTCCTATTGGGAATTTCACTGAAGAAGCTGTGTTTCTATGAAGATGAGCTGACCATGAAGATGAGCTGACCATAGAGCACTTCAGACCCTGTCTTGTGATGGATGCTCATTTTCTGAGTGTCCACAGAAGACAAAGAACCTCTTCATGCTCCACAAAAGTTCTGTGCTGGAATTACCCTCTTTCATCTAAACCAGTCTGATGCCCTCTTGACAGGCTCCAGAAACAACCTGAAGTCCACATCTGGTCAGTGAAAAGGAAGATCAGCAGTTTCAGTCTCCAGGTCTCTCAGTAAGGTGCACAAGTGGGACTTATTTTTCTCTTCTCAAAGTGTCATATAAAATGTTTCTCATTCACATGCAGTATTTAATACATAACTCACAGTTTGTACATATGTCAGTAACCCTTTAGATTCCCAAAACTGAAATACATCTTCTTTTTCTGACAATGTGTGCTGTCGTCAGTACCCTATTTTAGTATTGTAGGATTCCTCTGAAGGATCAGGTCTGTGGAAAATCTGGTTTCTGTGTTTAAGAAATCACTGAAGCACATGCTGTGAACGTGCACACATTATTTCATGGGCAGGAAAACAGGGAAGGAAAATATTAGCTCACACTTTGAGTCTTGTAGAGAAGTCTGCCTGTGGTTTCCTTCTCTTTGCTCATGAACCTGACTCATCTGTAAGTACAAAGTTAATTACTGTCTTTATATGGACAAGCCTCAGATCAATCTCTCTGTTCCAGACCCATCTGCTTGTGTCCAAATGAAATTTCAGCCTGTCTGTCTGGCATTTCCTCTCGATGTGTCACCCCCGGCTCCAGTTCAAGAAAGCTAAAACTCAGCTGTTCATCCTTCATCACAACTCTTAGCTGTTATCAACAATCTCTCCCTCTTTTGGGGCAGCTCTGCTGTTTGATAGGTTGCCCATATCTTGTATTTTTCCAAATATTTTGAATTTTCTGCTTGTTCTTTCCATCTTCACATTTAGAAGATACTTCTTAAGCATCCAGAAAAGTGATCTTTAATCTTTTGTTGAATCTCCCAATAAAACTCTCTTTTGTAGGAGGCCAAAAAACCCCTCAAAAAACCAAACAACAAAAAAAGGCAAGCACCTCATGAATACCTACAATTACTAGTGCTTTCTTTCCTAAGCTGAGGCTCAAATTATTCAGATTTTTTCCTGAAATTTGCTAGTATTGCTGTTTGAGCAAGAAGCTGGCACTTTTAAAAGCAGTGTGGTTTGGAATGGAGAACAGTCCCATGATTTTCACTGTAAATCCAACTACTGTTTTGATAGCAAGAGATTTAATTCCTCTTCAAAGGCCTCCCATGGCAAGAGTTTTATGGCAACAAAACCACAAAATCAGAGTGCAGAAAACAACAGCTCCCCATCTGAAATCAGTCCTTCAGATCCCTGCACTGAGCTATGATTTGGCATCCTTCTCTAGCTGGGCAAGGGAGCTCTGCAGTTGTATTAGATCTGTGTCGCATGCCTCTGAATTTGTATGTTTTTTCCTTGTATGGGGCTTTGTGGCTACAGCTATAATTTGCAAAGATCAGTGTTTCCTAATTCACTAATTTGCTTGTTGCTGTTTCCATGGTGCTCTCATTTGGCAGGCAGGGAGCACTCTTAACAAGTGCACTGAAGTCAAGCTGGAATTAATTTCTGCTTCTCTCTGTTTCCTTTCCTTATCCCTCCAGTGGAGAGGTGTGGAAAGGGTCAGCAGAGTATTTATTCCAGTTTGATGGGAAGTAACTGAAGCTGGAAAAGGAGCACTCCTGCCTTCGCCAACACATCCTGTCTCCCATCCTACAGCAAGCATGTCCTGGGGTAAGAAGGAGGGTGAACCTTCCCACACTGACCTAATCCTGATGGATGAACTCTGGTGATGGAGAGGGAAGGCACAGCAGAGGTGGCAAGAAACATGTCGATGAGGCATAGCAGAAAGGTGTGATGTTGACCTGGAAAACAAAGAGGTGCGCCTGTGAGCACTGACTCAGGGCAGGAAGCAGACACAAGCCCCTGCCCCCAGAGTGTGTTTGTGCATCTTCTGGGTCTGAGGTGGTCCCCCATGTGTCTATGGAAAGGCAATTAGACAACCTGGTTAAGAAACCTGTTTCATTCCTACTGTTGATGTCAGAGCATTTACCCCTTGCAAAGGTTATTTTACTAAAATGGACATGAAAATAACTTTTTGCACACGAATCCTGAGTTTTCCAATTACAGAACAAAATAAGGTGTAATGCTGTCATACTGTCAGAACTAAAATACCCACTGGTAAGACAACTGCAACAGATCTAAATCCCTGTGCTTTCATTCTGACCAATGTGTGTATTTCTCCTTAAGTACTCTTTGCTCTGTTTCCTCATTGACCTTTTTTCCTTTTCTCTAAATCTGCAAATACCATTTATTTTTTTTTCAATCAAACTTCTAAATTCACTTCTGTAGTACACTGCCACAGTGTCCTGGCTCTCAAAACATCAGATATGGGCAGAATCTGGC
The DNA here is from genome assembly GCF_000691975.1 of Corvus brachyrhynchos. NCBI lineage: Eukaryota > Metazoa > Chordata > Aves > Passeriformes > Corvidae > Corvus > Corvus brachyrhynchos. Next base: position 6,255,002 of record NW_008238330.1, on the reverse strand, counting down.
TGGAAATCTGTCTAATGGAAAAGAACAGCAGAGCCAGGGCAGCGATCATTCCCTTGCACTCAGAACTGGTGTGGCCTGACTTTGAATCCTGTGTCCAGTGCTGGGCCCTGACTACAAGAAAGACATTGAAGTGCTGGAGTGTGTCCAGAGAAGGGCAACAGAGCTGGGGAAGACTCTGGATAAAAAGTCTGATGAGTAGAGGTTGAGAGAGCTCGGGTTGCTTAGCCTGGAGAAAAGGAAACTCAGGGCGACCTTATTGCCCTCTGAAAATACTTGAAAGGAGGTGGTAGTGAGGTGAGGATCTGTCTCTTCTCCCAAGTAACAAGCAACAGGACAACAGGGCATGCAGCTTGAGGTCAAGCTGCACCAGGTTAAGATTGGATATTAGGAAAAATTTCTTCACTGAGAGGCTGCTCTGACATTGTAGCAAGCTGCCCAGGGAAGTGGTGGAATTGCCATTCCTGAAAGTGTTCAATAAATGTCTGTCTGTGGCACTTAGGGACATGGTTTAGTGGCAGACTTGGCAGTGCTGGGTTAATGGTTGACCTTGATGGTCTTAGAGGACTTTTGCAACCTTAACGATTCTACAACTCTGCCATCTCTCAGCTTCATGTTTCTGCTTGCTGTCGTCACCCAGAACTCACAGCTGGTTTATCAAGTTTCTGTCCAGGTGACAGTGCTCACATCCAAAGAAATTTGAACTGACTTTAACAGTGAGATTTTGCGACATGGTATTAGATGCTTTGCAAAATCACTGGATATCAGAGTTGCTCTTCTGCCATCTTTCATACAATTTTTTTAAAATATTCCTTTTTATCTACTCTCTTCATTATTCTATTTGCCTAGGGTCTTCCTTTCCTTCCTTTCATTTTTCTGAGACCTGCCTTGAGGTTTTTGTAAGTGTGGATTCTCTGCCCCTCCCTTCTGCCTCCCTCACTTGTTTTAAAAGAGTCAAATAATAATGACTGTGTTATGTTATAACATGTTTATTTGTTTAATAAATATATTAAGAGAATTTGTTAAATACACAGTACATGTTGCTAAGTCAACTGCACACCTTGTAGCACAATCCTTAATTATGTAAATAATCACCCCACAAATAGTCCCTTTGGGTTCAACAGCAGTACATGGACAACGGAGGATTTCTTATTAAACATTTAAAATTGGGTCCAATGCACAACATAATGAGACTGTATTATGGTAATGATGCCTGCCAAGGTAAAAATAGGAGAGGCAGATGGTAGAGGAGAGAAAAATGCTGAATATTTATCCCATTAACAGTGTGAACCAGTTTGAGTCTTAAAATGAGGGCAGGGAGAAACAGCATTGTAAATCCTTTTCCTTGGGGGGATCAGTTTCAGGTTTTCTTGGTCATTAATGGTCATTAATTCCAATAGCAGCAGTATGTCCTCTTCTATTATGAATAATACCACATGAATGCTTACAGTTTCCTATTTTCAGTTTAATTCCTATGATCAAATCTCTATTCCAATTCCATGTACTTATTTCTATTAAAAAAAGCAAATCAACAGTGCAGGTAACTGAAGCCTTCCATTAAGAAGCTAGCAGTATAGCCCTTTCTCTAGCAAATTTGATTTTCTTGATAGCAATCTCCATTCTGCTGCTCCCTTCTTGAACAGAATTCTTCTGGGAGGTGGAGAGGAGCCAGAGAATGACAACTCTCTTCAGGTTTTCACTTTAAGATCTCATTGAAATGGGATTTGTGAAGTTTATGAGATCCTCAGTTAATTTTCTGGGTTGACCAGTGTCACTCTGCAAGTAATGTGGTCTGTCTAGCCAAGGTAATTAGTTCTCTGTACAGGGAATGAATATAAAACTTTGAAACCCAAGCTCTAAGCGGAGTGCAGGATCACTGTGGAAAGGAGCAGTGGGGATATATCATTTCACTGGACTGTATTACTTTGACAGCATCGAATAAACTGATGGTGAGAAACACAAGACTGAAAATGGGGTAACCTCATGGTATCCAGATCTCAGATGGAGAAGAGCAAGAATCTTGCCTTGTTTTCTTTCATGTCTTCATGAACACTCAGACTCCTGGTTCTTCTTTCTGTTATCCCTTTTAAAGTGAGTATTTGTTGTAATGCTAGGTTTAGTTTAGCAAGCTGCAGCTTTCCCTGAGAGCTCAGCAGAGCTGCTTAGAGCAGTGCGACCATTTTCGCCCTCCCGCAGTCCATTTCGGACGGCTCCACGGTTTTGCTCCAGCAGCTATCAGCCTTACAACACAGTGATGGCGAAGGAGGCGAGAAGGGTCTCCCCATGAGGATTTCAGAGGATCTTTTAATAGTTACATCTTGTCCCAGAGACCCCCAGAGGCAGAGAGATCTCATAGTCGGGGAGGAGGGGGGTTTTCTCAGGGCCCAAGGCTGGTGCATGGGCAGAGTTGGGGTACAGGAACCAATAGGGAGAGCTCAAGGGAGTGGCCAGGGCTAGGGGCAGGGGAAGGTGGTGGTGGGGGGGGAAATGTGAAAGGCATTTAATAAATTAATCAGTGTGAAATACAACACCACAAGTCTTCTCCCACCCTGTGATTATTGAAGAACTGCATTGCCTTATGCTGCAAAACGGGGAAGATCTAACCTCTTCTGGTTTCTGCCCACCATTCCTGGTCAGTTCTTCCCTTTCAACAAGCCAAGTGGCTGCACTGTGACAGAAGCCTCTGACAGAGCAACTTTCGAGTCTCCTTTTCCAATAGGACTGCTTGGTTACCTCTATAGAGTTTGTTCAAGGTCCAGCAGGTGCAAGACCTGTTAAAGACAGAGGATATTCACCACAGCACAGTGGTTTAAATCCAACAGTCACAATGCCTGAGAAGAATTGATGTGAAAGTTTTACCAGGATTTTGTCTGAGCTAAAGAATGTGAAATTGAAGGGGAGGACAATTAATAGGTGTTAGGAGCATTACAACAATAATTAGAAATATTAGAAGCCCTGTACAAAATAAATGAATTGACACTATATCAAAGATTGCTTTTTAATCAAACTGTTTCTGATTAACTATATTTTAAAATGTATCATATAGCAAAAAGTGTGAATCTGATTATTGTATAAGTGCCATAAATAACTTCCAGTTCTTGAAAGCTGCTCAGTTTCCTTAAGTGAAGTATTCCCACCTTATTTCAGGAAAATAACGGTTTCCACTTATTTTTTTATCTCTTGCTCTGTAAGCTAGATTTTCTTCTTATTTGTGCAGATGCAGGTCTACTGCAGTCAGAAAGGCTGCATTTTATTCAGAAGTATAAAACAGTTGCATTAAATGCACTTGATAGTAAAAGAAAGCTTCTGCCGTGCCCTGTCTGTTTCCATTATCTTACACTCTCCTCTCTATGGTAAAATAATTTATTGACTGCACATAGATTATAAATATCTAATATATTCTGCACTAACTTATATTTTCAGGGATGTAATTTTTTTCCAAAAGCATTTTAGGGAAAGCAGGGATGCAATTAGGCATACAGTTTGATTGTGACTGAGTGACTTAAAGTGGTCAAATTTTACAGTACCAAATGTCTGTGTGAGGCCAATCAGCCCTAAATTAGTCCTTCTGTGGGACCTTTCATGCCAAGATTAGTCTTAAAGCAAGTATTTATTTGTTCCTGATCATCTAAAAGCTTACGTGCTTTCTCAGTAGAAGAGGCCAATAATGTTGTGGACCGCAGCAAGGCATGATGTTTGGCTCCCTGAAAGTGTCTGGGAAACTGGAGACTTGGAAACTTTAAGGTGAATTGCTGGTTTAGAATTTTTTTCAATGCCTTGGTCATTTGAGACATCACTTTATCTCCCTTGTTTTTTTTAAATTTCCTTTAGTCTCCCTCTCTTTCTCTTACATAAAAGCAAAGGAAAAGGGCCACAAAGGGCTATGGCTCAGTTTCTCGATGAGGCAGGTTGGATTAACAGGAGAAATGAAAGAGCCTTGTACCTTGTTCCTCCTTTTCATAAACAGCTGAAAATTAAATCACACGTATTCTTGGTTTTCAATAGCCAAACCTGAATTGACAGATTTCCATCAGGCTTAGTTTGTTTACTGGTGCATAGACCACAATGTTTGGAGATCATGTTGTGAACAGACTTTGCCTTGAAACTGATGCGTATCTCACACTCACTGCTTCTTTACAGTGAAGAGATGGAAGATCAGCATTTGAATTGAACAATGTCTTGTATTTCAAGTAACCCTACCCTGTAGAGAGTTTCTTGTCTGTATTTCAATAGGCTGATTATTATTGCTGAAGGCTGCCAAGACAGTAAAGTTTGTGGATGTGCTCCTGCTTGTCAGAATGAAAGAAGAGGACCATGTTCCGCTTCCATTTTTCTAGGCTTGTACTATGGCTCACAGTGACACGGACACAGTGACTGAGATATTTGGAATAATAAAATAAGAGGGTGTCAGCACCAGGTCACTGGGGGTGGGAGACTGTGTTGCTGAGGGGTCTTATGTACAAATTCAAGCAAATGTTAAGATCTGAGGAGAGATGTAAATATGTACTCGAGATCTGTGTATGACCTGTGGCATGAACTGAGCACATAAAGAAAATTCATGTTATAGTTAAGATCCCAAACTCACTGTTTACCTACTACATGCCAGCATGCTAAATGTTTATTTGCTATTTGTATGCAAATATGTGATAGAACACAGTGGTGGAAGCCCATATGATCATGGTCTAATTGTTGTTAGTCCAGGGTCTCTAAATCTTGTGAATAAAACAGGTTAAGTATAATTTCTGTCTAATTGTTTTTGCTGTTGTCCCATGAAGTAGCCTCTAGCAGCATTAGGCTAATTTGTGCTATCTCCTATAATGGACAATGAAGTAAATTTATGGGTAGAAAAGCGGTCCTAGTTCGACTTCCCTTCCCTGAACGCAACATTCATTCTTCCTCTCTCTCAGGAGTGAAGAACAAAGCACTGTACAGCAGCTTCTTGCTGATGTCAGAGCTCACAACAGTTACATCTGCAGCCTAGTGAGGCAAGTTTTTTGTCCCATTTGCCCAAAAAAAAGTAAATCCCAACTACTAAGGAAAGGTAAGATAATGCTTTAATTATTTTTAAGTTATATTCAGAAACACCTCTGTTAATAGAAACATCAGTGTAGGTACTGCAAACTGAGCCAATGTGATGAGGGAGATACAAGACAAGATAAGCCTGGTAAGTCACAATGATCTTGTTTCTAGTCATGTTTCAAAGATTTCTGTCACTGTGAACCTGAAAAGACACATCTATGCTTTCAAAGGCTTTGGATAAAGGTCGGGTCAAGATGTCAGAAATGTGTGGGTGTTTCAGGGAACCAATACAATTCAAACATTAAATTCATACATTAAAACACATTTTTAACTATGTGGGACCTGCTTCCCCATTCCCATATGTGTAGTAGATCAATATTAGCTCCTCTACAGTCAATAGAGCTCACTGATGTAAAACTGCTGTGTGCATGCTCTTAATGATTCATCGTTTTGAATCCTACCCAGTTCTATAATTCAACTCTCGCAAAAGCAAACAACCTCCTGCCAATCTGCCCTTTCTTCTCTCATCTTGTTATTTGTTAGGCATCTGTAGCCCATTAGCTGGCTTACTATGGTATTAATAAGTGATATAATTATTCATAGCCAGATCTGCTGATAAGAAATCAAAAGCTCTGGTAAACAACTGACTATTTTTTTTCCGTGACATCAACAACAAAGTCAAACAGGGTAGTGGAAAAAGGATAATTCCCAGGACCATGCTAAAAGATTGCACAGTTATGTAGAGGAGGAGAAAAGCTGCTTTCAAAGCATTGATCAGGGATGTTCTGTGTCGTCTCCAGCAGAGACACGCCACTGTGTCTTCTGCTCCCACCAATGACATATAAACTCATATGGCTGTTCACTCCATGTCAGGTCTGGCCAGCAAGGGAACCTGTCTGATCCCACCAGCTTTTCCTCCATAAAACCAGTGCCTCAGGGTATAGGAGAGTACAAGTGTGTCTGCTGGATTAATTTCTGGTACTTCCCTCCAGTGCCAGTCTTTCAAGTGCTTGCTGCCCCTCCCTGGCTAGGAGAGTGCATTTTGGGGAAGCTCTTTGCATATTACAGGACTGGCTGAGCAGGTGTCTGTCAGCACCCAGGGCTGCTTCTTACAGCCACTGACTCATGTGCCAGTCATGGTGTCATGGACACAATCCCCACAGTTAGAATATGTGTGGTTTGAAATATGTGTGTGTTTTACATCAGATGTGCTTTACATTATTGTGATTTCTCTGGTTTTCTTAGGGTTGTGTCACCAAACCCTTCCCCTCCTTCCCTTCCTTTCCCAATGACTGCCTGACTATTAACTGGTTGCAAGGATGAGATTAACTGTGGTTAGACAATTGAAAACTGTGGTTAATGCTGGTATAGCGGGTCCAGTTCGTAAACTGGGCAGAAACACCAGTTAAGTGTAGTGGTTTGGTTCAAAATATCCATAACTTACTTATTTTCCTTCTGTGAGATAAGAATTAGGAGAAAGCAAAGCAGGCACAAAACTTAAAAGAATATAAAGAAGTTAATTAACAGACCTAAAAGAGAAAAAAAAATGAGACCACACCTTCAGAACACCTCTCCTTGCCCCACCTTTCTCCCTTCTCCCACTGACAATGTAAAAAGACAACCCTTGAGATTTTCAGTCAGTTTACCACCTCTATAATAATATCTTTTTTCAGTTCACTTAGGGAGAGGAGTCTCTCTTGCTCATGCTATGGAGACATCTCCACAAGAAACAGTTCTCTCATGGCTTCAGTGTCACAATGAGACAGCCACCTGGGTTAGTTCTCTGCTCGCATGTGAAAGTCCCTTCCCTTGTCTTACAGCTTTTCCCACAACTGCTTTCAAGGGTCCAATCTTGAGCTAATGGGGTACCATTTTAGGGATGAGCTGTTCAGAAGCAAAAGGTTCTCTTCATCTATCTCTGGGAGTGTCTTCATCTCTAGGAACAGAGGTCTTCTCCTTCCCTGGGAGCAAGGGTCTTCATCACTTTCATCTCTCTCTGTTCAAGCTTCTCATCAAATCACAGCTACTTCAACATTTGCTTGTTTCAGCACAGTTACTTTTGATCACAATTGCAATTTGAATGCTCCACCCCCCCATGCTTTTATGATACTAAACGAGTACTCTGATGTATCATAGTCCATCACCATAGCTTTACAACAGAATTTCAGCTTCTAGGCTTGAAGCATCTCTTTCTCCTCTCTCAGGGTTTCAGCTCTTCCTTCTTCACTGACTTTGGTGT
>NW_008238330.1:6241477-6247517 GCF_000691975.1 Corvus brachyrhynchos | reverse complement strand
CGGAGCAGGGCAGCAGATGGAACGGGGCTCCGAGGCTCCGGGGTGGCTGTCTCCCGGCCGGCCCGACCCGCACCGAGGGGGCTGCACCGGGTGTCCAGCGAGCAGAAGCGGCTGAGATCTTCAGCCAAGCCACGCCATGGCCGACCTGGCCGGGCTGCGCCGAGCAGGGCCCGGCCTGGCCTCGCTGGGCTGCGCCGCGGGCCCCCCAGTTACTTGTCCAAAAGCTGGAAGCAAGAGAGCTTTTCCGGGCTCTGTTCATTCTTAAATGTGGATCACAGAGGCATGTCAAGCTTCTTAAGTGGCTTTAAAAAAGTTGCCAATATTCAAACTAGCCAGTTGATTGGTTCTATTGTGTCTAGAGGAAACTGTAAGCACCTCTTTGCAAAGAATCACTTCTGTGACTGATGGAGCCCTCTTTAACTAAAACCCCAAACTATGCTAAACCATGGCAGCTGGGCACTCTTGGGCAGCTTTTCTTGACAAAGTAAGTGCCATTTTTAACATTTAAAATCATTTAAACTCCTTGTTCCTTTTTGTTTCTTTGAATGCTCTGAATAGCTTAGTGCAAGGACACTTACAGGGAAACACCTCTCAGTGACTGACTCCCATTTTATGTTTCAGGTTAATAACAGTGATTTTCAATAATAGGTCAGAGGTTAAGTTCTGACATGACCCTTACACCATCTGTCACATTTCCTGGGTTATTCGTGGTCTTGCAGTGTTACTGCTTTTTTGAGGCTAGTAGCTTCTGTGCAGAATGAAGGTAGTTTTCTAAGTCTTCTCTTTGTCAAATTCTATCATTCTTCTGCCATCTTTTCCAATCAGTCAGTTACCCTTGCTCCTCAAAGCATAGGTCTGAATTTTTCTCATCTTTGAGTTCTTCGTGCTTTTTATGTCTTCTTTGGATGAAAGAACTTGTCACTGGCCTTGGCCTTGCTCTCTGAAAGCAATAACACCAGGTGAAAAAAATTACTTAGAAACCATCTTTTTGATGAGTTTCTGAGTAACTGTCTTGCTGAAAGTAATTTTTGATGTGTCTGGCATCATTTTTTATGCCTTTTCCAGCACTAGGTTTTTCAGCACCAAAATTGTAACTAGTTCTGTAGCTGGTATTCAACTTCTCTCTGTTGCCTGCACAGGTAGCACAATCTCCCTGACAGCAGGTCACATGCTTATTTTTCAAATGTGTCCTAGGATCTGTTATTAAATCCTTAGGGCTTCCTGCTCAAACTTCTGTTTTGCTAGGTGGGAAACCTGTAGAACTTACATTCTTTTCAGTGAGTTCTAGGATATGACTGTCCTGATCTGAAGGTCTGTGGTATCTCTAAAGGTATGTCTGGGAGACATCCTGTGTCTGTGGGCATGTTTGAATGGGTCTGTTTCCAGGTGATTCACCTCCTTGTGAGTATCTTTTGTCATGACTTTCCAAAAAGATTAGAGCTGTATTTGCCTAGTACTGAACTGGAACTTCAGCATCAACATTAGCAGTTCTTAATAAAACTTCTGTTGAACAGACGTACTCTGAAAACTCCTCTCTCCCAATCCTGACCATCCTAGATCTTAACCTGGTATCTTCAGCACAGAATTTTTATTTATAGAACATAAAAAATGAAAATCAAAGGATAAGGAGAAATCTAGAATAACTTTTTAGGTGTTGTAATTTGTTCCATGTCAGTTTCTACTAGTTTCTAGTTCTCTGTCTGTTAATATCAGCAAGTGCATCCTTTATTGGAGAACCAGAGGGAGTACTTAGCAAAGGATTGCTTTCACTTTGTTGCACTAGAGTACCTCCATAAACAGGGACAGGGATTTGATGGTGTCCTTGGGCTGGCATCCTTTTTTCCCAGAACGTATCTTCTCCCATAGACCTGACTTGTAAACGCATTCTTCTCTAGTGACAATCTACATAGCATCACCCTCACCCTGGCTGTAACCTCTTAGGTGGACATATATGAACTTCATTGGGTACAATATGTTTTTCTTTCAGGAATACATACATATGCATTCACCTTAAACATTCTAATTATTAACGATGATGTTTCATTAATGTATCTCTTCTCGTCTTGAAATTTTAAGCTTTTTCGCAAATGCATGAATCTCCATCTCTTCCTTCTCTGCCTCTTCCATCGTACCTTCTTTGAAAAATAAATTTCTTAATCCATCTTGTTTAATTCTTGCTCTGCTCTTTAACTCTTTTCAATGCTATAACACAGGCAGTGAGAGGTCAGATTCTATTCTCTGTGAGTCTTTCAGCTGTCATCAACAGAAGCAGGATTAGGACCTGTTTAGTCTGAACCATGACAAGTAAAACTTTTGCCTACACAAAACCCCGATGGCACCTCTGGGACTTCACTCAATGGGGATGAAGGCCATCATATTAAAAGTAAGGATGGAGCACAAGTATTTAATTTATTCCTCTCGGATTCAACTCTTCAGGAAAATAGAGGGCATTGTCAGTGTTATTTTGCTCTCAGTTGTTTCAAGGGTGATCAAAGCTGAAGTGCTATATGCACTTGCTCAGAGAAAGATGTAACTTGTTCTGTGGGCTTTTCTGTGGTATTGATTTAACAAAAGATGTCTGTCAAGTGGGAGGGTGAGTGGGTGGGCCAACACGAGATGACTTTCCTGGGCACATATATCCTAGCATTTCTGAGAAGAATTTTTGCAGCTCATTTCTGAGTATGGAAAACAAGGCAGAATGAAAGGGAATGTGGCATGCCCAGTGAAAGGCATATATGGCTAAGGATAACAAACAACATGTGAGTTGCCTGGATTTAGGCTTCAATGTTGTGGCAATTTGGGTGTGAAATCTTATCAGCTCTTACAATAACATCTGATTATTTTTTTCTAGAAGGACGCTTATGTTCTGGAAAAGCCATTATGAAGTTATTGTTTTATTTTAATTTAATTTAAAACTGTCCACCCTTTTATAACATCAGCCTCTGCATCTTACTACTGAGTGATAGTCATTTGGGAAAAAAAAAGAGGCCTGATAATTAACTTAGTTTTGTGTGTTTATCTACAGAGCCAGTACAGCAGCAAGAGATTTGAGAGGACTGTTCCTTCTGTTTGTTTGCCTTCCAATTGCCAAACGTGCCATCTCTCCTGTTCTCCAAAGGAAGCAGCAGAGGCGGTAAGTCATGCTCTGCTCAGCTCCTGCATTGTGCTCTGCATGTGTATTCCATTCAGTATGAAATACTGGAAGTAAGAAAAAGTCTTTTCCTTCAAACAGGGCAAAGTTTGCACAAATATTTATTAGTTGTAAGCAGTGCTTGAAGTCACGTGATGCCATAAGAGACCCCACCTGACAAATAGGAAGTTCACAGTAAGAACTTTGAGATATTCAGTAAAAAAACTCAAACAAAGAAACTATCAAAAAACAACATTAAAAAAGTTGTGGTACTTGTACCACAGATGTCTTTACTGTGGGGGCAAAGCTGGACTTTGGCTTTCCTCCCAAGGGAATGTGTGTGGCAGGGCTTGGACCCACTACATCCAGAGCAAACAGGAGGTTTTCTGGGTGGGAATGGGTTGCAGTGCTGAGGCCTGAATCATAGTGGAGTTGCAGTGGGTGTTTGTCCTTGCAGGATGCAGGTGGGCAGAGCTGGCTGGTAGTCTGGGACTGCTTATCAGAGGACTAAAGACAAGTGGATGGTGGAAAAAAAATACAAATCTTAGATCCTCAAGTACCAGCATACCTGCACTTAGTAGCAGGTGGCCTCATGCTGCTCTTTAATTATTTGACTCTTCCTTGAGGATGCTAGAAAGATAAAGCATGTCCACAGCCCACTGCCAGGGGTTAGACAACAGGCTGAAACTTACCCTGAGACATCTCATTTGTATGCTCCAGCCTTGTCTGTCTATTGCATTATTTATTCCTGTGGCTTTTCCCCTTTAATTTCACTTTTCAGAAGCTCAATTTTCTCTAGCTGTCATTCTGTGTTGTGCTATATCATGAGTCATGCCCCATATACTGAACAGTAATAGTGCATGTGTGTCATAGGTTAGCAAGCATAGTCCCGGAAGGGATGTCCTTGCTAAGGGGTGCTTACAGTTTCCTCTGGGAACTGATAGAACCTATCAGCTGGCCAGTTTGGATATGGACAATTCTCTAAGCCACTTAAAGTTGTGACCACCTCTGTAATCCACATTTAAGAATAGGCAAACTCCCCTCCAAGCTCTCTCTCGTTTCCGGCGCTGGCACAGGTGGCTGCGGGCCCCGTGTGGGGGCCCAGTGGGCCCGGCCAGGCCCTGCTTGGGCCAGGCTGGGCTGGGCCACGGCCATCCTGGAGCCATGGACCTGTTCGAGACGAGGCTTGCGCACTCCCCCCCCCGGGGCCCCCCCCCCCCCCCCGGCAGGGCTGGGGGCAGCCAGAGCAGCTCGACTTCCCCCCCCCTCCATTGCGGCCAAGATTTCAGCAAAGCGGCACCTCTGTCCGGCAGAGGTCAGGTGACCAACAGCTGACCAACATCGATAAGCCACACAGCTGCCAGGCCGAGGTGAGATTAACCCTTTTTATTGCTGTGAAGAGCTGAAAACCTGAGGGAAGAGAGAGAGGAGATGCTTAAAGCTGAAATTCTGTTGTGAAGCTATGATATATCAGAGTATCCTGTTGTAATTTCATGAAGATATGGGGGGTGGAGTGTTCAACTCGTGAGCAAAAGCACCTGCGCTGAGATAGGCAGATGCTGACGCAGCTGTAATTTCATGAGAAGTTTGGACAGGGGGAGATGAACCAGATGAGGACTTTTGCTCCAAACGGGAAAGGAGAAAACCTCAGTCCCTAGAGATGAACCAGATGAGGACTTTTGCTCCAAATGGGAAAGGAGAAAACCTCAGTTCCTAGAGATGCTCCCAGAGATAGTCCTAACGATGAAGATGATGAAGACCCTTTGCTCCCAGGGAAGGAGAAGGGCCTCTGTTTTTGTTTCTGAACGGCTCAACCTTAAAATTGTACCCCAAAAAACTTCAAGAGTGGACCCTCGAAAGCAGTTGCGGGAAAAGCTGCAAGTCGGGGGGAAAGGACTCACACGCAGGCAGAGAGACTCCTCTTCCTAAATGGACTGAACAATATTTGGAAGTGGGCGGCTGTCTCGTTGTGATAATGTTTTCATAGCATGAGCAAGAAGAGACTTCTCTTTCTAAATGGACTAAACAAGGTTATTATGGCAGCGGTAAACAGACTGAACATCTTAAGGGTTGTCTTTTCACATTGTCAGTGGGAGAAGGGAGGAAGGTGGGGGGAGGAAGAGAGTTCTGAAGGTGGTATAACTTTTTTTTTCTTTTTTTCCCTCTTTTAGGTCTGTTAATAAACTGCTTTATATTCTTTCAAGTTTGGTGCCTGCTTTGCATTTCTCCTAATTCTTATCTCACAGCAGATAAACAGTAATGAGTATTTTGGACCAAACCACTACACTAAATTGGTGTTTCTGCCCGGTTACAAACCGAACCCGCGACAATGTGAAGAGAATTGTACCAGCCAACATATCCGAAGAAAACATCACTTTTGAAAAGTGGAATCTGCCATGTTGCAGCAGAGCTAGTTTCAAGCTCCCAATCTTAATGAAATTGCTACCTGAACTTTTTTTCCCTAGATTTATTTGCAGGTCTTTGAGATTTATTTCCAGTTCCTGAAAATGTGATACATGTGATTACAGCAGCCTTAAAAGACATCACAGATCATTGCAGAACAATTCTTCTCTGAAGCCAGCAGGACTGTAATTTGTATAAGGTCCACTAAATGACAGCCCAGTGTGTGTGAACCTCAGTCACAGCTGTTTTGGGTGTTATCACTCTTTCAAGACTTAGAATGAGCCAAGTCATGCATAAATGGTGTTTATCTTTGCAGTGCAAATATGTCTGAGAGCTTATGATGAACTTCTCTAATTTCCTCAAGATGGATGCTTTAGATCAACCTGGCTCCACATGCTCTAGCCTAGGAGCTGAACAGGATATTTATGCAAAAAATGATTATTGCACCAAATACTGAACTTTGAATAGAAGTCATCAAAGATGGATCAAAATTGGTCTTTTGTTCAG
>NW_008238330.1:6238334-6241426 GCF_000691975.1 Corvus brachyrhynchos | reverse complement strand
AGGAATTAAGAAGTCATAGCTGGATTCTTCACACATGTAGCAGAGGAACCTCTTGTCAGCTCCAAGAGGTGGGTGGATGCCTTTTTATTAAGCCATTCACAACTCAAAGGGGACCCTTTCAGTTGCCTTTTTTTTTTTAAATGAAGGTGAAAGGGAGAGTAATGACTAATTTACCTGGAAACCACCACTCTGGGACCAAAGTCTGCTCCAAGAGGTAACTTTCAATAGGCCCTAACCTTTGATGGTGCATGCAAGGATTCACTTAGAGATGCACATTCAGGACACGATGAAGATGAAAAGACGAACACTTAGTCGTGGTTGCCTCTACCCTAGTTTAAAGACTGTGAGTTATTCAGTAACAGGCAGGAGAGAAATTCTGAAAATGTGGCTGTCTCTGAAATAAAATTTCAGTCCTGTTTCCTCCTTTCTTCTAGTTAGAAACAATTCATAGTCAGCCGATAATATTAGTGAATTTAATTTTTCCTCCTGGAAACCTTTCCCTTTCTCAAGTTTCCTCTGAGACCAAAGGGGTTTTTTTTGGGAGCTGCTTCAATGGAAAATTTGGATTGTGACTGCAGCATAGTGTGTTTTCCCTGTGTTGCACCAGACCGTGGCTGAAAATTCAAATAATCTTCACAGGAAAGAATAGCAGACCCTGCAAACATACACCACCTAACCCTGTAGCCCTACAGCATCTTTAAACATCTAAGTATATAAGAAGCAACATCCATTGCCATGTTAATTTTTTTTTAATGCCATGTTCTTACAGAAATGGCACTTTGTAGAAGCTGAAGTTGGGATTTTTTGAGCTTCCAACGGGAAATTTTTTGCATTTTGCAGGGTTATTGTACATCAAGTTTATGTAGTAGAGAATGTATTGAGCTTAATGAAGAGGTAGAAGTAAGCCACGTGAAAACTGATTGCAATTAAAATATTGTATGCTGGTCAAGTCTTATCTCCCAACGACTTTTATGAATGCAGGCTTTTAATTGGTGAACATGGTAAAAAGCATTTAATCCCCAGTTGTTCTTAACGTAAGATTTTTCAGAGGAAAGGCCTCACAGGAATCTTTCTGGTATTTTTAGATTGTGGGCAGGTTTTATTGTGTTGTGTTGGCTCTTCAAAGCAGTCTGTTTCCTCAGTTTTTTGGCACTTCCTTCAGAAAGGACATAAAAGCAGGAGGTGTTGCAGTCATTTTGCCTGCCCAGTAAAAACCTCACTTTGAGTCTGCAGCAAATCTGGGAGAGGTGAGTGGTCAGCAGGAGCTGCCAGTGTGTCCTTTACACAGAGGAAAGCTTGTGTGAAGAGAAGGATGGTGGAATTGTTGGCAGCTGTGCCAAAAGCACAGGATGAATAAAATCAGCAAAAGATAAAATGAGAGCTCGTGCAAGTCAGCAGCTGCAGAATTCCAGGATATATACCTGCAGTGTCTCTGGAGTCTAACTGGAAGAGAAAACTTTGTTACAGACGTGCCTAATGCAATTGCTGCCTGAAACATTCTTCTTCGGGAGCCTCAAAATGCTGCTGTTTGGCTCCCACTGCTTCACCTGTGTAGTACTGACACAGCTAACATAATTAGGAGGAAAGGCAGAGCCAGAGGTTTCCAGCTGAATGAAACAATAAATAAACTGGGATTATCACTATAAACTTTTTTCTCCATTCTTTTACTGTGTTTTCTTTTTAATTTATAACTAATTTTCTACTTTCCATCTTCATCAGCTAAGATTCCTCACTCAATTTTTCTTAATACCAGTCCAAATCTGTTGCCTATCACCTGCTACTTACTTTTGAATGAAGAGTCTGTCCCTGTTTTACTCATTTCAATTAATTGTCATGCTTAAATGATCTTCTCCAATCCTCTCTAACCCCAAGGCAACTCCTATCTGCTGTCTTGATAGGTGATTAATGACTTTCCATTTCTGGAACCAATGTGAAAGACAAAAGAGAAATAAGACAACCAAGAAAAGACTCTCTTTTCTAACCTTTCTTTCACCTCAATCATTTCAGGAAGGAAGACAAGAAGGGTAATAAATGTTTCACTCTTCTTCAAGGAACATCAAATCTGTTGGTGCCCAGTGTTAATTAGTTGAAAAATATTTAAATGAGGGAACACAGCTTGGAAAGGTAAAGTTCTTTTCTCTTGTCAAGTTGGACTGGTGGCACAAAATAGATTTCTGTGCCTGTTGACACTGTTAACACCACCTTCTTTTAAGCTCTTATGTTGCTCCCCACAATCCAGACAAGCCTAAGAGCAAGAGCAACACTTTTTGTGGGTGTAATTTTAGAGACAATCTAATTCAGTCTACAGTGATTTATAGAGCACTAGTTGCTGCCCAGTGTCTGTCTTGTGGTAGCACTTTGGACTCTGGAGGTACAACACTCAAAGTGCTTTACAGTCTTAACTCACTTACCTTATCCCATGTTTAATGGATTTCTTATCACCCTTGTCCACAGCCTTCAGTAGCATGGATGAACACAGATCCAAACATCACACAGAATACAACTGTTGTTGTGATATTCCACAAAAAGGAAGCAGGGAATTAAATTGATCCATCAAGTCTTCTTGCTTCCCTTCATCTTCTCTAGGGCAAAATCAAGCACCCAAACAAATCCTGCCTATTTTAGTGATGACCTGTTATGTTGGGTATTTTTACAAGTGCTTGACTGTGATTTGACAATCACCTGTGGCTTTTACACACTTGAAGGCTCCTTGTTCCGTTCCCTCTATGGTGAGAGCTGCCTACGTTCCTCAGCACCACATAATCTGATCGGCTGAATGTCAGCTGGGCCCTCCTTCCTACAATAAACTCAAAACCATGGTTAACTAGCTTATTTCTCGGCCTGCAGATGAGCAGAGAGTCACCATTCCCCAGCAGCTCTGTTGTCCTGGGGTGATGTTATGAAGCAGCTTTATTCCTAAACCGCCCGCTCACCGCCCAAGGCCGCTGTGCCTTTAGATGGGCCCGGGGGGTGGGGCCGTGGGACCGAGTGCGGGGCACTTTAATGGCTCAGCCCAAGGGCTCGGGGGGCTCTGGGGCTCTGCGGGGCTCGGAGGGAGTGCGCCGGGAGGGCTGTGCTGCTCTTTTGGTTTC
>NW_008238330.1:6195493-6238296 GCF_000691975.1 Corvus brachyrhynchos | reverse complement strand
AGTCCGGGGCTCGTGCGGGGTACCCCCGGTTGGTCCGAGCCTGTGTGTCTGTTCCCTCTCTGGGAATTTGTTGTATTTGGAGGTTTTATTTTTATCCTGTTCTACCCTGTTTTGTTTGTGTGTTAATAAACAGTTTGTTTTTTCCTACTTTCACTTGCTGTGACCCACTTGTCTTATTGGTGGAGGAAAAGGGTAGGCCCTTTTCCCTTCGGAGCAGTCACTCACTCTGGAGTGTTTCCTCCTGAAATTTTGTCTCCAAAACTAAGACATCTTTGCAAAACTGGTGATTCTGATTTGAGAATAAGGGACTTGTGGTGACGTAATATATTCAAGACAGATTCTCAGGAAGCAGGAATAACATACTTAACTTTATTTAAGAGCCATTTATGTCCCTGTTTACAGTTCCTACCACTGTGTAAGGGAAGCCTCGAACATGGCTTTGGTATCACCTACACTTATTTGATTTTACTCAAAACAGTTCTTTTAATATTAGTCTGTATCTGGTGTGCTAAGGGGTGGATGACATAAGCTAGTTAACAGGTGTCACTAATAGAAAAATGAACCCTAAAAGTAACATCTGTCTCATCCTACTCAGGCTCTCAGATGATAATTACATCACCTGCTACATATCTCATTAGCACTGTCAGCTCTTCCTTCCTTGGCTCCCAAGACAGTGGGGGTGGGGGGGAAGGCAAGGCATTTATCCCATCTGTGTTTGGATTTCCACTAAGCGGGTGCTGAGTCTTTATCTTTTTGTAGGGAGACTCAGAGGCTACATTACATTGTATGCTGCTCTGTCTAATTGTCAGGTCCTTGCTTGACTGGTCTGAGATCAAGACCACAGTGACGTTGCTTAGAAGAGGGTGAAATCTTACTTACAAAAGGGCAGTGTCTTTGAAAGCTGGCTATGAAGGGCCAGGGGGTATCATCCTGATCTTTAAGTTAAAACATGCAAAGACCACTACCTGCTGATGCCTGCTTTCAAAAAAGGACTTTCAGGGGTTGAGGATGATCTGGTTTAGTCTGGAGGTGGAACCACCATGAGAGCAAAAGTGACTATTCCTACTCCGTTTACCACCCAATGCTGCACTGATCTGGCAGGCAGAGTTCACTCACAGAGACAGCACTGAAGGCAAGAGGCTCCTTTGATGCCTCTGGCCTGCTGCAGATTGTTTCATTAATTGCTAGCATTAAATGTGACTAGTGAGCTAAATCTATGAGGGGTGTAATTGGAGCACTGAAGCAGGAAGACTTCTTAAAAAGCACTTAAAACAGAAGAAATTAAGGTGCTTCCTTCTCAGTTAACAGACTTCATGTAACTGAAGTTTGAGGGGTGAGTACAGTGCAGTCAGATAAAGAACTGTGTGTCTGCTCCAGCATCTGATCTCTCAGCTGATGTGTTATGGTAATTGGGTTTGTGTGTTGGGGGGTGCATTATGCAGAGAAGCAGACTGTTTTTACAACTTTTACTAATGTCACATGAGCTAACATAAAGGCCACTGGGATTTTTGAGAAACCCAGCTATAGCATCATGACCTGTGAATACAATATGGGCAAACCTGAGTGGGTGCTGCCTGACCCCAGACTGGGAAGTGGTGCTTTCTGCACAGCTAATTGACCCTGCACTCCAGCCCTGCTGCCAGGTAGCTGAGACCTAGCCTACAAACAAGGCTTTGCATGTAGATACAGGTAGGCCCAGCCTGCCAGCTTTTATTTGAACAAAATGCAGGTAAGAGTGCAGGATACAGAAGTTGTCCCAGTTAACATTGCATGCAGGCTTGCATGTCCCATTGCACTCCTGGTACTTGGGTGGAGAATCAGCATAGGTTCTTTGTGGTGTCTCTGGGGTCTTCAGAGGGCAGAGCCTTGCAAGTGATGTGGAGGATAGAAGTGCTTTTGGTGCTGCAGTCTTCAGGAAGAAATGTCTCTATTCCAGTCTGGGTATGTGGGAGCTTTTGCACTCCTAAGGAAAACTGTAAGAAATGCCTTAGCATCCAATGAAAATTTAAATACAGGAATGAAACTAATTTTCTGTTCTTTCCATAAAACACCTGTGAGTTAGTTTGGGATGTCAGTAAAGCAGATATGCCTGCCAGTTGTACTAATAATGTGTATTACAGTAACCTCTAGAAGCCACAGGACTGTATGCATCTCTACAGGAAAACTACAGCAGGCAGTTTAAAAGCTGCAGGTATAAGATGAGGGATACGAGTAAGCTATTAATTTTGTCTTGGACTATTTTTGTGTATTTACCATTATATTTTTGTGTATTTACCATTATATTTTACATGGTAAAATGCTACAAACTATATAAATACCAATAACACTCCCCCCACCCCTCCCTGCTCCAGTGGGTTTTTCTAGACTGTCACACCACAGTAGTAGCTATCAGTTTAGCTAATAGTACTTGGATGAATTTGTCCATATGGCTGTGCTGGCCATATTCAGCCCTGGCTGAGATACAGGTACACCAATGGGGCTGGATGATGTTGCTGTACCTTGGGTAATATATGCAGAAAGCATCACCTGTGGCAGCAGGAGAAAAGCCAGGAGGGGAGACTGAGCAGAAAGACAGAAGGCAACAGCTGATTAGAATGTGGAGTGAGTGAAGGAGAAAGCGGGAGAGGTTTGCATTCACTTTGCATTTCTTGAGCCAAGATGTGGACATAAAGTACTTTTTAAAGAATGAAGTACACATAAAGAATGTGGATGGGCTAAAACCAGAAGTTGTTCTTCCATGTTTACTATGACTCATGCAACGCTTCAGCTTAGAGACACAGACTTGTTCCAAAGGCTCAAAATAAGGTAGGTTTCTCCCTTCCATCCTTCATCATGTGGAAATGGACCCTGTCCATCCCCTGTGCTGGTGGGGAGAGGGCTCACAGAAGGCCCACATCCCTTTGAAAGATGCTTTTTCAAACGGTTCATAGATGTCCATGTGGGAAGGCTGCTGAGCCAGGGCCAGTGCCAGACTTGCCTTTCTTGGGACAACTAGCTTGACAGCAAATATTTAACAGAGCAAATGCTTTGGATGGGCCTGACAAGTTTCTCCTGGCAGGACAGAGTGGGACTTGGTGGGTGTAAAATGAGGATGGCTGGTGAGAAAGGTGCTGCAACCTGCCCAGACAGAGGAGGACCAGGAGCAGAAGAGGTGAGTGACACATCTCAGGGAGGCACAAAGAACCACCATTTTTTGCAGTGCAGTTTGCAATACCGTAGGGGTGTGCAGGAAGGCCAGACTCCAAGGTTTTGGAGACTGCTGCTTTGTTTGGCTCCTGTTTTCCTTGAGATTATATTATTATTATTATTATTATTATTATTATTATTTTCTTCTGCCAGACACAAGGGCAAGCAGTTGCCAGACAGCAACTGAACTGGTTTGAAATGAAGAGTGGCTGGAAAGACAGTGGCTGAAATGAAGAGTGGCTGGCTCAGTTGGCATGGGGTGGATAGTCTGGAAGGAGCCCAGTGGTCTGCTTTGTAATTGTGCCCACGCACCTGCAGTGCTGCCCTTGGAAGAGAGCAAGGGGTGGGATCTGCTGCTGTGGCCACCCTGACTGGCCCTGCTGGGGAGAGAGGGCTACATGGAACAGACAACACGCATTGAAGGGTTTGCTTCAGTACCACTGCTGCACTGCTTCGGTTAAACATTGAATTTTACCTACAGCTATGTCTCATTCTTTCCTGTTTGTGATGCAAAACTGAAACAACTCTCACGGTCTCTCAGTTTTGTGTTGCCAGCCTCTGACCCCGTCAGCAGGCAAACTGCTGGTAGCATAGTAATTATCCAGACGTTGATTTACTTCATTCTAACAAAGGTAGATTTAGGCGTGCTTCTCACAGTGTGCATGTATGACTGATTAGCACTTTTTAAGGCCTCCTGGCTTCCTCTCCTTCAGGCATCCCAGGAGAAGTTATTCCTTATTTTCAATATCTCATTATTGTGAGGCACCTGGGTCAAAGCAGTATGATTTACATGATGTTCTGACAATGTTTTCAGGCTGCCACTTTGTACATGATATGCAGTCCTCTCTTTGCCTGATGAATGACGTGCACTTCAGTGAGCATCTAGACTCTGCTCAATGTATTGCATTATTTCCAGTTCAGCTGCTGCAATTCTGACTTTCTACATTATCTACGTTGTCTAAAACAGATAAAACTTCTAGACTTTGTCCATCTAGCTGCCTGTCTCAGTACTTACTGGGCACCATCCACCACTTTAACTTGGTGCTGAGCACAGTAAGATAAGGAAAAATTCATGACGTATTTTTTAAGGGCATGTACTCTTGCAGTTGGGTTGATGTTAATGAACGTAAGATACACGTGTGTATTTACACATGCATGTGTTGCTTTTATGTGCATGAATAAAATAAGAAATTAATTTAATCTTATTTGATTGAGCAAATGACATTAATGTAGGCAAGTTCTGTGTGGAGTTTCTTGGGCCACTCAGGAGATGGATGTACATGCTGACCTGCAGCAGTCCTACTAAAGTTTTTCAGGGCCTCTTTTGTATCAACCCTGCCAAGTGTTCATTCTCTAGGCACATAACCGTTTTCTATATAAAGGATGGTTTTAAAAATAACTCTCATGTACCTCTTAGATCCAGCTGCTCTTTTTAGCCGTGGAAAACTCAACATTGTGATGACACATATTCCCACTGGGGAAAATATTTATTCTCCTTGCTTCGCAAAGTGTAGTGTGCAAAATATGGATGATAATTTGGGACCACATTTATTATGAAATGGCTCAAATATGAAATGAAACACTTGTGTTGGTCTGATCCTATTTGTAGTAGAGCAAAGTACAGAAGGAGTATGCATGGGAATATCATTCACACTCTTCCCTCCTTTTACTTTATGTGTGTTATTTAGGAAGCCACCCTTACCCACCAGCCAGTAAAGGAAATTCTATAGAAAGAAAAAGGGGGAAAAATGCACATCTTTTCTTATTTCTAATAGTAATCATGACCAGTAACTTCAGAGGTACTGTAAAAAATATGAGATATATGGTAGTCAGATGTTATCTGGTACAGATATATAACTAGATCAGACAAATTACATCATAGATTTTTGGGAGAACAGTAACATTGATGAACCTTTTGCGAGATAATGATCTTTAGTCCCTGTGGCATTCAAGGATTCTTTTTTCCTTTGGATTTAAATGGGATAAGATTGAGATGGCATACTCCATTTATTCAGCATCCTTTATGGAAAGAAAGATGTCTTTTAAATGCTCAATAAATCAGACTTGTCTGCACGTATTTAAAGTAAATGAGTTGGGTTCATTTTACAAAGACATCTGTCTAGTTCCATTTTAGAAAACCTACATGGTCTCCAGTGGCTTCTTTAGAAAGTTGCAGCTCTTCCAAATCTCCCATGTCACTTTCTGCTGACCCTGTGCAGGTTCCTCTGATGGCACCGAGTGCTATATCCAGTCAACTGAATCTCGACAAATAATTAGAGAAAAGGCCTGTAAGCAATTCTAAAGGTATCCAATGTTTGTAGGCATAAGTGTGGTAGTTCCTCTGGGGCAATGAATCCACAGCTGAATGGTGTTGTGCTGCAGCACTCATCTGCAGATGGAGTGACTGAGTCAAAATGGCCAGGTGTAGAAAGAGGTCATAGCAAACTGAGATACTGTGTTATTTACTGATGGGAGAAGATCATGATTCAGGCAGCTCATTCTCAGTTCACATTGGTCAACTGTTCCTAGCACTTATGGAAATGTTCTAGAGCCAGTTTTATGCTGTGATGAGATGTTGAATGGCTAAAACTACTTTCTGATATGCCAGAAACAAGTGTTCAGGGTGGCCCCCACCACACAACTTCCCTCTGAGTCTACACATGTTACATACAGTGCAGGAATACTTTAGAAATGGTTTGCTAAATGTGGCAAATGCAAGTGCTGTAAATTTTAAATGGAAATGCTCAGTAGCAGCTATTGCTGATGGGTTTAGTGAATGTTCTTCAAGGTGGGTAACTGAAGATTCCATAGTCTGATGCAAGAAAGCTAAGACACATACACTTCTATTCTCCTTCCAACCATCACATAGTCTTTATTGAGCAGAATATTAAATTAAATCTGAGCAGCATTTATCTCCTAAAATTCAATTTTTCTGAGCATATGTCAGATAAAATCCATTCCATCTTCTGTCTGATTTTTAACTGCTTGCTAACACAGTACCTACTGCAAACTGCATATGGTAGTAAAAAAAGTGATGAGATACTTGTCTGGATTCAGAGTAAGGCATCCAAAATAAATTTGAGTAAAATGACCTTAATTTAGCAAAGTACTTCAGCTTTAAGCATGGAAATAGCCAATGAATCACATGCTTAAAGTAAGACTCATGTATGATATGTGCTTCTTGCTAAATTAGGCATAAATTACATCTACATATTGAACAGCAGCAAAAGCCCAGTAAAAAGACAAAACCAACCAACCAAAACCACAAAGAAAAGATAAACATGAAAGCTTTGGTTCAGAAGCAATAGTTCCTCAGATATAATGCAGTCCACATAAGGCCTGTTTTGTTTTTACTCAGTTACTTTATTATTTATTGCTCAGTATCAAAAGGAATCAAACTGACATTGATTAAAGGCCATCGTGATTTGTAGGTAATATTCATATAATTCTCTGAATAGTATGATGCACATTGTAGGAATAAATCAAAGTCATAGAAGACTGAAAAAGGGGGAATCACAGTATGATGCAATCATGTAAACAGTAGCACATATGTATAGATTAAAATAGATTTTCTTTTGTCCACTTGACAGGCCTGATCAAAGATAGGAAATACTTTAATTGTAACAAACACTTGAGTTTTTCCTTTGAGCGGGTGAATATATAAAAAAAATAATCTTAAAAAGCAGAGTGGATTAATACATCTCTACTGCTTTTCCTCTTGATCCTTAAATCTTATCAGAATCCTCTCCCACTGAGTTTATTGGTTACTTAGGAAAAAGAGCTGAGCAAATGTTGCTTGAAGTGGAAAAAAAGCCTACTGATATTCCCACAGAAGATATGAAATCAGATACTTTTGATCAGCCAGGAATTTGTCAATAATCGGTATGGACCAGTTACATTACAAAGGGCCATGTTTCAGGAGCTGACAGCCCTGCAACTTCTTCTGCAATTAAATCATACATACATAAGAGCTGCAAAACATATCTTTGAGAGGCTGAAGACCAATCTGCTCTGAGAACTTCTGGTCAAGGGTAGAGTTCCCCTGGATTTTATAAGGCTTTGAGCAAGATCAGCTATTCAAATAGGGCGACTCAGCTACTGAGACCTGGATTATTCAACACAGATTCCAACTGCCTCAATATATGGGAAAAGGACCAGTAACTGCTTTTTTTAGAAAGAGCATCAACTTTGCAAAGGCCTATACTAGCCTGGCATGCAGTATCAGGATTTAGGACACCAATTTGTGGTTAATCACAGAAAAGACAGGCATTCAGTTTCAAGCTAGTCAAAGAAGGCATGAATTCAGCAGGGAGCTTTAGGATAGGGCTTAATCTCTACGTCATAATACATGCTAAGCTGTTTAAGTGTATTTGGTGCAATTACATCCAATTAAATACTTGGAAATTAGGTTCCCTGTCTTCAAATATCATAGGGTGCCTGCTCTACAGCAGAACTGGCACTGACTGACTTGTGTAATTTGGTCAAGACCCACAGGTCTCACAGACTGCTCCCCAGTACCAAAAGGTTCCTGCGCCCAAAACGCGTTTGAAGATGGGGGCTTATATGGACAAAACAGGGATGTCTGCACAGTCTCACTAGCATGGAAAAGACTCAAGGGATGATCATGGTGGTTTATGCCAAGGAAAAATTTATGTTGGTGTATTTACTGCTGAATATGCAAAACTTCTGTTTAGCAAATGGAGAAGGGAGCTCTGGTGTGTGAACACACCACAAAGACACTCAGTGCCTTTCTGTCAGGAGTTCTGCATTTTGATAATTACAGACTTCAGTCCTGTGTGCAGCCTAATGTCCTTTCCTAACATTTTCAGTCTTCCAGTGGGTTAGATAACTGTTTCATTTTTTATAAATAGGGTTAATATATAAAATGTTTTAAGTGCAATAAACACAGAAAAATATAAAATGTTTCAAGCTTGTGGCTGTCTCCCAGCACTTTGCCCATTTTCTGTATCACCAGATAAAGGTGAAGGAAACAGAGAGCGATGCTTCCAACCAGGCTTGTGAATCCAAGGACCAGCTATTTTTGTGACCTATGAGAGCAGCCAACACACACCCAACATACGCTGAGAGCTTTTGTTCATATACAGAGAAAACAAAGGACACACACGTTCGCTACTCTTTCCTATGGGAAGATTGCACAGAAAGTTGCCAGCTTCCAGGGCACAGTGCATTTCTCGAACTGACATTCACACGGTGTATCCAAACTGATTTGTTACGAGACTAAACACCAGGACTAAACGCTTAAACTCGGTTGGTATTGGGGACAAAACTGTAGAACCACAGCCACACTTTACTACAAGCATTGGACTGTAGTACGAGGACAGTTTGAACTGTATTTTCCCCCCTCCCCCAAAATACACACTTCAAACAAGAAAGCAGTCCAACAGTTTTCTAAGACACAAGAACAGGACGCAAGTTTAGTCCTTCAGAACGAGCTGTCTGTCTCCATCAGGGCTGTAGCAGCCATCTTGCACCAGAGATCAGCCCAGGCTTTTTTCCCCCCCTTACCTTATTCCTGTTAGTATCCAAGGACCTCTCATTTCCCTGGTGTTTTCTGACTACGTTTTCTTTCAAACATTCAACTTTTCTTATTTTTAGTGTTGCTGTGGCAGTCTAAATGTCTTTTTCTTCTTGTTGCTGCAGTTTTCTCACTATTTCCCTGAACATCTGCAAGACAGCCCATCTGGGTTGACACAGTGTGAGATGAGGCAAACAGGCATTGCCAACAAAGGGCTCCTACTGCAGTGAGTGGGCTGTTGGAATCAGATGTTTTCTAAGACATCTATGGGAACAAAGCCTTTCTTCTTCCCGCTGTATACTTTGATAAAGCCATCGTGTTCCTTTTCAGAAGTCACACAAATCTGAATACAAAAAAGATATGAAAATGTTAAACTCTTTGCCATGATCAAAGAGACAAATTATTCCAGGGTATTTATCAGGTAGGTTAGACATCCCGCTAGTTATTTCTGTAAGTAGAACAATCCCTGTTGGACTTTCACTACTTTGATAAGAATCTCAAACTCATATATTTAGAGAGTTACCTTTTCCCCGTCTCCCTGAAGTGCCACATATACATGAGAGACATTAAAATTGCAAAGAACTTTGTGGTGGATAAAAGATTTTGAAACTTGAATTATGACTTCAGCCTACTGTGATGATCATGCTTTAGTTTGTCTGTTTATGAGAGGAATGGGTTTTTCAGATCATGAGCTATCTGACTCCCTCAATACCTGGTGGCAAAAAGTAATTGTGTGTCACTTCCAGCAGCTGATCTGAATGCAGGCATATTCTCTTTTGCATGTTAAAGGCCTCGGCACTTCTCAAATGAGCAGAGGATTATGTTATTTACTCAGCCCTTGCGCCTACAGATGCCTGTTTTGGATACCAAAATGTGTGACCTGAATCCAGCTCTGTGAGCGTGTTTCCATAACACCTACTCCACAGGGAAGCAGTTGTGAAATCTTTATAATGTGGTCTTTATAATAGCACAAATATTACATTGTGGTAAAGGTTTACATTTCCTCATGACCTTTGTGATTTCAGGCATTTCCGCTTTAAGGCCCTTCTTGAAACATCTGGTAATGGCCGAACCATTTGGAAGCCTAGTGGCATAGGCACTTTAGACTGGGCACAGCACCACACCAAATAAAGAATTGTTTTCAAATGTCTGTGCCAAAGAACTATATATTTCCTACTAGTCAAACATGGTTAAAATATAGCTGGAAAACTGACAGTCCTATTGAGACCACTCCACAAACTGATTTCTCATGATGTCAGTGCCAGCCCTCTATCTGGACTAACACTCATCTCTGTCTGATAAGTATTTGCAATGTTTATTTACAATAATTCAGAGGATATGAAATGAACAAAAATAGCTCCAAAGTGTTCCTGGATAAATCCATTTCAGCATGACTATTATGGGTGACACCTAAATACCACATCTGAATTCTGGGCCAGCTTGTCCTGTTGTTGCGTACATAAAATTTATTAGCAACACTAGTGTTGCCAGAGGGAAATGAAATGTCATAAGAAGGAGGTGAAGCTGCTTCATATTTGTCACCTCCAGTATTTGGAAATAGGGAGGTTGATCTCTTTACCTGCAAACAAAGTTTTGGAAAGTAAATGGACTCATTAATTTTCTTACTTAACCTGCCTACTCAACACTAACTGAACTGGATCCCTGGGGCAGAATGACTGAGCACACCAACAGGGCTGACATGCAATTAGAAAGAATAATGTATTGTTGTTTGGACTAAACCACATGGAAAGCGTGGGAGCGGTCTAGAATTGATGCTGTCTAGTTTAGGTTCTGTTGCAAAACAGCCCAACTCAGTTATGTCATGAATCCCCAGCACAGCATCTGC
This sequence comes from Corvus brachyrhynchos, assembly GCF_000691975.1. Classification (NCBI taxonomy): domain Eukaryota; kingdom Metazoa; phylum Chordata; class Aves; order Passeriformes; family Corvidae; genus Corvus; species Corvus brachyrhynchos. The sequence continues at coordinate 6,227,728 of NW_008238330.1, read as the reverse complement.
TTCCTCTGCAGTCACATCACCATTCAAAACAGAGAGGTGCAAAGCACATGGACATGGAACGGTGTTTCTAGCTACTGCTCCATGTTGGTCTCTGAGAAAGACACAATGAGAAAAGAAAGCCTGCAAAGAAGCACAAGACTAAGAATGGCCAAGTATGGAAGACTATCCAAGAGTGGGAAAGAGAACTAGTTGAAAAGTTCCCCTTCTCAGTTGATTCCTACTGCCGTGTGCCTTTGCACCTTCTCCTGCACCTAGACCTGGCTGGTTAATAGGAATGATTCACTCCACCACTGTGTTTTTCTCTTAACTGAAGATGTCTGCAAGATATCTAGCTTTTTGATAGGATCCAAAGAATAATCACATCTCCAGCAGGTCTACATTGCTCACTGAACCTGATGCATTTTTTTGCTTAACCTCTCTGGTGCTGTGCAGAACATATTGGAAGAACGGAGTGCTTTTCCCTGTTGTCTCGTATTGTCAGCAGAATGATTTGTGGCCAGAAGAAAAATACCGAGTTTTCTGAAAACTGTTTTTCTTTGGTTTTGTAGTGAAAATTTCTTCTTTTTTCAGTGGTGTGGGGTATTATTATTATTATTTTTTTTTCTGTTGATGGTTTGAGTGCTCCTTGGATATCGATGAGAGTGCTTTGCTACAGCAATACATTTAGATTTTCACTGGGCATGAGGAGTACAATGCCTTTATGTAAGAACTCTCACTCTGCATACCAATACATAGGTCTGAATTCTCCCAAATTCCAGCTGAAATTCTCTCATACTAAGACACGAAGCCTTTCATGTGCCAGATCCCAGATGGCAGAGTTTTTTCCCCACTACTTTCCAAGGAAGGGGAGGGTTCAGGGGCAGAGTAAGCTTGGCCACAATATGCCACACTTTCATAATCCCATGTGACTCAGGAGGTCTCCTGGGTCTGTGACAGCTGCTGGAACTTTGCAAAGCCCTGGAGCTGCTCCAAATTCTGCAGTTTTCAGAGCAGACTGAATAAAACACCATCTATGGCCACTTTTGCTCTCATCCCTTTATGAGTGCTGCCAGGGATATCACCCACAAGTTGTAGCCTGGGGATTTGGCTCTTGAATTTCGTACATGGGTGTAAATCCAGAGTAATCCCAGATGAGGTATGGTAGCATCCAGAGTTTTGGATCCCACCCAATGAATCAGCTGTTGTTGAGGATCAGCCCTGATGAGAGATGGCAAAGATGATGGTTGTGAAGGCATGAGGTGCCACACGTACTGACAGGTATAAAGTTGGAAACTGCTTAAAATGGCAGCTACTCAGGCTGGCATGTTTTGTGGGGCAGGCCACTGGCCTGACTAGAAAAGTGAGCCAGAGCAGCCACTCTCCAGTGAATTTGGTAGGAACACAAAGGGGGAGAGTTAGGTTTTTATCCCTGCACTCTGGCTCAAGAGATTAGTAGTGGAGTAAGCCAAAGGATAAGAAACCACAATTCAGGCTATTTCTCACTCAACAAGTTATCTTCAGAACTATCTGAAAGTGGGATCTAATATTATAAAGTTACTTCCCCATTCTTTAGTCTAATTTTCTTTAAAAAATACTCAAAACACTAAAAACAAAACAAACAGATGTTCAGATTGTGGCTGTTGTCTGAACTTGTCAACATCTTCCCTGAGAATTTTTTATCTGTCAGTCAGCCCTGAAGCAGGTGGAGATGAGCAATTAGGAAATTATCCTTCAAGCTGTATGGTCATTAATACTTTCCTGTTCTTCTAAGTCCTGTGCTTTGAATTTGGGCTGAAGTGGCCAGTTCTCTTTTTCTGGGAGTAATTTTGAACTTGCTGTAACTTTTTGCAGCTGTCTTCTTTCCTCCACATAATTAACCTATCTGTCAGCCACAGACTGGTTCTGATGAAGCAGGACCTTGGTTATGAGGGCAGTACAGTTTCAAGAGCTGTCCTGGAGCCCGCAGACAGTGCCAGGTTAAGAGGTCTGCAAGATCAAGTCTTCTGTTTGCAAGAATGACAGCACAGGGACACTGTGAGCTTCTACATCTGCTGCTGCCAGTGCACTGAAGTCCTTGCCTATGTGACCCTTGTGGATGGAAATGTTAAGCAGTTCAGTTTCCATACCCATTCATTTATAGTGAAAACGATGATGAATGGTTTTATGTCAGTTGTTTCACTGGCTTTTGGACCAAGAACACCGGTTTGTTTTACCTATGTCACTTAGGATTTTAAAGAAGACCTGGACTGAAGTGCATGCATAATGATCTGTGCCCTTGTTTTGGACTCTTGTAAATCTTGTGTGCCACTTAGCATCCCTGAATGAATGGGGACACCAATCCCTTCTCAGTAAGACTGATGTCAATAGAAATCAGACATAGCTGGAGAAAGACCCTGTTCCTTTTCAGCCTGGCTGTGAAGTGCAGCACTTTGAGCTGGGGAGCACATGAAGAACTGCAACATCGCTTTCAGTGCTGAGTTTGCCTTTTAAGTGATTTAATTTGAATGCATAAGTCACTGTGATGAAACTGGTTTTCAAAGGCAGCTGAGTCATGCTCTTAGAATCTCAGCTTCTTTTACAGTATCCCAAAAATATGGGGACATAAAGTAACTCCTAGAAGATGAGGTGAAAGGCCAGGTAGCAACAAAGCATCCAGGCTAATCAGAAAACCGGAGAGACGTGGATTTCTGAGTCTGTAGACCTATTCTCCAATCCTGCCTTATTAATCCTAGTCTTGTGGATATGTGACATTTATAAAACACCCATCATGAAATGGATCTGTTGCACTGACTTTTATGTAAACTCACAGTGCATATCTGGATGAGGCAAAGAGTTCCTGATTCCCAGTTTGTTACAAATGCCACAGTTTGGGGCAATTTCTGTTGCCCATGATCACTTGTGCAATTTAAAATCAATTGTGTTTAATTACAAAAAGCCCATCTCTAAAGTAATTTGTATTAGTGGGACTGTAGATGTCAGATGCAGCCAGGAAAGGGTGTGAGTAGCTATTTTTTTCAAAGTAAAAGCAGACATTCAAACAGCAGATTATTCTGACTTCTTTAAAACTGATGAACAAATACCTTAAAGACATTTTAAGAGATGCTTTTCTAACTATTGATGATGTATTAGATATTGTGATTTTTTTCTTTTGTGAACAGAGGTCAAATCAGAGCCTGCTGTCATGCAAAGAAGTATTTGTATAATGTATGGTAATGAATTTGGGTAGTCTAGGGCAGAAGTTACAGGCTGGAGAAAATGTTATCTATACAAGTGATGGTAAAATCAATCAGAGTTGGAAATTATGCCGTTCATATTGTTTTTGAGACAGCTTAAAAGTGTGCAAGGCCACAGAAATTGGCGGGATTTGGTTTCCTTATTGATAATCTTGCTTTACTTATGTGAAGGACTATGCCTGCTTACCTCCTACAGATCCCTGATTGAGCCCTGTGGTGCCCAGTCATCTTCTGAATTGGTTTTAAGTCTCAAAAATCTGTCAGTGAACCCTAAACTCCAAGATGTTGGTGTCTCTGAAGCAGTACACTTTTTCTTCTCCAGGCTGGGTTTCATATTGCATAGTGAAATTTTCAAGGGATCCTTTGTGAAGACTAGCTCATGCACATTGCTCAAGATGGGTGAACAAATTGTGTGGTTATTCTTCAGCCCTCTCCTTGAATATTGGCTTTGCCAAAAAGGTTTACATGAAGCTGAAACTCCAAATGTTATTTCCAAGGCATGAAACTGCCAAACGATTCCAGAAAAAGTCTCACTCACTGTGCTTCAAACTTTGAAAATATCTCTGCTTGCCTGAAACGGCTTTTCTTCGGGTAGTCATGTGGCTTTGTTGGTTAATGTATTGCCTCTTGCCTTATGAGAGTAGCCACTCTACCCAGCAAAATTCATATAGGGCATAATGGGGACAGAGACCTGAAGGATAAACCATGGAAGGTATCAAGCAAAATAAAGAAAATTCATATTATTGTCACTGGATTAGTTTTTCTGTTAGTATATCATCCTTGTCTTCGTTGTCAGAATGGTTCTGTACTCTTGTTAGACCACACGGAAAGTGACTCAGTGAAGTGACTGTGCCATACTACCGTCACAGGAATTTATTAGACCAGTTAATGAGTTTTTCTAGCTAAAGAGAGATTTGACAGGAATTAGTAGTGACGAATAATCTCCCCTTCTTGCTGATCTGGAAGAAATCAGTGTTTTGCACATAGTAGATACATTGCACTCACAGCACTCTGAACACTGTGCCCAGAGACAGGTAAAACGGCTGATGACATCCCACAGAAATTCCCAATACAACAAAAGACAAACAAAAAATTCTGCCAAAGTTTTCCACAACTCCCATTCAGATGACTTTTTCATTTCATGCCTTCCCCTATTGCACCTCTCTTTCTGCTTCACATGGAAAACAATGGAGAACTAAAGGATGGAAAATAAGAGAAATGGCTGAAGAAAGAAGAAAGGAAATTTGACTCTGGAAATATAAAATAAATTTTTAAAGTCAAAAATTCCCAATAATAATTAAAATGTTTTTCACAGCAAGAGTTTTTCCACAGTGAAGGCAGAGTTGTTCTCTTATAAGAAAAATACAAAAAATTATGCCCTATATGGAGATACAGCAGGATGCAGATGAATGCCCATGGCCTCACTGTGGCCATCCCATCTGGAAATTACCCAAAATGGCCTTCGAGCTACTTAAATGTTCCCCTTTTGCATAATTTGTGTGAGAGTGGGGCAGGGTCTGTTTGCTGTGCTACTTTTCTCTCATGTCTCTGCATTCATGTGTTTGTGCAGTCTGGTCTCTGCCCCCTGTTTCACAACAAATATTTATTTCTTTCTTCCACTGTAGCCTCTCCCACATCAAATGAGCACCCGACAGCATTCATATTCAGCCTCAGCATTTCTGTGGACTTGAGATAGAGATGAAAAAGTTTTCTAAAAAAAAGGAGATATTAGAGAGACAGGATAGATTCATCCCTTTCTTTACCTCCTGTCTTCCCAGAGATGATGACGCACCCCTGACTACGAGCTCCCTTTGTGAGGTTATTATGAAATAGGGACAATAGGAAGGTCCTTATGTTTAGATGAAGCTACCAGACCTGCCCACTTGGAAACTGTGGTTTTGTGAGAACTGAGGCAAGAAAATGGGCTCTCACTGCTTGCAGCAGTAGCCATGCTGACAGAAATGATCTGGTATGCCCACTAATGAGAACTGGTGCAGATCTTGACCATTCCCTCATGCTGGCATGCCATATTCCAACACTACCATTTCCTACCTTTGCCCTTGTGTATTGCTTATTTTAGAACACAAAGCCTCCAAAGGCTCTTGTTCTACTTTGGTAATATTTCTTTTGTCTGTGTGCACAGACAGAAAAAAAATTAAAAGAGATGTTGGGTAAAAAGAATGTAAGAACTTTCTTTCTAGCAGCTGCAGGGCTGCCCAATGTACTGTGCGTACAGGGACAGCTAAAATATATTCTGGTCGCTGTTTTTGTGTGCCTTCCTTAAAAACTGTGTGTGTGCACCCAAGGATTGTTAGCACTTGTATGTTTTGCTATGCCACAAATCAGCAGCAGCAAAGCTGTAAGTTAATCTTATCCTCCAATGGAGTGAAGTGTTAAAGAAGTTCTGCATGGAAAAATCCATGGCCCTGAAGTCCACACTGGTTCTGGCTTCTTCTCTACTTTATTAAAATCAGTGGCTGTCCAGGCACTGTAAGGCAAACCATTTCTGGTGGTATGACACAGTTGTCACAGGAAAGGAAAGACCTAATGATGTGGAAGAACATTAGGCCTCACAAGATGATGTGAAAAAAATCTTTTTACTGCATCCAGGTGTCAGAGAACTCAAGCTGTGCATCACCCTTAGTATGTCATCCTCCTATTTACATTAGCTTATGCCACAAATCTGTCCCTTAATGCATGTTTTGAGTCTTGGCTTGTGCCTAGTGAACCCACCTGAAGGACACAAAGTAGAAGGAGCTGCTCTAAATACACCAGGGTGAATGGACCCTGCAAGTCCTCATTGTATGTGGTGTCCTTTAGCTCACAGGAGCACTTATAGTTTAGGATGTAATATGGCCTGTAGAGAGGGTATGGAAGTGGTGGCACAAAAAATTAAGGATTAAATATACCTTGCAACTGGCGAAGAAGAGTTACAGTTAGGATTTACAGCTTTGTGTGATGCTGTCTTAACTCTGTTCCTGTTGAAGCAAAGACAACGGGCTGTGTTTAGATCTTTAGGTAAGTTAAGGTCTGAGGAGGGAGCCAGTGTCTTTTATTAGATTAGCTCTAATAGTGAGGAGAAAACCAGATCATTTTTCAGGCACACAAGGTCTACTGCTAAGACTCTATGTTAATCGCTTTTGAAGTCAGGAAGAGAGTGTGAAATATGTAAAGTATCACTATGAATGTCCGTGACACTGGAAATTCAGGCTGTGTTAGGAATTGAGTATGTGTTTGCACAAGGCGACCACTGCTCTTAACTGGCTACTAGACACTGTTACCATACAAATAATAAATCTTGCAAAATTGCAGTGAAAAAATCTGCCTGTCCTCATCTTGCACAATTTTCCCTCCAGTTATTGGTAAGACTGCTGGATGCTCTAGTCCAGTGAGGGTCCAGCACAGAGGATCTTACCTGATTCTCTTTCAGAGTTATCTGTCCCTGTTCCTTGCAGCCAATGAATGTCCTGATACACCTGTAAATCTTCTCATTTTGTTGCACTCTCTGAACAAAGTTAGCAGGAAAAAATCCAATTCTGTCATCAATTCTCCCCTGTGAAGGAAACATATTGATAGTAAAAGATTGTTAACTGTAGCAGCTTTAATACAAATTCAGTATTGAAAACAAGATATTTTTCCATGTGGAAAGAAAACAGATAGAAAATGACTAGCACATACCTTCCACCAATCTTCATTAGAGTCTTCCAGAAGAGTGATCATATCCCCTGGCCTGTAATTAGAAGAGGAATAGTATGTAAGTTGACTGTTAATTGTCATGTTGAATCAGCTTCCAAAATTCCCTTCTAATAGGAAGGCAGTCCTTCCATGGTTATTTTGTCTGAGCATTCACGGCAGGTAGGCTCAATAAGGTGGCAAGGTGTACTTCAGTCACACATGGTAATGTAGAAAGAGAGCCTCTGTGTCTTGGGGCTGGATCTTTATTTTGAGACAACATCTGTGAACTGGAAGTTTTGCTGCTTGTTTATTAAGAGGCTGTTTAAAATACAGTCCCTACTTGTTAAAGGCATTATGGCTTGGCTTTAAGACATTTCACACTGTTGGGACACACTACTTCGTCATCTGTGTTTTCAAGCTGTGATTGCAGAAGGAAGGCAGCAGGAAAATATTTTACTGACAAAGGCAATTAGTCAGCAGGGATATAATTCTGCCCAAGAATGTATTTTTGATTTGAATGGGACATATTTACCTTTATAATGTGTGGTGCTGGGTTGTAATTGCTAAGTATCAGCATCCAGCTGACTAGTTCCAAAGCAGACCTAGGAGGATAATTAGACTGGAAACACTAATAGCAAAATTTGCTAAGCTGATTTTGTGCAGGTAGTTGAACAGTTATTTGACCTTTTTCCCCCACTGCTGGCACTTCATCAACTTTCCTATGTAATTATTATAGTGGTATGTTGTAGAAAGTAAGTGGGAGACCATTTCCAAAGGGATTAACTCCAGAAAGGTCTGTCTATTTGATAACAGACATTTCTTGGATCTTAATAAAATTAATTGTTGACCCCTATTTATTCAGTTTTCCCTGTTAGGCTCACTGTGTAGTGTTAAGGTATCAGCAGAAGAGCCTGAAAACACATCTGAAGCATATGATGGATAACAGGTCTAATTTAACATGCTCTTTAAGAACATGCATAGAAAACGTGGCTCTTTCTAGGACATCATTGGAGCCCTTAGACTGAAAGGAAAACCACTTTCAACAAGAAGGATTAAGAGAGCCTTGTCCACCCAGTACTCTTCAGCCTGGTTGTTAGAAAAATAACCCAGAAAATATAAATTCATTTGGCTGTCAGAGAAAGATGGCAACTGAACCTAAAGTCTCTCCCTCTCACTTGTCTGAGCACTGAGAACTGTAGATTGAAGACCTGCTGATTTTGCTGATTTTTTTTTTTCTAGGAGAGAGCTGATATTGATGTCTTTATCAAAATAGAAATCCAAGCTGGACCTGTTATTCTTGCTGCCTAGATTTAGGCTACTAATCCACTTGGTTCTTTCTATTGGTTGAAATCAGTCAGGTCTCATCTTTTTCTTCTGTAAATCACAACCCTGGATAAATTGTCTGCTCTGCCTCAGTGATCTAGATTTGAGGAGGTGGCAAGATAGGTGCTTGTGTAGGTCCTTTCCAACTGTTCTGTTCTGTTCTATTCTATTCATTGCAGTGTCTGAAACATGGGGTTGCTTGTCTTCAGGATTCTCTATTGTAATAATAGGCCATCTCTTAGAATAAGTGTATTACTGCAATGCCCTACTTTACTTATGCCAGAGCATTGGAAAATCTGACTGGCTCCTCCTGCTGTTAGGGAAGAAATCCAGGTTGTGGTAAATTCGAATTTCAGCTGAAATCAGGGCTACACACCTCTGCTGCAGTAATCTGACACTCACGGTATGCTCTCAGAGATGAGCCGGGAACTGCAGAAATCTGCCCTAACTCTTCCTCTCAACTCAGGTCCTTCCCCTGCTATTTGCCTTTGTTATGATGGAGCTGATCAATGCCTGGCTGGTTACCAGCTCAGGTTCCCAGGACAGTCTTGACAATACTGCTCTGCAGAACCCACCTCCAGCACCTCAGCTATGTTAGATGGGAACTCCTGCAACTGAGCTGAATCCTGCCTTGCTCTGCAGTAACAAAACAGCATTACCAGCTATTGGGCATCCCTTATGGAACAGTGTTAACACGTACATTACTGAATTTCTGACCATGGGACGACAAACAGTGGTGCTGTGGCTGAGTAATGCCAGTTTAAAACCTAGCTGGTATCCCCGGAAAGAGCCTGGTATCCCCTGAAACAGCACATTTCAGACCACAGGCTGCTTTTTCCCCTAAAATGAGGGACAGGAGAATTTTGAAGGATGATGTATTCTCTGGATTTCTGTGTCTGGATGAGGATGGTAGTCCAGTTCAGGCTTGTCTGAGAGGTGTTCTATTTAATAGAAGAAATGTGCAAGATGGAATACACTCCTAAAGAGCAGGATGCAAAAACGGAATCCCTCAAGCAGAATAGCTGGCAAGTTGCACTAAAGGTTACCATATACTGTGGTTATTTCCTGAGGAGCTGACATTCCTAAAATAATGATCAGGAAATGCCAGCAAAGCAGAATGATAGGAGAACTTGTAATTTCTTACATCGCACCCTTTAGTTCCAGAGCAGTGAGAAGGCACAGCTGGGAACAGGAAAAGGACTTTCAGTGTTGCAGATGCTGAGGAGAGGAGCATTTCTCTGGCAATTCCCTAAATTTTGTGGCACACACATGATTATTTTGATAGAGAGGATGCCTTGAAGATACCTGACATGTTTCACAGTAAGAACGCTAGAAAGACCATTCAAAATGTGAGTAGCATGAGCAAAATAATTTCAGTGAAAGAAAAGCTGTCATTTTCCTTCAGTGGGCTTGGATTAAACCTTGTAATGAATGCAAGCAACTGATGCAGAATGGCGGAAGTAAGTGCTAAAAATAGCAATTAACAAGTTTATTTTGCAAAACTCTCATGTGAAAACACTGCCATCCAGCAGCTGGACATCATTCTTTTTTGTCAGACATAATTGAATAAGAGGGAGGATCAAACAGGACTGGTAAATCTTTTAGCAATAGCATGAGACCTGGTGGAGAATTCCTAGCTGAAAACTTCTGATTGAAAAACAAAGCAACTGAAAGCTAGAACATTTTATAGCTGAAAGCCATCTTGCTCCTAAAGTGATATAAGTGTTTTTGAAACTTTCAATCTATTGTATCCTTGCCAAAAGAATTGGTCATCAGTTTTTTTTGACTGTGAGAATATCTTTTTATCTGTAAGTGGTTACCTCTATAAAAATGTGTATTGAAAGTGTCAGAAGAAACCCTCCCTTCCCCAAAGTCATGTATAACCACATGACCATCAGTACAAATGGGTCAAATCAACTAACAAATATTTTGGGGTTTACCTCATCTCCAAGTCTTCATTTTCTTGTGGTACAAATTTGTACAAGGCAACATAGGTGTTCATTTGTAACGTGCTTTTATAAAATGGTCCCTTTAAGAAAAAAGAGAAAGAGAAAATTTAAGTATTTGCTCTGTAAAGGAATTTGGTTCTGAACCTGATCTTACAATAAATTAGCCATGGCCCAGGTACATTGCAGGCCATTAAGGCAGTAACTATCTTAATTTAGAAATAAGATTATTTGAACTCCAAGATCAAATTCCAGGCTTCCAAGGAACACAAGCAGAAATTTGTATAGGCTGGTCTTTGGGATGAGGTATTAAAAATGAGTCTGCCTTTTCTCTCTCTGTGGTATGTATGGCTCTTATGAGCCCAGTAGTGTATTATTGGCATTATATAAGGTGTCTAGTCTACAGTCCTCATTATGGATGGAGTTAGAATTGTACAGTGCACAGGTCCAAATTCAGAGCAGGAGAATCACTTTCTTAAAGTGATTTTAATGTGTGGAAGCTTTTTTGTGCTGGGTTTTCAACGGAGAAGACTGGCTACTGTTTCTCCTCGCTTTTTCCACTATTAATCTGGGGGAAAAAAAGAAAAAGCAGCTAAAACAAATACTAAATAATTTTCCAAATTAAGTTTGTGATTTTTGCATTACAGCAGTTCTATTGTAATTACTTGGCCTGCACACTGGATCTTTTGTATTCCCAAATCAATTTTCAATAAGCAGAAAAACATAAAAGTGACCACAAAGGATAAACCAAAAGCCATCTAGTACTGTATATTGTGCTCAGCTGTGGCCAGTGTCCCAGAAATGGTATAAGAACACAACAGTCAGGTATCAGTGGTCCAACAGACCTACTCAAGGTCCTCAGCCAGCCATAAAAACAAGAATTTTACATGACTTCCCATTACCATTGCATCTTCACAAAATGTATGCTCATACCGGGGAATGTATGCTTTTTGGTTCTTCTCCAAAGTGCTCTGTTCCATTTTCGGAGTATGTAAACACTGAAATAAACAAAACACATGACATTTTAGGAGTAGTTAAAGACTCTTCACCTTAACAGGATCCCCTTGATTTTGTTGATCTCTTCCCTTTCTCCCTTATTTTCTTTGATTCCTTGTGGTCTCCTCTGAACCCTTCCACACCCAAAAAAACCACGTATGCCTTTGGCACGTGACACAATCTCTGTCCTCAAGAATTTAAAAGCGTAACAAATAAACCCTTTTGATCAGATGAATATACACAAGTACAGCACTACAAACAGAACTTAGGTACTAGAAGTGCATTACTATTTAAAGTCCAGCTATTTAAAATGTGTTGTTCTCACACTGAGTACTGTATTTTCATGTTTAGGATAAGCAGTATTTCCATGTTAAAGCACCTGAAAAAGCTGATGATCATATATGAGCAATACTGGGGAAGTTTGTATGCAAAACCCCTTCCTTCCCCTCTTTAACCTCTATCTCTAAGTGTTTGATAGCGTTCTTTGGTCCCTCTCTCCGATAGTCCATGCCTGGGGTGTGCTGGATACACTGCTTCTCTCTCTGAATTTACAGGAGGTACCTGAATTGCTTTTAAATCAGGATGGGTTAACTCAGACACAGGCCTGTAGACGCTGAAATTTGTTTTTAAGTTACTAAATCAGAAACTCATGGAATGAGACAACAGTCACAGCACCTAACACACCTGATAGATAACCAGTTACCCGCTATTGTAATTGATTCATGAGCTGACTGATACCTGTCCTCAGTTATCTCCCAAGAAAAAACACAGTGGCTTTATCATTTTGACTGAATTCCCCCTTCACATTTTAAGAATTGCCCAGTGTTACTTGCTTCTGGGTAAAGTCTGAATATGATTTTAATAGCTGGAGTCTTTGAGCAGCTAGAACCATCAGTGTCTTCTCCTACCATTTACCTCTGTAGGTGTTTTGAGCAGAAGCTGGACTTTGTAATGTCTAACAATTTGGAAATCTCCAAAGTGGTAGTATCAGGCTGACTGGGGGCATTTTCTTTTTGTTTATCTGTCATGCAGTTACATGCATTCAGGGGAAAAATATCCAGGGAAAACCAAACTGCTGAATTTTGCTACTCTGCTCTTTCACTTGCTCATCCTTTCTTTCATTAACACGTATTTCTGGGACTAGTCTACATGGTAGTTGACAACCTAACAGTCTGTGGAGAAGCTTTTTGAGGGAAATAGTAAGGTTCTTTGATAGTAGAGAGTTGTACCTGGATATTGAAAAACAAGACACTGTTCTTGTAACAGATAAAAGACAAGTGAAATGGCAGCTGCAACACACATGAGAAAGATTTTGTACAAAGTGACAGGCATTCATGGGCACACACATCTTCTCTGACAAAATATAAGATAATCTTGTAGTCATAAAGTTCAATGTGTGAATGTGAAGGGAGCATGTGAGCTGATACCTGCCACATTTAACCTGAAAATGTCACAAGCTCTGTCTGGCTGTCCTGACTGCAGTGGACCTGGGGCCTCAGTATACTCCTCACCAGCTCCTGTTGCAGAGGGGCTCTGACCCTGCAGACTGTCAGATGTACCAGAAGGAAAAACTTAGAAATAAACCTAATTTCCTGTATCATTAATGTAGGGGTATATATATGTCTAGCATCGGTATGAAGGGCTTTAAAGTGGTGCTATTACAGCTTGGCAGTGTTCAAATCCTACTCAAATCACTATGCTTTGTTTTTCATGTCCAGAGGAAAAGGAGTTAGGAGGCAAATTGAAGACATTCTGGTGAATACTGAGTTGGGTAATTAGGAATCTTTTGGACTTGCAAAAAGTCATTCACCAAATGAAGTAAAAGTACTTCAGCATCATGTCTGGAGTAATTCCTGTTTGGTGACAGAAAATAAAGCACGTTTCTAATGTACAGCCTCATGAACTGTGGAGCTGACCCAGCACATGTGGATGGAGCTGAACTGTACCCTTTTGTGGCTGAGAAGTGCTCACCAAAACTGGGTTTGCAGGGAGGACATCCCATATTTGACTCAAGGGGAAAGTGCTCAAATCATTGTTGATAATAGGCTCATAGATGTCACCTAAAGTGCATTTTGGCTTTTGGGACTTCTGTTACAGATGGCAATTCATAGCAGTGAAAGAGGGTAACTGGCTTAGAGGAGGCTGAAGGGCTGGAAATTAGGTATGCCATCTCACAGTTGTAAACTGGGAAGCTTTGCTTCTTAGGATTTACACCAGGGCCTGAATGAAAGTGTCTCCCCTTGAAGTTGTTGTCATAGGAGTTCTACATGGGCAATTACATGGGCACACATGTGCTGGGTCCTTTCACCCTTCTGCAAGCTGTCTTTTCTGCTGTTCCCCTTTACTGAAGAGCATCAGATGTACATTTTCCTAAATAGTTATTTGCAGAGGACAGTATTTTAATAGGAAAAAACCCAAAGAACACAAACCCAACTGGAATGGACCTGAGTCATCAAAGCATTAATGTGAAACTTCCTGATAAAAAGGCAGTGGACAACTGAGGAGAAAGGAGTCATGAGTCACTCTAACAATATTTTGAATGTACTTTGTTAAATTTTTAATCTATGTTTAGTTCATGGTCTCTGGATGTTAATAGGAAGCACTTGAATCTGAAAGCCATAGAGGTATGTCATTCATATCTCCACACAACAGGAATCCATCTATTTTCATATTTGTTTGTCCTAGCAGCAGCAGACAAAAAAAAAAGTAAAAACCAGGGATTTTTACACTCTGAAAAGGATTTTACCATTTCCATAGCTTGTGCAAACAGTGCAGGCAGTTTATTAAAAATCTACCAAGAGGAAATTTTTGGAGTGACTGATGCATAATTTATAGCCTGAGCCTCTGAAGGATGGATTGTAAAAAAGCCAGTGCTGATCAAAGGAATCGTTAATGTGCTGCAGAAGTTATTTGGTGGTTTGACACATGCTGAGTTTTTAAACTAATCTCTTTAAGTAAGTTCCTTGAAAGCCTTTCTGTGCATTCAGTGAATACAGATCTCAGAGAAAAAAAGTTTCTTTGGGTTTCAGAAATGAAACTATTGACTTCCAAAGAAATAAAAACTTATCTGAACACTCAAACAGGGTCGATTTAATCTCAGGTGGGTGGGATTAAACAATGTGGTACAGACTGAATTTTCTTTAACCAGGTCAGGTCAACTTGCACTTGCAAGACAGAAAACCTAACAAAATTTTCAGGAGAAATCAGATAACATGGATGAGATAGTCACAAAATGAGAGGAAGGAAATGACTGAACACAGTGAGGAGAGGTGATAGGACCAAGAGGGGAGGAAAGCAATAAGGAGTTAACATAATATGTAAACAGAGAGCTGAAGCTGGCATTTCACCTACATGAATTGGTAGCAGTACGTAAGGAGCACGGGGGGTGGCACGAAGAAGATAGGTATGCTCAGTGTGGTTTGTTTTTGTTCTGTATATCTTGTGAGATTCAGCAAAGCAGATTTCAAGTGCTGCTAGAGAAGCTGCTCTGATGGTTTGGGCCTGAAGTTGTGCTTAGCAATAATATTTTTGTTTATGACTTCCTCCACCATGACTGAATTCAAGAACAGGGTAACAAACACCAACTCTTAGTGGCAGAGATTTCATTACTAAGATCTCGATGCTATGATGGTTTTCAAATCTCATCATGCCAATGCTGTAAGAAACATTACTTTTGTACTGCAAATCAAACAAAGGAATTGGGCCATTAACATTACTGGGCACATACTACAGTTGTACTGAGAAGTTGCAATTACAGTCAAAATTCATTGTGTTGTATATTTTACAGACACACAGATCTTTTATGATTTGTTTTTTCTCCCAAAGAGATTATGATATACAAAATCAAGCAGAAAAATCAAACATATGGAAAAGAAAGAAAGTATTACTTTTGTTCCACTTTGCCAATGTGGAAGTGAAACATGTTAAGTCTAGAGTTACAATCATGAAGTAAAGACAGGAGATAGGGAATGGACCTGAACCTT
The DNA here is from genome assembly GCF_000691975.1 of Corvus brachyrhynchos. Taxonomy (NCBI): domain Eukaryota; kingdom Metazoa; phylum Chordata; class Aves; order Passeriformes; family Corvidae; genus Corvus; species Corvus brachyrhynchos. The sequence goes on along the minus strand of NW_008238330.1, from coordinate 6,212,593 downwards.
GTGCAGTGGCAGCTCTGGACACAGCAAATTAAGAAAAGTGGTGGCTTCAATTTCATCTGAATGGCAAAAAGCATTCCCCAAATTCTTGCACCAACTCACCTCCTGCTTTGAAAACCAGAATGGCTGCTACAACATGGACATGCCAAAACCCCCCATGTGAAACAGGCAGTACACAGGCCTTTACACCTGAAGGTGCTGTTCTGGCTCGGCATCACTCACCGCTGTTGCTGCGTTTCCTGCTCATGTCAAGGCTGCCTGCAGAACTATTGCCTTCCTCCGGAACTTCTACCAGGTCAGCTGTCTGCAGGGACAGAAACAGCAAATGAGATGGGATAAGCCAGAAAAAGGGACTGATGAAGTGAAATAAAACTACAGCAAGGGTCTTTGGGAAATGTGGTACTTGAGTGGTGTCAGAGCAGAGCAGAGTCAGCCTGATGGGATGGAAGGAAACATTGGGTCTGGTGATGCACAGGACATATCTACTGCACAGGGAGCAGAGAAAGCCCAGAAAAAACCACCAGACCAAGTTTACAGTCTGGAGCACAAAAGATTTCTGCAGTATAAAATAAAGTGAAAGTTAAGGAAAAAAGGATTATGCTAAGCAATGTGGTTCTCTGTACAAAACAGAGAGGGCATGAGGGAATTTGCAGGTTCTGCAGGTATACTAAATAGCTATCTACCAAGGAGACTGAACATTAGTTGAAACTACTGACTTTTAATATATTAGTCCTGAATACATTATTCAGTAAGATAACTGTAATGTAAGGATCATTTTCATTTTGTTAAAAAGCTGTAAAAGAAAGAGCTGGAGTGCAATGGAGTTGATGAAGTGAATCTTTAAATATCTGTCCTCACTTTCTTTTTAAACAGTCATCTGGCCAGTATGGTTAGGGAAATTGAAACCTAAGTGTTGCTTTTAGAATTAGTATGATTTCTTCTTTGTACCATATTAATGTCAATCATGATTAGGGACCCAGTGTTCTAGGGTATAGGAAAACGTGGGATGACATAATCTTAAGCCTCAGAAGTATATCCTGCATATGGCACCAGATTCCTAGGCTGGGTAGTCAGCTTCTCCTTGTATAGCCCAACAGGAATGAGGAGCTGCTCCAACAACTCTGTGTGAGTCTGACCTTAGCAAAACTTCAGTTACTGAACTCTCTACGTTTTTGATAATGAGAAAAAACCCAAAGATTGAACTCGAGTCAGGTGCTTTCTCTAATTTGAAGAACTGTGAATACTTACATTTCTCCTAATCTTTATTTATTTCTAGTTATAACTAGTAATATCTAGTTAAATCTAGTTTTTTCTAGATTTGAAGTAATAAGAAGGATTTAATGTTATTGTATGACACTTTACAATTGTACTGTACACATAGCTCGTTCTATTGTTTTGCAGAGCTTTGCCTGCATCACAGGAACATTCACTGTTTTTGTTCAGGGAGCAGAATCTGAATTGCTTTACAGATTTTATACGTTGGGGTTTTTTCCTTTTACTAGCGTTGACAAAAAAGTTGTTTTTAGAAAGTACTTCCACAGTTTTATTTCTCCTATCTAGTACTTTCCTAGCTGCTTCTCCATCCAAGGAAACTAATGAACAAAGAGGTTGAAAGTAGATTTGTACCATAGGTATCTTGTGGCTGTCTTGTTTCCCTTGCTATTTTAAGAACCCTCTACTTTGCTGCTCTGTTGCTCCTTGTTTTTAGACCCTGCCTTTTGCAGCAGGTCATGTTTGTCTTGCATCTTGCCCAAATAGGTCACCCAAGGATGAGAAGGTACTGCAGTAGCAAAGTTTACACAGAGACAGTGTAGAGCATATCTATGGATTCTGGTTGCTGGGTGGAGAAGAGAAAGACTGGCTTTGTTGAAAAGATTAAGTCCCAGCTATGTTTCAGCTCATTGCTACAACATATTCCTCAGTTTTCATGGACTAGCTTCGTTATTGCTGATTAGCAGCTAATGTCATTTTGTTAGGTTCTAGTGCATATGGGATGCGTTCTGACTGTCTCTTCAGTATATACCTCATCCAAAACCTTCTGAGGTAACCTCAGTTACCCTTAATGATTTTTCACTCAAGGGCTACGTGACAAATGGTCTAATAGAAACGATAGAGGTGCAAAGGTGCTTTTGAGAGGAGCTGATCCACAAAAAGCTAACAAGAACTAGATTCACATTTACATCACCTCAAGTGCCTTTTTGTTTAAATGTGGGTTGCAAAAGCACAGTTTTGAAGCAAGCAGTAGGTAGTAAATCTGGAGCATATGGCCACTTTCTTTTATGGGAAATGCAGAATCCGGGCGGAAAAATCAGTGAGTACGTCCACACAGCTCAGTTGTGTTAAAAATACTTTGGCTAGTTTAGAGGAAGGTGGTTGTCTCTACTCTCTGCAGAGACATGAACTGCGTGCAGTATGGAAGCTTCATGGCTTCCTAGGCCAGTCACCTATGCTTTTCACCCCCTCCAGCAGGAGCAGCGCTGCTGTGCTGACCTGGAGCAAAGCCTCCGACAGCTTGGACACCACTTGCAAGGTGAAGTGGTATCCCACGTGTCCCTATGTCCCTGGTGTTCCTGGTTAGGTGATATGGCAGAACCTTGAAGCACACACCATCTCCCAGGCCTGGGACGCAGCACAGCCTCACAGCTGCATTGCTGCTTCTTCTTGGAGGGGAGCAGAGCAGCCCAGAAGTGAGGATCACTGGGGAAAGGCCTCAGTCCCTCTGAGTTACTAACTACACGTGCTTCTCAGGCCCCTGTGCCACATCCCTTTGCCAGCCACTGGTCAGTACCCATTCCCAGGTCACAAGTCAATTTTAAACCACCACGGTCCCATAATTTTGTTCAGGGTTGTGTCTAAGCTGTTTTTTATCCCTGTCTCAATCCACAGTCTTGTGCTGGTAAAATTTATGGTTTCTCAAGTCTGTTTATTCAATTCTATAATGTTTTCTATTTCCTGTATGCTGACACATTATATTCTCTCTCAGCTTCAATACCCTGGAGAAATTCCTGTAATGAACTTGCATTCTTAAATTCTACACCCACACCTCACCTAGTTATGATCAGCTCCCTAGGGTAAAATGACACAGCATTAGTGATTTCTATGCTTGAGTTGTCATTTTTAATTCAACATAAAATTTATTGATTTAGAAAGCAATAATTACATTTGTAGAAATTTTGTTTCAAAGGAAATTAAATAATTGAAAGAAATAAATGTAATAACAATGCGGCAGGTGGTAGAGTCACTTTGGGTTTTAAAAAAGAATGAGAATTAGCAAATTCCTTTTAAGGCACAAATAGGGGTGGATAGAGGACATGTGCCTTAATAAATCCCTTGCAGATTTCACTTAGTTCTTGCTTAAATTAATTTGTCTTCTTTCCCATCTGACATGAATTGATGTCTGTTTAGAGTCCACCTATACCACCTGAGATTATAGGTCAGCCGTGTGAGTGAGAATGCATTTAAATGCCAGGGAAATGTTGTAACAAACATACACAGATATTAGCATGACTTGATATTAAGCATATAAGTATTTGCTTTGAGACCTGGAGACCAAGTCTCGTCATGTCTCTGTGCCTAGTGATTTTTATTCTGAGATGAGTGCAGAAGAGATTGTCAGATACTATGGGTCTGATTTTTAGAGATGACAATCAGCTTTAGCCTCCAGTGGATTCAGGTGTGATTTTCTTTTTTTGGTTATTATTTTTTGGGGGTGGAGGAGTGGTGGAGTGGGGAGGATCTCTTGGGAATGGAAGAGAACCGCAAACATAGGCATAAGTGCCTGTTTATGAGAGGCTGAGAGGGTGGGAAATGTTCTTTCAACACCATGAAGAGCTCCTGATCTCACGGATCCCAATACTGAGATAAATAACCATTTCTGTAAGGATGAAATTGGCAATTGTTACTATTGAACAGGGTATGGATATAGCAAATGTAGGATATAGCTTCCCTTGTTCTTCTCCACTTCTCCTGTCATGGTCCTGAAGAAAGTGACTTATGATTGGAGAGAGCGAATGACAAACATTAGCGTGAAGGCTAAAACATCCCTGTCTGCATACAACAACCTGAGCACACCTGTCTGTATTTGGGGTTTGGAGAGAGAAGCCCCCATCTGTAATACCTCCCTCATGATTTTGCGCTGGACAGGGGGGGAGGTCCCACTCTATTGCCTTATGGCAGTAGCAGTGTCTTAATTTTGTCTGGGCTTGTACTGGGGTCATGCACTTTTAAATCTAGGCTCTGAGGACTCCTAACTCATCATTATCACTTCTGTGAAGGGCAAATGGCCACCATCAACAACAGGCGCTATGCATCTACTCCAGCCTGACAGTTCCATATCTCTGTTACACTTCTCTATGGATATGCAAAAAAAAAGATTACTATTTCCTTTCCCAATCTGATGAAAACGGCTTACTAATTTAATTAGTACTTTTCTCTTTTTCCCAAGAGTCATCTAAAAGATACATAAAACTTGAATTTGCAAAAATAACAAGTTTTCTGGTCTCTGTATGGAAGCTGAGAGTAAGATTTTAGGGTTTATTTTACAGTTTTAAATGCAAATTTTGTGAACTCTGATACACACTCATGTGAATGAGTATCCGTTGCTCCTCCAGAAAGAAAATAGAAGAAAGATGTGGGATACTTACAGAGTTTCTGTTGGGAGAGTCAGAGCCACTGCCAGAACTTCCCTTTTTGGTTTTCTGGGCTAAAGAAGTCCCAAAGCGGAGAGTTTCATACACGGGGTCAACCTTATTTCCACAGGCTGCAACAGAAGGAGCAAAACATGCATCAGTCAATACCTTGAGGGTATTTCTTTTCATGTTCCTGCATAACTTGGAGCAACACCTGCCTCTACCAACATGTACGTATGCTTAGACACAAGTTGAGAGACTATCCTGATAAAAAGTGAGTGTGGAACTTAGTGGAATTGCTATCAATTTTCTGTTGCCTCTCTACTCCCATAAAGATCATCCTCTTCTCATACTGGCTCTTGAATTCTTGGCCATCACCTTGTCTCTCTTCACCTGTCATTCTCCTTCCCTAATCATCACTTGTGCTGCCTGTGTGGAGGTAGGAAGACAAAGTACCAGGAGGTTCTAATCCATGTTTGTCTCTAAAAGTGACTTCTTGGATTGCTCTCAAAAGCGGGTCTCCCTCATAGCTAGCCACAAAAATCATCTCCCATGGAAGAGAAATGGATGTCTTCAAAGGGCATACGCAAATTCAGTCCAAACTGTCTTCTATATCTTGCATTCTTAGACGTCAACCTCTCTTGTGACACAAGGCAGTGGGCATGTAGAATACGGTACCTTTGTAGCACTATGTAGGAGAGAAGTTTTATCCAAAATCTGAGAAAATACAAGAGATTTTGGATTTTGATTAGAGCAAAGCACACCTTATCTTTTAGCCAGAGTTTATTCAAAATGTTTCTATTCTGATAAAAATGATGGGTGTTTTTTAGAAAGAGAAACTTAGATGAAATCCTTGTAATCAGTTTTTTTTAAACTGCTGACAGTAACAATGCAAATGTTATCAGACAAGTAGTTTTAAACTGCCTGCCTAGTTTTAGCTTTCATTTTTTGTACTTCCAGCTTTGCCTGGTTAGAGTACTGGTGGGTAAAAATATTTACAAGAATAAACTTAACTTCTCCATTTCAAAATGTTTATTTTCAGAAGTTTGGTATTACAGTGAGGAAAAAGTGGTCTCTCAAGTTCTTAGACAATGTGTAGACATGATAAATAAGGAAAAATATGAGGAAAGTAAAAAGTGTGGACAAAAAAGGACAGGAACCTAGCAGCATCCCTCAAAAGCCAGACCAGTGATTTGAATGCCCCCTGCTGTTTTGATCTCCCCGTCTTTTATCGATTTCTTCCCAGCTCTGACCTTCATCTCAATATTCCAGTGTTTCTCCCCTTCCAAGTTCCTACCTTGATCTCAGGTAGTTGTTATTATAAACAGCGTAATTGCTAAAAGGTATGTGTACAGGGTTTTGAGTGAAAGATACAATAGACACACCCTCTCCTCTTCCAGCTTTGTATCTTTGAGGTGGTCCTTTCCTGAGATGGAAGAAGGGCATCCAGTCACCGAAAGGAGCTGGAAGGCTGCTGAGGGTAAAGACCAAGGTTGGAGTCTGCTGCTGCTGTTGCAGAGCCCTGCCAAAAGAACACTGAATGGAAAAGCAATCAAAACCTACCAATAGGCATCACTTCTTTGATGCAGCCAAACTGTTCATGAATGAGTAGTGGTGAGCTGTAGTACCGTCGAAATCCCTTTGGCTGGAGGGAGAAAAAACAAAACCAAGTGAAGTGCATTGCATGCCTTGATTGATGAAGTAGAAATAGCCTCAGCTCTTTGGTTAATGGTGGAACATTGTGGTCAGGCTGGAAATTTGCCTCCTGTTGTTCAGTCACTGTGAGGTTTAGAGATCAGAGATTTATTTGATTTTTCTCCTAGAAAAAACACAATTACCCATATTTATCTGGGAGGAGGGGCTCATTTTCAGCTCCCCTTTTTCTTTTGTCTTACACAAAAGCAGCACTCATTAATTACAGCAGAAGTGCTGAATCATTAGAGGTTCTGGGAAGCTTCCCTCTCCCTATCTTCTTATATAACGTGAATTTCATTGTGTTGTATTAGACATGTGATTATCCTTCCCCACCCTAACTCCAAATCCTCATGTTCCCACACAAGCACTTGTGAAACCCAAGGAATTTAGAACCTTTCTATAGGCTTTTCTAAGGTTTACTGCTGTGTGACTGCAACTTCCACTGCTTTATTTTTTTTCTGTCTTCTAAGGTCAAAAAACTCTCCAAGCTGTTACCAGATATCCCCACAGTGTCCACTTGTAGAGAAATGCACTGTAACAACTCAAGCTATACCATTAAAGAATACCAAAATATGGCAAATAATAGTGGCCCATGTCACTCTAAAAACATATCTCAATTCAGGCAAATGCTCAGTACTCAAAATGAATGCCTTTGAGGCACTGGAGCTTCACAAATGGTCTCTCTGATTTCTAATGTCTGCAGGCTGTGAGAACTTCTAGTCACAGTGAGAAGCGGGGAAGATTCACAGAGATACGCGTATTTTCCATATCCTCATTCCAGTGTACATCAAAACCTGATAGACAACTAGTTCTTTAGGTAATGAGCTGCAGAAAAGACTAAAAAAGAATGAGACGACTGATAAACTTGGAGTCTTAGAGGAATAAGTTCCAGATTCTTTGGCCTTGGTTTACCTCCAAGCTAGATTGAGACAGAGTATGAGCATGAGCTCACAAAACTTCTGACTTTGCTGACAACTTCCTGATGTAAATTTGGTCTCTACTCTTCTGTTTTTGTAAACTGGTAACCACAAGAGCTGAGGCTGGAATCAAGAAATGCATGAATCGATTAACATGATGTAATATTTGCCTTGTCCAGGGCTTGTCATTCAGCTCTTCACAGACCAACTGTTTATACCAGAATGCCTCACACTAGAACTATGATTATGGTTTAGATACCTAAAGACTTGCCTCAGGGATATAAGCAACAGTAGCTTTCAGTGAACACTCTTGGAGAGAAAAGATCTTTCCAGTGAAAGGTGGGGTTTGTAGCCCTTTTGAAGTCAATGCCTGTGTTTTCCCATCACTTAACATAGTGAAACTCTTTGGTTTTAGCTCATAGTTGTCTCAAGTGTCTTCAAGTTGCAACAAATCTGAGAACATCTGCAACATGAATATATGTATTCAGTTTTCACATTCCAGCTGGTATTTTTCCAAGTTCCTTTTCCAAAAGTAACCAAAAAGAACCATATTCCCATAACAGTCAACACGGTGGGTTAGAATTGTCTCAGACACAATGTGCTGCCATTGCCAGTCATGAGATTTTGCTGCTCAGAAGGCAACCCAGGCACTAATGTGCTGTGTCCATACAGAGGCAGGCTCCTCCCAGCCCCTCCTGCTGAGAGATTACTTCAAACTCTGTAGTGTCTTACTGTGAAATATCCTTTGGTTTTCTTTTTAAGGTGAATTATGTTTTTTTATTCAAGCTCTAGCAGTGGAGAAGACAATAAAACATAATTTGAAGGATTTTTGATTTGTTAAACCCCACTAAAATACTATGATTAATTTATAGCATTCTTTGAGAGGCTTGCAGCAAGCACAGTTGAAATCAAGGTAATTAATTCTGTTAGCTAGCTAAATTTGTATTCTGTAACTGTATTTTCACATCCACAAAGCAGACCAGATTTGTGCTTTGGTTTTGTTTGTGTTCTTGTGCAGCAGCAATTGCCCAAATTCACAACAGGGCACCTACCACCTGTCTTCACTTTTCCCACCTCAGTAGAGTGATCTGGTGTGGGTTCTGTTAATGCGGCAGCTAAAGGCACACGTGGAATTCAGGCACACAAAGGAAGTGGCTCCAACACAAACTGCCCTGAGCTGCTCACTTACCAGCTTGCCCATGCAACGCTGCTGTCCAATACTGTCTGCACACTTGTGGTGGATGCTCATCTTACAAGCCTTACAGCGCAGTCCGTGCTTAGCGTTCATCCCTGGGAAATGCACGGGAATGATTGAGTTAGACAAAGTCAATAGTTTCCATCCATTTAAGCAAGTGACCTGAAAGAACTGATGAGGTCAGTTGCAGTAGAGCAAATATTGACAGCATTCTTTGCCTTACCTACTTTTTAAAGTGCACATTTGTACACGCATTTTCTTTACAGCCTCTCCATTTTAGCCATTTGTCCCCCAGGCTCTTTCCCAGGCTGTTGGTGCCTTTAGATACGTATTAGATTATGCTCTGCTATATGATAATCTGACCAACAGTGTCTCTGCCTCATGAACACCAAGCAAAACCCCTTTGTTCTTTTGAAAGATCTTGGCATGGCTGTGCATGCCTGAGGGAGCCACTGAAGGAGCACCCAGGCTCTGGGGAGCCAAGCCATCAGTGGAGGCCCAGGTTGTGTGGGTGAGAGGTAGCTCCAGGGGTATGTGAGAGGGTTAAGCCAGCTCCCTTGCCATTGCCCACCCACAGGCTAACACATTCCTGTTTGTGTGGTTTCTTTTTCCTGTGTGGTTACACTGGATTAGTGTGCTGTGAGGATTTTTTTCAGTTCTAGTTTCTTCTCAATTACACATGCTCAAAACAACACTCCCATTGCTCCCAATTGCTTCTCTCACCATCCTCTACTCAGAGGGTGCAGGAAGGGCTCCTTGCATGTCCCTGAGTGGGGCAGTGAGGGTGCCATGAGTTTGACCGTGCTCTCCTTCTTTGCCAGTGGAAAAGTTATTTGTCACGGGTAGGGGAGCTACAGGAGAAATTTTGCCTTACAGATGCAGATTTCTTCCACTTGGCCAACAGAAGTTCTGCATTATCTTCAGTATGGACCTACTTCTAAACGACAGACCCAAGACTGCTTGCTTGCAGTCAGGAACAGTCACTTTTATTCATACAGCCAGTGATGCTGCAGTAGCTCTTAAATCCCTACAGGACTGTGTAAACAGAACAAGTAAACAGCAGATCTGTTCATTAATATCTAATGTGAGAGTGAGTATGAAACAAAGTAGTAAAAAACCCCCAAAAACTCTCAACATTTTAACCAGCCCTCATTAGTCAGACATGATAGGAATATTAGTCAGAAGGATCCTGCATCTGAAAGTACTCATGTAGCTCATTGGTTATTTGAGTAGTCAACACCACGTACATGCTGCCAATTTCATTCAGTGAAGTGCTACCTTCAAAGACAAAGAAGCACTTCAGGGAAGGTTTCATCAAGTTGGTGCCAAACCCCAAGCCTTAAGTTCCACTTTCAGAGGAAGGGGTGTCTGAAGTGGCCACTTTCAATCCAGATAAGGCAGGCTGAGGTAGCCATAGGTGGTTTCAGTGAACCAGGCTCAGGTGTTTCACTTGTGTGCTTCCTGTAGGATAGGGAACCGAGATCCTCCCCACCTTCTTATAGAGACTGCTGGAGAGATAGGGACTGAATGGAGTTGAGTTGTGGGGTGTGACCTAGGGACTTCCATAGACTGGGGTCAGTGCCTGCTCCCCACTTGTTGCGCCTTTCAGCCACCTCTCAGTGTGTGCAGACATCCTTTCTAGCCTCTTTTCTGGGGTCTTTTTTCCAAGCTTTCTTAGAAGAACACATGCCTGTTCGTTTGGTTTCTTTTTCCAGCATGGTTGCACTTGGATTAGTGTGCTGTGAGATTTTTTCAGTTATAGTTTCTTTTCAATTACACATGCCCAAACCAATATTGACTTCTGTGGCTTTGTGCTTTTGTTACTGATGATGAAATGATGAATCACCCTTCCTGGTGATCAACAATTGGCACTAAGAAAAGAGTAGTTCCCTCACAGTTTTTCATTATAATTATAGGGCAGAATGAAAAAAAGGAAAATGACATCACAGTTGGCCCAGTGCTTATGCTGGGTCTAATTCTCCTCTCATGATGGTCTGTAGTAGCATAACTCTTACTTGCTGTACCAAAAGACTCTTAAGATTTAGCTGTGTAAAGGCAGACAGTCTCACATTTTTTTTTTTTGCTCTTCCAGCCATTTTAGTGTTAACTTTACAAGGTGCATATTGGTCCTTACATGTAATAACCATGTGATCACAGAATATACACATTTGTCAAAACAATTGTGTGTCCAAATGATGAGCAAAATGAATGTGAAGCATCTGTGCTGCTTTCAAAAATCAGACCCCAACTTCTTCAGAATAATCTGTGGTCATGTGAAAATGAGTAAGAGAATTACAAAAGAGCAACACTGTATTTCCATTGCTGAATGCCATATTTTTTATGTGAGTAGCTAAGTAGTGGCTTCAAAGAGAAGAAAAGTATTTCAGTTACACACTTGAGTCTACAAGAAGTTTTTGTAAATCAAATTGAAATCCCTGTAACTACCAAAAGCTCCAATATTCAATCCATTTTCACTTCTAACTACTTGGCTTATGGTGGGACTAGCTTGGAAAAAAATTTCCTTGTGTCTCCCTGCCTCTCACTGAGGAATAACTAAGGAGCTTGGAGAAGAAGCATTTATGCTGTGTTTACACTTAACCACCATATCTCAAGCTCTGAAAATGGCATTTCTACAAAACACATCTTTTTTTTCCACAGAATAATTTTTTCTTCCATTTCTTATCCCCATTACACTAAATAAAACCACCTCAGAGACCCATGGCTAAGCCAGTGTCGAGACCAGTGCATGCCAGGAATCAGACAAATACATACTGGCAGTGTATCTGACCCAAAAGCTCCTGAGATTCAGAACTGAGGCATAGTCACAGCTCACATCATGGAGAAGAGATCACATTCAGTACAGGTGCAAATGAGACCAGGGCTTGACTCATTGAACCAATTTCTGGCCTCCCATTTATGCAGATGTCTGAATGGGGCTGGTTTTGGGAGACATCTGGGTAGTTTGAAATAGGAGAAAAGCGGACAGAACATGGATCTTGCAAGGAAGTTATTTAAAGCTGAGTGCATATAGTGAGGGTTCTACAGTCATGCACCAGTATAAGAGAGTTATTTCATTATGTGTAAAGTAATGGCACAGGATATAGCAATGTGTTGAAACATTATTTTCCAATAAATTCCCCCAGAGAGCATAAGAAAGTTAGGAATTTGGTCTGAAACATACATTAAATAATAGAAAATAAGTGGCATTAATGACTCATAAAGGTAAAAAAAAAAGGCAATGACAAAGATAGTAATAATAATAGCAATAGCTACAACACAATAGGGCAGACTATTTGAGGATAATTTCACTTCACTGCCATAGGGTACCAAGCCTTGTTTGAAGTTGAAAGCCTTTCTGTGGCATGCTTATTCCCACGGGGTTAATCTTCCCGTGTATTGAAGCATGGGGCAGAGGAAGGGTAAGGAGAGAGTTCGTATTTAAGCTGGTCACAGGACTGTCTGGAAGGTGCAGTGTTCCAATTAGTGAAGTCTCAGACACTAACAAAGTCTCCTCAGGGACTTCTGCTGAACACACACTGACAACCTGCAAGCCTGACCATCAGTCTCTAGGTTGCTTCCTGACCCCCTAAATAGCTGATGGCTTGATTGCAGCCTACTGTTTATTCCCACCAGCAGGTATTCCCCTATGCCAACCTTAAAGCAAAGCTGGAAGCTACTGATACTCACATACTGTACTCACTGCTATGTCTTAGCCCACCTGGAATAATTTCCGTCACTGGTAGATCAGAAATACAGGAACTAAAGGCTTAACAATTAAGCTCCACTTGGAGTAACCTAACTACTTTTGTGTCTGGTTTTCATTCAAAGGGGGAATAGACTAACAGCTTTGATGGACTTTTTGCTATTACCTTCAAAAAGTAATCCCTCCTACCCTCTTTTCCAAAGACCCTGACTAAGGTTGCTTAAGCCAGTTGTTAAATACTGAGCAGGACAGAGCAAAGTTCTGCTCAGTCACTTTTTGGTTGCTGTCTGGGGATGTGATTTTCACTATTTTAATTCAAGGCACAATACCTTCATTCACCAAACAGGACAGACAGTGTTTGGTGAATGGGCAGTTCTATTCAACATTTCTTTTTTACTTTCCTCAGTCAGTGTGTGTCTTTAAGCAACATCTCTTGAGTACCACATTAGCCTTATTCTAAATACAAAGTAATTAATAGCCTCATGAGCTTTCTTTTGGGCTCACTGTATTTGTCTCTTGCCAAAAGTTGTATGAGATGGTTCTCCTTTGAGGGACTAAGGGGTAAAACTGTCAGAGGTTGCACTAATACTATTTTGGCCCACATGCCAATGTTTAAGTTGTAAAAGTTGCAAACTCCAAAAGTGAGGGTTTAGAATGGAAAGTACTAGATATGTTTAGCTGACTTATAGTGTCCATGAACACTAAACATGTCCTGTTCAGTGAATGAACTAGTGTCAATGTAGTAATGAAATTCACATAGGGAAAAAACCACACAGATGTTTGAACAAATGTCCTCTGTGTTCTATTCATTAATGTATTATTTATCTCCCAGTCTGTAGAGGCTGATATTTCTTTCTCAAACAAAAAAAGCCAAAACTGACAAAAGAAACAGTATTTCACTGGAAAAAAGAAAAAAAAAAGAGGAAATTTCATGTCAGAATACCCAAGTAGCTCTTAAATAAACTTACAAATGAGGCTCTCCCCAGTCATTTTCTTCAGATATCAGCTAATGTATCCAGGCACCTAGGTCTGGAATGATGCATTGTTTTGAGAAGCAGGTCATGTTTAATAACACCTTGCCAGAAATACTCTATGACTGGGTCAGCTCCCATTTGAATATCTAAACCAGTGGCTAGGTTTTCCAGAAGAGTCATGGAAAATTGAATCTTAAACTGTTCTGATAATATGACCTTAAATACCACTAAAAGGACACACTGCATCACTTTTTGTAAATCTAAGTCTTTTTTGGAGGAAGCCAAAATGGAAACAGAACACCTCAATATAGGTGAATGGAAATATTTGAAGGCAGAGAAAGGCAGAGGGAACAGGGCAGAATTTGATTCCAACTCTTTATGTCTGTGTTTCCTACAAAAGCAATTTAGTAACTACTGTGCATTTCAGGAAAGTCACATTTTTCCGAAGGAATGCAAATGAGAATCTGCTTGTCACACACATGCAAAGGGAACCTGTATCATCCTCTTGGCCAGCACAGCTATGGTCCCAGCACTGTTGGATGATGCTTTTTGCCTGTTGTTTCAAGTCTCAACATAAGATTAATAGCTGGAGAGGGAGAACAAGGCCTACAGCCTGGAGAAATTTCAAAGAAAACTGCAAATGTTGGTAACAACATGATGTTATACTGGCTGTATAAACATAACTGGCACTTACGCCAAAGTGGGGAAAAAACAAAAAGGAGAGGATAAAAAGGTTCAAGTCTATAAAAGAGAGCCACTATTTTTTATCATTCCACCTGAGAGGAACATACCAGTCAGAAATTGTTTTAATTTAAAACTTTCAAAACCAAATACATTTAAAATTACATAATTTCCATAAAACTTCAACTTCTGCTGTGGGAGGCTGATAAAAATAACAAGTGTCTTGCCCCTTTCTCCCTAAATGCATTTACAGTTGTCACCAGAAACCTGCATCCATGCCAAAATTTATGGGAAATGGAGAATTTTAAGCAAGCTGGGCCAGTATTGCAGAAGTGAAGGGTTTAGGATGTGACCTTAAAAAGAGGAAATCCCCAAAATGGGACCGGTGCCTCTGCAGTTATCTCTAAGCCTTTGTGCAGTCTCCTCTCATGCCCCCTTTTTAGTTTTTAATTAACTGGTTTTGCATAAAAGCTCTGATGCTGAAAGTGATGACTATTTTTAAAAATTCCTCTGTAGCTGCTTCCTGCCCCTGTGGCTGGCTGCTGCTGGACAAGCGCTCCTCCTTCCCCTGCTCTATCTCAATCAAGAGCTGTGAGAAGATCAGAAAATGGCATTTTCTACATGAGACATCCAGATCTTTCAAGTAAAAATCTTGAGCCTAATTCATCCAAACCACTAGGTTTGTAAGAATGAGCTGGCAAGTCCTTTTCTCACCTTTCCTTGGCCTCCAGCCTCCCCAAGTGTTTCCTGCCACCTTGGGAACTACCCTCTGTCCTAACGCCTGGCACCCTTCTGATTATTTTTTTTTAACTGATGCTGTCTCATCACTTGCCCCAACTGACATTTTGGAGAGTACAGAGGTGCAGATCCTCAGCTGGTCATCAGGTGAGCTATAGATCAAGGGCTAAACACGGATTTCCCCAGCCACCCTAGAGGGCTGAACTCTGGAAGTCATTGCTGCCTGATGCCTGATGGAGAATTCAAATTGATGGACACAGAGTTACTCTTTAGTAATAAGATTTTTGCTTTATTAAGGTTTGGGTTGGGTTGTTTTTTACAGTTAAATCTGCTAGTTCAAAATGTACAGAGTTCTGGGTGTGTTAAATCAATAATTTCTTGGGATGGGCTATACTGTACAGGGACATCCAACAACATGTTGGAGCTAGAGGAAGAACATCTGAACTTGGGCCCAAGCTGCCAGGTCTTGACCTGATGCCTTGACTGCCTGAAGTGTCCTGTTCCCTTGAGTCCACCTTGTGTCACTCTAAACCAAATGGGGTGTGGAGAGAAGCTGGAACTTGTATATTTACGTTCCGTAGAGTAGGACTTGATATCCAAACGTGGTACTTATTCTGTCAAATGAATAAATTTTAGATTATATGTCACTGAGAGGTGTGGGTCCATTTGAGTGCCTACCCCAGTTTCTCCATAACAATATCCAATGTTTAAATAGCAAGAAAAGTTGCCTTGCATGTAGGCAGGCTACAAAACAGTGCATAAAATTAGAACTGACTTCCTAGTGACATAGTTTTCTTTAGAAATGACATGCTGAGAAAAAAATGAGGCAGTAATGGGCAGGTTTTTCTGCAAGACTGTTATAGAGATGAAAAATATCCCTGCTAAAATAAAGCCTTTTAAAAATTTGGCCACAAGAAGTTTTTTCAAAATGCACTTTTCACATATTCAGCAGCTTTGCTATAAAAGTCTATCCCTGAAAGGAAATATCCACCTCCGCACTTCTTAAAATATCATCTCAGGTTTTTGATCATCTAAATGTTAATTAGGATGCTGGAACGCCATGGTAAATAAACTAACAGCTATTATTGAAAGAAAAAGTCCCAGTGCTCTAAACACGCTAAATCATGTCTAATGTTCTTTGCTCTGAACTAACTGACACTGATATATCAACATCTACTTTTCTAGATAATTTTCAAAATTGATGAGCCTGTGCTTATAGGTCTTTGCACTGGGCTGCTTTGCTGAGAAGGAAAATAGCTCAGGGAAGATAGGCATAGACTTGCCTATGGGAGGTGTTGGTGCCAGAGCTGAACAGGACAAGGGAACATGGAGAAATTAGGCTTTATGCATTATCTCAAATGAGGACAAGCAGAGATGAATGCCTGATCTTGGTCTCTGCAGTATTAGTAAACATAGCATCTTAAGTAACTCTTCTTGAGATGAATGAAGATGACGAAAGTCAGATTTCAAACAAGATCTCGGTTTTGACAGGCTCAGGTTATCTGCACCTGTGTTCTTACATGTGTTGAAATGAAAAGTTGCCCAGTTGCAGCCTTTTTTTTCCTGTGTTTTGAAATGCTTTGAAAAAGCAGTTGAAATGAGTAGGGCTGCTCACATGTGCCAAAGCATTTATCTTCCAAAGGCCTTGCACCATTACAGAGGAGTTGGAAAACAGAAACCAGAAATCCGAACAAAAATTATGATGTGAAATGAAGACCAGGACTTTGAGCTTGCTGAAAATGTGGGAAAAGAATTACAGAACAAAAGAACAGTCTGTCCTCAGCAAAGGGATTTAATGTCCTCTCTGCTCTGCTAATGGATTTTCAACATAGCCTGTTGCTTATGTGGCTCCATCGTCATCAGTGGGCTTGAAATGAGAGACTGCTATTTGCCAGAAGATCAGGAAAATCAATTAGAACTATAAAATGTTTAGTTAAAAAGCCCAAAAAGCCCCATGGTATATATATAGACAGTTGTTCACTGGCCTTCTGTTGTTTCAGACTTACTGAGGGTTTTGGCTCTTTCCTCCTGCAGTAAAACCACTCCCTCACCAGCGCAGCCTCCCAGTGTTGTTGCAGGTCTGTGTTAGCACAAACTGACTGGCAGTGCCTGCGGTAATGGGGCAAAATACTGAAGGGTGACTTACCAGGACCACTCTTCCTCCCTCTTTTTTTCCATTTTACAGTAACTAGTGATGGACATGGGAAGTGGAACAACAGAAGATAACTACATGTGGCTAAAATCTAGTGCTTGGTCAGGATTTGGCCACATGGACAGATTTCTGTTCCAAACCCATTTCTTCCCTTGGATCACACATAGCTAAGGAGGACCTCATCAGAAGCTACAGGTGTAATCGACAGCATGATTTGCTTGGACTAGAGGGAGTTCACCATAAGTAACTGGGTAGTTATACCAGTTTGGTGGGATCAGTTTTCAGGGAAGTTGTTTCTACAGTTAGCCACAGTGTGCTTCTACCTTTTGTAATTTTACAACCACATTTTATAGCAAAATGTGTTTCAGTTTCTTTTCCATGTGGGAAATATGGAATCACAGAATAACAGAATCAATTAGT
>NW_008238330.1:6183363-6195361 GCF_000691975.1 Corvus brachyrhynchos | reverse complement strand
TGGGTGGTGGGGGGGTGTGTGTGTGTGGAGGAAATGAATATTTTTTTTCCAGAAATAGTTACTGATTTCAGTGAAATCACACAGGTTGGGCAGTAAAAACACTTCATTAACTACTGTCATCTGCTCAAAGAGGCAGTCTCAGCCTTCACTGTTATGGTCTGAAAGAATTCATTACTTGACACATAGCAGTACTGGCCTAAAGCACACCTACAGGTACACTTCCATGTGGCATCAATTACTAATTAAATGAGTAAGAAAAACTTCTGTCAAATGATTGTACAGAAGTTTATGTAGCTCAGCAAAGCAAAAAGAACATTACCTACCCAAGGGTCAATCTGGGGTGTGAAAAAACCAGGGACATTAAGCTGGAGCTTCACTCTATGTCTAAGTATTTATATCATTAAATCAAAACCACCAAAAATCTTCTTTTTAGGATTTTGTCTATCAACAGAAATAATTCAGTGCATTACCTATAAGCTGTCCAAGGCTAGACAGTATTTTCATTACCTGAATTCACCCTGGATTCCCATAGGAACAAGCCAAACCAACACAAGCCATACATTTTCTCATCTACAAATGTGGTTTGCACCAGCATGGATACATGGTTTGCTGTCCAAAAACCTTAATTAACATCAACCACAATTGTGCTACCACTATCAGGGGTAAGGAAACCCATAGGAGTAGCAAAAGTCTCGGCAGCTGTATCAGTCTGTTGCACAGTTGTGCAGCATACAAAGCTATAACGTATACCAAAAGTCCAGCAAAAAGCAGATCAGTGTGCCAGAAGGTACTGGCACACAGCTAAATGTCAATACAGATACTAAGATTTAGGAGCTGTCATAAGTAAAGAACTGCTGAATTGTGAACAGGAGCAGGCAGCAGGTAACTGCTGCGTAAGTGTGTGGGTGAATGTATGAAACGGAACCCCTGAAACTGAACCCCTGAACTCTCAGGCAGAAGGCTGCTACTTGCAAGCTGCAACCACTCTTGGCTGCTGGAAATGTTGATGATACGTAGACTAAAAAAAGCGGTGTATCCCAAATCCTCCAGTTAATAAAGAGACAGGAGACCAGAGCACTAGTTAAAAGGCTGATCATGTGCTGTTCTTATGCCCATATATTATTTAGACTGGAGGAACTGGGAACGTGGTTTCCAGAAAGAAGATTTGGTCCCAGGAGATGAATTCCTGAAAGGAAGAAGTGGTCTCAGAAAGCAGAAGGAGGCCGAAGAAGAAGGTGAAGATCCTGGCCTTGGGAGGCATCTGGGAAATGCAGGAAGATCCTGAAGATGATGGACATCAATGTTGTACATCAGTGATGGACATCAATGCCAGGGGATGCCGAGGGACTGTGTCTGAGATGGGCAACTGCAAGCAGCATCACAGCAGGAACAAACGTGACTTTCTGTCCGATTCCACTAGTAGTGACGCCCCCTGCAGGGAAGGGGAAACTTAGGGAATGAAAGGGTGGTGGGAGGGAGGAAGTTAGTGTGAGAAAAAATAAATAGGGTAAAGTCTGTAATGTCATTGTTTCTTCAATAAAACCTGGTACCCAGATGCTCCCCACGCTGGAATTTATTACAGTGTAATAAACACTGCAAGACAGACAACATCTCACCTTGCTGCTGTAAACAGGCGTGCAGATAAACACAGATCACTCCCTGCATATTATAAAGGAAACTACAATGAAATCATAATTTTCAACTGCATGTCATTTTTAACAGACCATGTCTTCAGAATTAGAAGTCAGGCCATGTGTTTGCAGCATCCTTCAGTGTACAAGATAAACTTATGTTGAAGAGGAAAACAGCTCTGGGTTGTGTATACCTGGAAAACTAAAATTTTGGCAGTTCAGAGAAGAGCATTGGTGAAGTTGCAGTTACTTGCATTCCTATTACCAAAGCAGCAAAACATGCGATGCTCCATGTGAGCCACAAGGATCACTGCTCTCTGAGACATCCTTCTATATTAAGGACAGCAACAAGCAAATGTGGGTAGGCATTTTACTCTACATGATGGCAGTGCTCTACTTCCTGCAAAAGCATTTCTGTTGAGCGCCTCATTTTAAGACTTCTGCAACTCATAGTAAGGTAAAGCTTCTAATAATTTTGCTTCTAGATAATGCTTTTGTCGGCTATTCAGCATTATAATTATCCACATAACAGTGACACTCTGATAGGCAAGGACTCTAAAGAGAAAATAATGTTCTTACAAGAAGGTCAGCTCTAAAGAAGATGCACTTAATTTCCTTATCTGTAAACACCTGATGTCCCATGTGAGCTCTGGAAAAGTACATAGCAGGACATTAAAACCCCACTTGCATTCTGCTTCATTACTTGGCCTTTAGAAAACCTTGAGCTTTCCATTATGTTATTCACTAGAGTTGATACCAGGAGCAATGGTACCAGGAGCCTGCTCACTACTGAGTAGGGTGTTTGGCGGTTTTTTAATGTACTTTTTGGTTAAAAACCACCATGGCTAACATCACATTAAAATACTAATTGTAGATGTTCTAGAAATGTTTATTGTTTTCCACCTAATTAAACAGCAAATGTTGGTCAACATTTTTTAAAGTCTCTTTTGACTAAGGATTAACTGCAGTTTCATATTAATAGCAATTTCCCCCAAATTAAAGTGAGCTTGAAAATTATCTAGTAACAAATGTGAAACATGTTTGATGCTGTTCAAGGACAAATTAGAATTTAAAATATATTTCCACCCTCTTTTCTCAGCTAAGCAGTTCTTGATTATCCAATTTACTGATAACATTTTTGCCTCATCTCAGAGGAGGAAGCCCTCCCAGAGGATAAAGAAACTAAATATTTGCTTTTCAATATTTGCTTTAAAGTGTGTTTAACTCTTTGTTAACAAAGCAAAATAATAATTTAATGCAGGGATAATGTGTAGCCCCCTGTAGCTTCTCTACAAATGTGGGGCTGTGCGAATTGGATACTTTTTGTCATGTTTATCAAAAATAGGAGTAGAAGTAGATGGAGTACACCTGTACTGCGCATACCATATGTGTTTCTGCATCTTTATATCTGTTTATTACCATTTTATTTATTTTAACAGACAAACTATCCACTGTTTGGAAATTTTGGAGAGTCCACATGACCATGTTTTTGTTTGCCCTAAACCTTAATACAGCAGGTCAGAGATTACTTAAGCAATTCTCACTCATATTGACTCTGAAAAGAGTAAGAAGAAGATTTACGTGCCCAGAGCTATGCATTGTCATATACTGAAATGAAGTCTCCTAAATACAGGAGTAAATTTAGTGGAGGGAATGAGGAGGTAGAGACAGGGATTGTGGATCATTTAGTAATATATGGGATGGCACCTGGTACCAGTTATTGAAAAGGTTATACAATGGCACTTTTTCAATGAATCAGGCTGACTGGGATTGGAAGTGACATCTGGAGATCATCTAGTGCAATTCCCTGCTGAATCAGGTTCTACTAGAGCAGGTTGCACAGGATAATGGCCAGATGAGTGCCTGTTGCCCCTTGTCCTCTCTCTGGGCACCACTGAGCCTGGCTTCATCCTCTTGAACACCCCCTTTCAGGTACGTATAGACATTGATGAGATCCCCTCTTAGCTGCCTTTACTCCTGGCTGAACAGACACATCTCCCTTAGCCTGTCCTCTAAGGGAGGTGCTCCAGGTCCCCAGTCATCTTTGTAGCCCTCCAGCAGACCTGCTCTAGGAGGTCCATGTATCTCTTGCCCAAGGAGCCCAGAACTGGACACAGCATATGTGGCCTCACCAGGGCTGAGTGGAGGGGCAGGATCACCTCTCTTGCACTGTTGGCAATGTTCTTCCTAATGCACCCCAGGATGCCATTGGCCTTCCGGGCCACAAGGGCACTGCTGGCTCGTGGACAGCTTGTTTTCCGCTGGGACCCACAAATCGTTCTCGGCAGAACTGCTTTCCAGCAGGTCAGCTCCCAGCCTGTGCTGGTGTCTGGGATTATTCCTCCGCAGGTGCAGGACCCTGCATTTGCCTTTGCTCAATTTCTGGAGCTTCCCCTCCGTACAACTCTCCAGGTTGTCCAGGTCTCACTAGGTGGCAGCACAGGACTCTGGGGTATTGGCCACTCCTCGTGGTTTTGTAATGCCAGTGAACTTGCTGAGGATGCATCAGCCTCTTCATCCAGGTCATTGATGAATAAGTTGCACAAGACCGGACCTGGTACCAACCCCTGGGGAACACCACTAGCAGTGAGTGTCCATCTAGACTCTCTGTCTCTGCCATTCAACCAGTTCTCAATCCACATAAATGTCCACTCATCTAACACTTCCTCAGTTTGCCTATGAGGATGTTAGGGGAGACAATGTCAAAAGTCTTGCTGAAGTCAAGGTAGTCAACATCCACCACTCTCCCCTCATCTACCCAGCCAGTCATGCCATCACAGAAGGCAGTCAGATTGGTCAGGCATAATTTCATGGATTTTCCTCACAATCAAAACAAAAGGAGTCTGCTTTTGAAAGCCTCTTTCCATAGGAAAAGTCTTAATAACAAACACCATTCACACAGAAATTGATATAGTAGTAGCAGTAGTTTGTCATCCGGAAAGTAGATGTGGGAAGGCTCGGCTGTGACTACACAAGTCCTGCTCCAGGAGTATGTCCTCCTCACTGGAAGTTCTTTACCCTTCCCTGCAACTCCCATACTGATGAAGCTCTTCCCTCAAGATCATCTGTGTTGGGAGACGCTAGAGAGACTGGGAAGAGTGGAGGGCAGGACTGAATAAATAACATTATTTTTTCCTTCATCCTGCAAGATAAATAAAAATGCCCTTTTTTGGTTTTGGTTTTTCCAAGATCTCTGTCCAAAGAATCTTCCAAACCACCATAGCCTTGGGAAAGCAGTCAGTTAGAGTCACGCTTCCAAGAGTACTTCTACTTTGTCTAGCTGCCAAGAAGTGGTGATCCATCTGTGACTGTTTACTGCACCTTTGTCTACCTGGATAATGCTGCATATTGGCAGGTTTGGACCAAACCAGAATGCCTACTTAATGAAGTGAGGCAGCAAGCTTAAAAAAATTCAAGCGTATTTTTTAGGAGTGAGCTGATCAGACTGGAGGCAGAAAGCACTGTGTCATAGTTCCTGTGAAATTTTTCTATATTTAATAAACATCCACATAAATTACAGTTATATAAACACTTCCTCTAACCATGGAGTTTTTCCAGTACTTATTAGTCGCAGTTACTGATAGTCTAAGAGAAGAAATTCAAATGCAGGATCTAATACAAAAGGGGAGCCATGGCTTCAATCCAGACCTCTTTCTTTCCTTTATTCCTGCATTTGAAAACCTTGCCAATTTATCAGCTTTGAGCCTAACTTTCTGGAGGATGTTTCAATACAGCTTTGGGGATAAAAGTGGTTGAAAGTTCTAGCAGCCACAACTGCACAGAGAAATAAAGAAATACAGGCGGCTTTTAAAAGATGAGGTGAGAAAGAATTATTCATGGTACTTTTTTGGCTGTCTGAAACTCCAGAATGACTGGCTAAACCGGAACAGACGGTGATAGGAGTGAGTCAATACTGAAGGGATAACAAAATTTCACTGCTTAAGCACTATTGATTAATAGACTGAAAGGAAATTATGCTACAGCTATATTTGGGGTTTATCTTTTTTACTAGCTTATTTGTTTTCCACAGGTTTCTCTAAGTGGAATTTGGTTAGTTCCCTGAGAAGGCAGGTACTGAGTTATTTACCTCCAGAGCTGCAAAGGTCCAGAGAATCTCCATCCAAACCAGAAACCTGGTTGCCCTGAGAACATCTATACATGCATATATCTCAGGTACCTAAGCCAGGGGTGGCATGATCCAGAAGGACCTGGTTTTGACTATTACTGGGCATTGCAGGCCACAGTTTTTTCTGGTCTTTCTGCAAGTTTGTTCCAGGCAAACATGCTCTGACAGGTATGCCAAAACACCAGGTGTCTGGTTAAAATTCTGTACCATAGTTAAGGTTAAGAATGGAGTGAAACAGCTAAGTACACTTTAGAAACACAAAGAAACGTGTGATGTTATAAATGAGCATCTATTTCTTTAAAACACAGCTTTAAAAGATTGACTTCAAAGCAATATATTCTTAAAAGCAAGGCGCCTTACTTTTTTGCTGCATTACTTATATTTGACCAAGATGGGAATATATTAATTACATGTAATATTCTTGGAATATGTGGAAAATAACATTTTTTCCATGTGAATCAGCACAGGAAATGATCTGGAAATGAGTAAAACGTTGAGAAGTCTACAGATGGAGGTTTTTCTTAAAAAATACACAATGTTTTTCAACTATAGAGTACTGACATCATGTTTTCTTCAACAGTGAAGTGTCACAGAGATGATTGATGACACACCAGAGACTGAAGAAGAGCAAGAACTTGCTTCTGATCAGCATAGTTTAAGACTGTAATCTGATGCAACATTAATTTAACAGTATCTATTTTTGCTGGTGCCAGGCAATTTTCCTCCCCTAACTTGCCATTGCCAAAGCTTACCACATTCTTGCTAAACACAGAAAGTGGTAGATAACATGAAGCAAACTCAGAGGTATTCTGACTTGGTTTTCTTTTCACTGTGATGTGAAATAAAAACCCCATAAATCCAGTGCCTCCTAAATGATGATCTAGTAATGCATTCCACAAGACACTTTGATTATCAAAATTTTCCCTTGCTGGGGTTAGATATTAAAATAGTAATAAATACTACTACTAAACCCAGTAAATTAATGGTTTTCTAAGAGACATACTGTGAGAGGATGTTCAAGGGTGGATATGTTTAGGAAAATATGTAGCCCTCCATGGAGCTGAAATCTCAGTCCTAAACGAACTGATGCTAGGCACTCACGGCAGCAAAACAGTGAGTGGGAGAGAGGAGTACAGAGTCTGCTCCAACACACTATTGATTTGGTCTGAAATTATGTGAATTATTACTGTTGAATTCATTATTAGAACTGATGATTTTATTGGAGTATTAGATGCTGTAAAATGGATTCTGCATGCACTCTTCAAAGCTCCCTCAAATGGGAAATTTCCTCCATTATTTAATTTGTCAGAAAATTACTGCTTCTGTATCAATTTTTTCTTCTGTTTACTGAGGTGGAACTTGAGTTCCAGTCTAGTACAGTTAGTAGGAACACTCTGACTCCTGCCTCTGAAGTGAGGTATGAAGCACACTATTAATACTCTTTTTTCTTTTTTGAAATCAAATCAATAAACAGATTTTCTTGTGAATATGTTGCATTGCACTCTGGGATGCATGAAAAACATTTGAAAGAGTAAATTTACTGATATATATATATATATACTGATTATACTGCATCCCAAAGGCAATATTTGGCTCACAGTGTCCAGGAATCAAAGATGGTGCATGTATTTTTTTGTAGTAAGATAATGTTTCAAATTCTTTCATTTGGCTGGGAAAAGAGCAGCATAGGGAACCTGCTGCCTGTGCTCCAAGTGTCCTGTTCACTCTGAAGCTACAGAGAGATTCTGTCGCACGAGTGAGACTGAAGCAGTTGGTGCACATTCATGCTGTGCACTGTTCATTACACTGCCGCGTACCAAACAGAGCTGCTTAGTTCATAGATCAGAGAGCCATTTAAGGTGAACCTGGAAACATTCTTGGTGGCAAAACTGAAACCATCTAAAGTCAAGACACAATTTTCCTGGACTCTTTCCTCCAGTCTTCAAAACATGTATCTGTCTTTGCCTTTATTCTCATCAATGAGGAATTTAAAGTCATAGACTCATTGTTCTTAAATGTCACTGTCTGTGAAAAATAAAAATGGAGAGAACAAATAGGCTCCATGTTTCAAGCATAAATTCAGAGTCCCTGAACAGAAGTGAGGCTTTTTCAGTCTGTCTTTGGGAGCAGGCTTGACAGGGTTTCCTGAAAGCTGCCTGTTTCGTTTCACTATTCCTATAACCACAGTTGCACAACTTATATGGATTAATTGAACAGCAAACAGTAATATCTAAATCTACCATGCTGCTTAAAATACAATACAGCAAAACTAAACATGACTGCAGTAAGGATCAAAGAGAGAAGATTGCAGGAATAGAGAAGACATTTGTCTATGAAAATCAGGGCATCTATACTCTAAGGCATTACAAGGTAAAACTCTCAACATCTTCTCTGCCTTACCTCCAAGCAAAGATGAGCTGGAGGAGGTCAGAGCAATTCACCTGACTCAGACTGCTACCAGACAAAATAGGTCACATTAGTTTCTGCAGCAATTATAAAAGGCCTCTTTAGCTATCGAAGTGGCTGAGATACAGAAGAGAAAAGCGAAGCCATCAGCAGAGAGAACAGAAAAAATTTCAGAAAGCATGGGGGGTTAAAGCTGATGTTTTGAAGCTTAGGGCTGTGCTTCAGGACTTTCCTATTCCAGGCGGACACAGATTGCCCAGCAAAGGAGAAGGGCATGGGTGTTTATGAACTGGATTTACTCTCTGCAAAGTTTTCTGCCAGCAATAATCCGTCATGAGCAGCAGTATTTTGAAACAGTACTGCTGAGTCATGCAGATTTGTGATGATATTAATCTCTATACAACTTCACAAGAAGCTGCCAGAAATTCAAAGAACTTATATTTGCAGGATATATTTGTGAAAATAAGCTTTGATAGAACATCCATCCACATTACTGAAGGAGACAAATTCTGGGCCTTTTTCCATATATAAACTAACTACCCTTCCAGACTTCCTGTCAATCTCTGGACTGTGAACTTCCCTGATACTGATACTTTACTGCTTCTGTCTTTCATTTATTTTACCACTTCAAGTAGAAAAAACCTTAAAAGACTGGAAAATTACATGAAAAATTTGGGATTAAAATTCCTCAGTTTCCTTGGATTCAGTACAGCTGTGGTGCAGTGAGAATATAAGTTAATTTATGGAAGCAAGATTGTCTTGCATGAGATGTAATGTTCTGTAGACAGCTGCCTTTTCCAAAGAACACAAATTCCTCGCCCATGTGGGGAACACTGAGCACCTTCATCTGAAAAATCTTGAGCAGTCCGTTCAGCATCTTTCAAGAACTTACCATATTGTTACCTAAAAGGCAATGACTTCCATGCTAAGGGACATAAGTTTCTTACAGTAAGCTGTAGAAATTACTGGCAATATTTTATACCCAAAGACCTGTACTACTTCTACATGAAGCTAAATCAGTGTTTAACTCCTCGTCCTGCCTAAAAGCTTGGAAATCGTGTCACTCACTTTCACATTGGTAAACTGCCATTGAATTTATTCCTGCTCTACTGTGCTGGGACAAATAGATGGTAAGTAAGCAAGAAGACCAAATCACGTGCACAGCACTATCCATGAGGATGTGAGTTTCTAGGATCAGATTTCTGAATAGCAACTCCTGCAGCTTCCCACTGTGGTGGCCATGCACGTTCTACACCTCCAGGCGCTTGCACTTCTCTCTTGACATCTCCTTGCACAGCCCCATAGGTTATCTGCATGAAGGCTGGCTTTTTAGATCTTCACACTGCACTGAAAATTACCTTACAAGAGGGGCTCAGCATGAAGTTTTTTTCTGCACACTAGAGACAATAACAAAATTAGCTCCTCTGTGTCTGTCACTCAGTCCCTGGCAGGAACTTACATACTCATGGACAGTTTCAGTGAGCAGAGAGGCCTGTCTTTCAAGGGTATAAAGTTAATATGAGGTTTTGTGCAGAGCAGGCATCAGGTAGAAGAATCCCAAGAAAGTCTGCAGTGTAAATTCAGCTGTTACATTTGGGTTTTGACCCGGTGTCCCAAAATATTCCCCCTAGACAGCCAACGCGTGCGCACACACACACACTCTCAGAAGTAAGAGCCTACCACCCCGAAGATGCTACTTCTTGTCCCTTAGGTCATATGTGGGACAGCTTAGGAAGGTAGGCATGGTCACCACAGTGAAAGGGAATTGGGGGCCATGTGGGCTATGAGGGCAGACACGAGGAGCAAGAGAGTTTAAATTACTGGTGTGGAAAAGAGTGAGGATAGTGGACATATTTGCAATATGGATTTCTGCTGCTTCTAGTGTAGCATAAAACAGAACTTGTGCTTGGTGCTCAGTATAACCTGAATGACAGAGGAGTTTGATTCCAGCTGAATCCCTCACCTGTAATTTGTGATAACAATATGTGTCTACAAGGCAAGACATCTGTCAACCAATATAGAACTTGTGCTAGCCTGTGGCAGATATGATGTAAGTCCAGAACTTCTCTGCACGAATATTCTCAAGTAGACATCTGGGCTCACAGAAGTTAGAGAAAGGTCACCCTGCAAGTTCTAGCATGGACACACAATGAGATTTAAAAAAAAAGGTTTCTTACCAACAATCATATGATTGCAGATATCACAGAAGGTTGGTTTTTTGAAGATGTGCTCCTGGAAGATGTGAGTCTTGTTTTCTGGCAGCTGCTGGACTCTGGTGGGTGAAGACACATGGGTCTCTGAGTTGGGGAGCTGCCCAGTGCTTGTGCTCACCTCAGGCATCAAGTCTACTTGCAATTTCACATCACTATTAGTCCTCTGGAAGAAATTGTCCGCACTTTTACTCCGCAAGCCTTTAGTCTTGAAGGAGAGGGATCGTTTCAGTTTCTGCAGCTGCAGCAAATAAAACAGTTATAATCACAATTTTTTTCTACTTTAAAAGCAATGCAAGGTTGCTGGTTTTGGGGTGTGTTGTTGCCAAGTGAACCTGGGAGCTACCATCAGGCCTTGAACCACATGAACAATAAAATTTAGAATTTAAATTCTAATTTAATAAAGTTTAGAATTTAACCAGCAATTTCCGAGCAAAAAAAGACATCCCAATCAGAAAACAACCTACCCTACATATATTTTCTGATGGACAATAAACTTGATAGCACTAATGAATGCTTCTTTTGGTCTCTATTTGCAGGTATGAAGCAAAGAAGCATTGCTGAAAGTTGTATGCATTGGAGAATATATCCTTTGTATTCAAGCATATGGGAACTTAGAGTATTATTCACCCTCTAACAGTACTTAAGCAGTCTGTAAAACCATTACAGGAACAGCTGTTATACGGTGGTACACGCCAACTGAATTCAGTAAATATATTTGATATACTTAATTTTTTTGAATTTGGCAGAAACAAAGATTATATGCATTTGATTAGCTTTGACTAAGAAATTCTACTTTCATTTATTTTTTTTAAAGGAAAGAAGTCTTAACAGCAGTAAGAGTGTAATTAGCTGGCCAATTGATAGCTAATGCATTAATTAATACTAGTTAACACACATTCACATATGTTCTTGTTTATTGTATTGTGTGTTGATTGTCAGATGATCAAGCACCACAATAAAGCATTACTAACTTAGAGTTGTTAGCTCGAACTCTTTATCTGTAAACTCTCTTGTGCCATATTAGCCATCCTCTCATCCATCCTCCTCCCCAGTTTGGTATAAGGCTGCAAAGGGCACTGGATGAGGCAAAGAAAGGATTAGGAAATTAGCCACACAAATCAGTGGGTTTGTCAGCTCCGACATCCCACAGGGAGAGGCCAGGTAAAAGGAAAGCCAGCTCTGAGTCTGCTTCTTCTGAGTCTGCTATTGCCCTCTCTGAAGTGCAATAATTCTGTATCACCTTTCACTCAGCATTATTCAAACCACTGCAAAATAATTTCAATGACCACTGCTATTCTCTGGGTGACTGTGATGTGACAACTGAAATTTTCCATGCCTCTCAGGCTGTCTGTGGTAACCAGTTTTTTTGCAGGAATGGTTTATATTAGAAACTGTTTATGTTAGAAGCAATGATTATTTGGAATCATAATTCACACTAATATAAAGGGAAGGAGTTCACATGCTTTCCCAAAAAAGCATAGAACTGGTACGTCACACTGACTTAGTGGCCTCAGAGCACTTGCTCTCCCTAGATTCTGTTCCTGATCCATCTGTTTTCTTTATGATGTGGCTGACAGCATGCTGTTGGAGAGGAGAGTCAAGACACTCTGGGGGTAAGGCGC
>NW_008238330.1:6130489-6183207 GCF_000691975.1 Corvus brachyrhynchos | reverse complement strand
TCTTCCACCTTCAGAAACAAGTAGCTTGTTCCTGGAGAGGGAGACAACAGCTCATTACCCAATGTTTCACAATAAAATCCCAGAGTCAAATAAATGGGCAAGGAGCTGCCATTGCCTCCAGTTAACAATGTTTGGGTTTGCTACATGGAAGTAAACTGCATTCTACTTCCTGAGTTGTTCCTCCACAGTGACTTTGGGAGTAGGGAGGCATCAGAGCCTGGAGCCCATCCCACATGCACCTACCTCACCCACAACTCACTCTGGATTCAGGGGAGGAGCCCTGGATCCAAATGAAGGAAATACCTATTTGCAGGAAACTCTCAGTCTCTAGGGCAATGCGAAAATAAGAGCAATTAAGTAATTAAATGCTAGCTATGAGGTAAGTGCAGTTTATGGTTTCTGATGCTCTTTGATCTGGAGTCTGAGACATGGACTGATTGAGCCCAAAACTCACTGTAAAATGCACCATCAGAATGTGAGACCTTCCCTCTTCCTCTTGAATGTTAAGTTACAGGCTCTTGAAATCACTGAGGTTATTCAGTTCTGAGATTACTTCATCTCCCCAGTGACAGCCAGGACACAGCAATAATTCACCCCCTTGCTCCTGAAATGTTTCTCACTGAAGTCAGACCTAATTAGTGTAGCAAAACACAGAGAATTACAACACCACGAGGTGACTGAAATGGCATCCATTATTGATTTGCCATCCATTTCTACAGTCCCACATGAAGCTATTTAAATTTCAAAATGCTGCTCCTGCCAGAGAAGGAAACCTAAGCTGTGCCATATTTGTTTTATCATGAAACAACAGTCCTGCTAGTTTGGACCATGTATATAGTACATTCTAAGAAGCTTTGCATTTACTGTCCTTATCCCATTCTCCTGTGCACAGCTATTTACCAGTTGAGGAATCTACTAGCAGCCTTTCCTCCCCCAAGCAGAAAAGTCAAGTTTTCCAAGGAAGAACAGTCCAGAATTCAGGCCATACATGCCCAAACAT
The DNA here is from genome assembly GCF_000691975.1 of Corvus brachyrhynchos. NCBI lineage: Eukaryota > Metazoa > Chordata > Aves > Passeriformes > Corvidae > Corvus > Corvus brachyrhynchos. The sequence goes on along the minus strand of NW_008238330.1, from coordinate 6,182,207 downwards.
GAACTCTACGCATAAACTCTACGGTGAGCATGAAACTGTGCATATTCTGTACATTCCCTCACAGAATGTACATAGGACACATATCCAAGAATGAGTTGAGAAAGTTACCTTCACAGATTTGGCAGGCATCTCTGCACAAGCTGATAGCCCTCTCTGAAATTCTTTGAGAACCATCCTGTTTTCATGCAGTTCAATAATTCCCAGACAAGATGGGCATCCTTGTCTTTAGCCAAACACAGATTTCATGCCCATTTGCATTCAGACTGGAAGACACCTACATGTTTGGCTTGCATTGCATACCTAAAACACCAGTGGAAGTCTGGGACTATTACATCCCAAATAGGTTATTTGTGTACAGAAGTGACTCTGAGAAAATGAAGAATATTGGCAATATTTAGCATTTTGCACTGCTGATTACACACTTACCGTTAAAAATACCTCTCAGATCAGCATGTTTTGTGCCCTTCATGCGTAAGAGAGAGTATACAGGGCCATAGAAGATTGGCATCAGGTTTTAAAATCGGATCCAACTTTCCTTTCTCATATTAGGCTCATGAAAGAATTTGAAATAGGGTAATGGTATGTGATTGTTTACTTAGGAAAAGTTGGCCCAAGCAAGCGCAAGGGCTGGTTGTTATACATATTGTATAAACAATAAAATCATAAAAGCTTAAGTAATTATTAGGCTACAGCTGAGCAAGCATCACTTCCCTTACTTAAATAGTACCATCTCCTCATTTTGAAATTTGGTGTGGATTATCCCCATTCTTTTATTGCAAGATTTCAAATGTATGTAATAGGCATGTAATATAAATGTCTGATTTTGGTCTGCTGTAAACTGAGTTAATGCACTTGTGATGCCACAACTCCTAATAGAGCGTTCACCTGAGGTGGAAACCAAATCTTTCAATAGAGAGGAATGTATGCAAATTTTATTACTTTATTTCTGCAGAGTGAATGATTTCAAAGTTAAACCTTATGAAGAAACACTACAAAACTTTGGAAAAAAACCCTGCAGCTAAGGTTGTCCTACACTCAATACTTCAACTCTTCAGTGAAAAATCATGTATTGAGACTGAAACAACCCCTAAGCCAAGCACAAAAAGGCTTTAAGAAACATATTTGAAATAAATCTCTTAAGACTTTCACATTTTCTCCACTGTAAGCAAGGTTGCAATTTAGCTTTCACTTAAATAAAAATAACATTTGCAGAAGCACAGGAGGTTTTCTAGACTTGTGGTAGCATCAGGAGTCTTCACAATGTTGACACTTCAGAAACATCAATCCTTGATATTAAAGCCAGGATGTTCCTGTGGTTTGAAATTAGAGTAAGGGGAAAATCTTTTTTTCTAGTTAAAGGCTTTTTATCAGTCACACAGACTCTCAGTGACTGCACATACTAACCCCACAGGCAAGGTAGAGATAAGTGCAATAGCTCAATCTCAGAGCTTGATTAACCTTTTTTCCTGTATCTTGCAGCACAATCTCAATTTTCCTCCAAGTCACTGAATGTTCAAGCTTCAAGGGATCTGGAAGCTCTGTTATCAGCACTCCTCCATTCCTAATTCCCCTATACTACAACTCTTTAGCTGCTATAAGCAGAAAACAGGAGACAGCAAAAGAACAGTTATTCAAATTCATTCTGCTTTTTCTGTGAGTGGCAATTGCACCTGCCCTTACCAGGACTTTATTTGATAAGCACCCAGTGCTTTTCTACAATTTCTGTTTAAGAACTTCCCATGAAAATCAGAAAGATGTAAGTGATTTGAGCTGTTTTATAATCCCTAGCTTTGCAATTACAAAGACATGTGCCCTAGTTGCAGAGTACTGTATTCAGGCTCCTAAGTGCTCCCTGGTATCCAGGAACAATTTTCCCCTTGATTCTCCAGCTTGTCTACATTGGCAGTCAGCAGGGCTCAGTAGAAGCGGATGGGAAGAATGAAGCAGGGGCTGCTGAGCCCCCAGAATGCACACATCAGGTAATTTCCCAACATGCTTGGTCTTGGTGCTTTCTCAGACACTATTAACCATCCCTGACAGCAGCAGAGGCTTCTGTGCAGTGTGGGGCCGATGAGGAGATTGGTTCTGTACCTTCCCACTCTTAACTATTTTCCAGGAGAAATGAACAAGTGAGACACACTTCTCAACCCTAATTCACTGACCGACCATATAACCAAGCCCTCATTTTCAGGCATCAGTTGTTTGCTATATTGTTACTGTGCTAGCAATAAACAAAAAAAATATTGCTTGCTGTTCTCTATCCCTTTTTTTACACTGGTGGTAACGATATTATTAGATCTACTACAAGTAATACAGGGTATTAACAGAGTTGGAATGAGCCATCAAGCCAGTTTGAATCCCGCAAGCCTTATAAAATGTAGCTATTTTGTTTAGTATGCAGAGTAAAACTGCTCTGTCAACAGATTTCACTCTGCTGTGAGATAAACATCCACCTTCTGTAAGGAGCCACTTCTTTTTCCTTGCAGTTTCTTATAGCAAATTTCCAAATTATTTGACTCTAACATTTCTGTAAAAGAAGGACTTCAACACACCTGGCTCAAATGACGTGTAGATTGGCTAGAGAAAATGTCAGGTACAGGGGATATTACCAAAAGGGACTCAGACCAAAAGCATTTCAAATAAGGGAGAGAACAAAGCCTTGATGAATGGCATCTCCTCTACTGAGTACAGTCCATTTTCTGGGTCAAAGAACATTCAATTTGTATTAGCAACTCTCAGAACATACTTCAGTTGTTTACTAGCATTGTTGAAGGACTGGATGTTACCAGGGTGTAAGATACCCTGGCGGCATTTCTGGGCTCCAGCTAGCTGTGCTGGTCCAGAGCCAACAGGGAACCAGCTCAAATAGGAGTGCTTACTTTTTGTGAGCGTGAAGGCTAATGATTTTCTTCTTAAAACTGAGAGATACAAAAGCAAGTGAATTTTGAGGACAGACAAGAGTGGGTTTTTTACTTATTTTGAGTTGAAAATGGTCTGCCTTGGCATTTTAATGAGCAAAAATAAGATTATAACATGCCTAAAGCAGTATGCAATTTCATAAACAATATATGTGTTTGCCTGTTGATGAGAGGAGTACCATGTCTTATAACATTAACAAGATAAAAGGATCTTTCTAATACTTAAGGAGTTGTATTGTTTATTGGCAAAGCACCCATGATAAAATTTGTAAGCAAAGCTGATTTCTACCATCTTCTTTCTAAATAATAAATAGTCAGAATACTCTGCTAGTACAATTAGCTAAACTGACTTCAATTGCAGATGATTTATACAGTCTGAGAATCTGGCCCTATCATGCAGTTGTGTTTGCTCTAGTCAGCTCACTTGGAAGCTGTATCCTTTTAATCCACTACAGACAAAGAGGGAGTGTTCATTATTGCAGAATCTGCTACGTATTATATTTGTGTATTTTCCCAAAGAAGATTGCATAGCTGGCGTTAGAACAAATATGTTTTTTATTGTTGTAAAAAGCAAATAATTCAAACTTTCTGGTTGAATATTGTACTGAAATAGTCAAAGAGGAGACATTTTCCATAATATCTACCAATAATATTATTAGTGATTCATTGGGTACCTACAACTACTCTGTTTGGCTCTTGCAGCTCTGATCATCGTCCTCAGATTCTCCTCCCTGTCTTATATTACTTTTTAAATCCACTCACGGATTCTCAGGCCTATTTAGAATATAATCCTTTCCAGGCAAGGCTCTTTCTGTGATTTTGCTTCACACACAGAGTCCTAAACTACAATGAAATGCTCTGATTGACATGACAGAGTGTAGCAGCAAAAATCCTTGAAAGAGCCTCAGGGTCTGAAAGCATGAAATCTGAAGGGATGCCCAGGTGTCACTGCTCCCACAAATGTCTCTGTGAATCCCATGTCGTCAGCCCTCTCCTGATGCACTACATCCTTGCCACCTGTGTGTTTGCATCTCTAGTTAGCGACCTCTGAATTGTCAAGAGGTCAGCCTGCAGCCAAACTGCTTAGCAGAGCTGTTCACTCTCTATGACTCTGGTTTGGTTTAAGCCAAGCTAAAAATGCACATGGTTCTCAACAATTTATCCTGCAGTTGGTTTGAACTTATCCTAAGGTGAGTCATCTTCTAACACTGAAAGGAACCAGGATTGGCAAATATGTGAGACAAACATGAAATAAAGTACACAAAGTTCTAAGGCCTGAAAATATGAAAAGTCCCTTTATATATCTCCAAAATTCAGTATCAGATATGACAGAATAAAGTAATGCAGTACAGGGAGTGATAGATTTGAGGAAACAAAATTTATTAAGTGTATCAATTGCCATCACATCTCAGGGAAATCCTTTTTTCTCTCTGTTATGGTCAAAACTGTCTACTTAGTCCTAAGGCATAAAAAGAGAAGACACTCTATTAGATTTTAGGAAATTGTAACTTACCCTGTGCTCATGTTTCCTTCCCTGCTAAATTATATTTTCATAGTAACTTCAAAAGACTAACAGTCATTTAAACAGTTTAAAATATCTTATAAAAAGAAGGAAACATATGCAAAATAAATACTTGTATGAATGAAAATGAAGAAAAATGTAAGGCTTTTTTTATCAAAAACTGAGTAAAATCCACACCCAAACTCTCAAATTTTGTATCTAACACTATTTTTGCTTCTGTGTTTTTGAACAGCTCTATTTTGATGTATTCCTTTGATTTCATTTAATCAAGCTGTGTTAGAAAGAGTAATCTAGAAAGAAAAGAGTGCATGCTACATTATCTTCATGAGATCTCAGTATTTCTTCAAACTTCCTAACAGGTTTGATTCAAGTTTATTTTTTGTGTGGAAAATGCTTATAATATCACTCAACCATGGTGTGCCTCCAGCCTGCTTCTAGGAGAGAATCTTTCTCAAATTTGCAGTATTTCAAGATAACAAGTCACAATATCTTTCAGAGAATCTGTACTGTAGCTTTCCTAAATTTGTAATCCAATTGACGAAAATCAGATTAACAGTCCCAAAGTAAGATCTACTGGGTTCATTGTGTTGAGCTCAATGATCATCAATTCTCCCTCCTTTGTCAACATGTGCATAAATCAGAACACTTTGCAAATCAAACTAAGGAACACTCCAGTCATTATCAAATATCAGTGTTGCAAAATATTTTGTCTCTTTGATCTCCTCTGCTGCCTCACCTAACAAAAGACAGGCTGCTTCTCTCAGGAGCAGAGGCAAAGACTACAAATCCTGTACCTATATCCAGGATTCTGTTCTCCCTGCTGCTAAATAACTGTTCCCACATGGGTGGCAACAGCTGCAGGACATCCTTTATAATTCAGGTTACGAAAGGTGTCTGGTGCAGACCTCTGTGTAAGTCCTGTCTCCCTTTTGTGGTCTGACAATTGAACTGTCTCCAAATTTTCCTCCTGAAACCAAAATGCATGGTTAGGAATAGTCCTTCCATTTTTTTAAAAATCAGCCTGTACTTTCAATTTCAAGCCAGGTAGGTGTTTACAACGTCTTGTTTTATACTTTGGGGTTCACCTCAGGCACCTGGTTGCTAAGCAGCCAGTCATCTCCATACTTTGCCCTCTATCAGGATGTTGTTATCTCTTGCCCCTTGGTGTAGAAGGCATTTGGACTGTTATCTCTGAGGTCCCTTCTGGGAATCTCATCTTTTGCATCTCTTTTTGGATAGCTCTTTTCCATTTCAGCTTCTAAATGGAACACTGATTCCCCTTTGGTAGCTCCTGATTCAGTCATTTACTAATCTTTGGTGAGGTGGAAGTGGAACAATGAAATTTGGAGATTAAAAGGCTGGGTTTCAGAGTGATGTAAATCCAGGCAGCCCTGATGAGGTGAAAGAAGCTACTCTGGTAACTACCTGCTGAGAGTCTTCAAGATTGATAATAACAGGATGTGAGTTTTGCTTCTTTTCCTTCTCATGAATAATCTGGAGCAAATGTGATTGTGAATGTAAAATTAATCATCCTTGACGGTATCTCATGTCTGTACCTCTATGAAATGTGCGTCTCCCCTATCGATCTTGTGCCTCAGTATAACACCCTTGGACCTCTAAAAAAAACCCAAACCACGACAGTGTTCTGCTAAAAAAATGCTGGGCTACCTACAGCAGTATTTTCCCCTAATATATTGTATCCATTTTTTTTTTTTCCTTTTATTTTTGTTAACAGAGCTGTTTCATAATACTTTAAATGGTAGTATATCTCTTGAAGCAAATATGGAAATACATCTGGCAGAGAGGCTGATACTAACTGAGGGCAAATTAACGTGAACACCACAACCCACATACTGAATTATCACATTTGTGTCATCTTAAAACAAAAAGGAAGTGTGAGATCTACTGGGAGTTGTTATAGTTAATATTCTGTCAGTGTTTCCACTCTTACTTCTGGGGCTCAGAACTTACACTGTTAAAATTGCTTTGCAACAAAAACATGTAAGTACTCAGCTCTACAAAAAAGTTATTGTCACTGGTCCAAATCCTAAGGTCTTTGCTTACTGCTAACTCCCACTGACTTCATTGAGCATGTATCCTGAGTAATGGCTCAGGGTTGGAGGGGTCGTTTTGTTGTTTGTATATTTTGAAATAAAACTTTTTATGTTTCTTTTTATGTTTCATGCAGCATGAAAAAACACCTGGCCCCATTTGACATTCTATTACCTGGCTGATTCTGACTTTTAAATTCCCTCCTCTTTTTCTTAAACCACCTTTGTCTTCTGCTGCTCCACAACCAAATATAGATAGATCCAGGAGACATTACACTTCTGCTTCTTCTGTCTTTCCTAGACACTTGTATCAATTCATACTTTGTGTGAATAAATTCTATCCAATTCTTGCTTAGCTACTGTGCTTTAACTTTGAGATTATATTACTCTGGTTTTCAGTCAAAGAAAGAAAACAATGCCAGAACTTGGGTGCTGTATGGCCTATTGGCTTAAGAGAAGCCTACAAGCAGATATTTTGTCTCACTTGATCCCACAGGTTTCTCACTACCTTCTTTGCTCCCTGTTCACAAACAGAGATTCAGATCCAAATCCTATAACTCGTTTCCATGTTTCCATTTCAAGCCCTTCTCAGTGAGATACGGCATAGGAACTTATACACAGAATATTAGCAGTGTTTGTTGGTTCCCTTCCAATTTTTCTTTTTCATGGTTCCCTTCCTCTTCTTGTGTATACTTTTGCAACCTGCTAGCAAATTTGCTGCCTTTTATCCCTCCTGAACGCTTGCATGTCTCATCATGTGAATGCTGCTTCTTGCCAGCCACTCAGAAGGCCAGGACACTTGGCCATCCTGGCAATGCTGGTTTAGACACCACAAGTCTAACAGGATCCACATGGTCCTGGTGCACATTGCTGCCCTGACACCATGCTGGCATGAAGTCCTGGATCTGGGGGCAGAGCTGATAGCATAGGAGGAGCAAAGTTAGTTAATCCCTCTGGGCTTCTCCATGCTTTTCCTGGGTACCCACAGGGTTTCCTTCATCTTGTATTTTCAATTCTAAAGTTCTATAGCAGCTACCTCATACATAAAAAATGCTGTGTCAATTAAAAGTTTTTTCTACCTTGATAACATTTTCCTTGTCATTTGTTCTGCAGCCAGTTATCTTAACGTCCATCATGACAAAGATCGTTTATTTTCAGATCTGGTCCAGATCTGGTACATTTTCCATTATAGCTCTTCTCAAAGTGCAAAATACAGCATACATTTATCCCTTTAAGCAAATATACTCTAGCAGCTCTCTGATTTTCAAAAAGCATTTCCAAAAACTTTTGGGAAAATTGTGCTTGTAGTACCAGTTTCCAAGGAATCTGTTACTGCTACAGAAAGTTTCCGTCTCACTCTGTCTTTTGTCTTTTTGTTATTACTTTTTAGTCATGCCCAGCAAAAACTGCATTCAATGTCCTACATAAAGAATAGGCCAACTCTCCACATGGAAAATCTGTTTAACTTGATGATGATACTGTCATACAGATGACACACAGTTACTTGGCACTTTATGGAGACATTTGAAGGCCTAAACACTGCTTCAAGAAGTTGACAATGTAAATACGTATGTTTGGAGATGTTAGCAGGAGTTGTTAAGTATGAGATTTATGATCTATTTTTGACTCCTTTTGCCTCAGGCTAATCCATTTCTTCTATATTTTTTCCTAAACCTCCAAGCTGCTGAACATATCTTCAGCCAGCTACTGTTTCAAGATCAACCCTGCAAAACAAAAACATTTTATTTTTATCCTCACCAGCTGCACAACTTTCCTTCTCAAATTACCTCTATCAAAATTTCAAGATTGAACTGTAAAAATGTGGTTTCATACTGAGATAGCTGGTTTTGTGTAAATAGACAGTTGCATACAGAATGCCATATGAAAAAAGAGAATTTAAGACTATAAGTTCTTCTTTCTGAAGAACTAAATTTTTTTTCTGAATGTTAAGAATCTTTTTCAAGTTCATCAAAATTTTCTAAAGTCAAACTGTTGCTAATGAAATCCTGCACACAAACACCTAATAATAGTAATAATGTTTTTGAAAAAAAGCTTGTAATACTGTCATGATGTTGTGCTCACCTAATAAATGGAGCTTCATAATTTTGGTGTTGCAAGAGAAAAGAGCTGTTGTCATTGACATAAGTTATCAGTTATTTAATGTAATAGGAGTTACTGCTTTGATAGGAAAGTCAGGGATCTTGGACCAGTAAAACTGTGAAGCCTTGTCTGACAAAAATAATATCAGTGACTTTAACAGGAACAGCATATTGCATGGGGCTGCAGGAGGGATTCAGGCAGGGAGGAAAGCAGGGACATAGAAGGAAGAAGAAAGGAAAGTCAAGTTAAAAGAGAGTTTTAAAGAATGTGAATATGAATCCTGCAAAAGAGGGGGGACTTTCAGGAAGAGTTTAGCTTTGTCTCATTTATTCTACAGTCAGAGTAGGTAAAATTCTTGATGTTAGCTGAGTAACACTGACTTATAAGGCATGTGAAATATTACAGCAGAAATACAGTTACTGCCTACTGCTGAACTAAAGATCAAGTGTATTGCTAAATTCTGAGATTTATATCAATTTTCTCCCATTAGTTTTTTGTTGTTTTTTTTTTTTTTTTAAATATATGCAGCAGAGGCTATGAGTGTGACTGTACTGGAAGGATATTAACTCATGGAAAGGAGATTTTTTTTTTTCCTGGAATTCAGTAGCTGGTAGTAAAGATGAAATGACATTACCTCTATTGCTACTTCAGGAATATTGTATTTATTACAGTGTGTTCCCTACAATGCCAGAAAAAAAATAGGCTAGCTTTCTCATCTTGTTTAAAAAAGAAGTGATGCTTCTTTGAGCAGACTGAGTGGCTACTTCTGGCCAGCATCTAGTCATAGTTGCATTATCCTCAAAGGAAAATCACTCTATTAAGATTTTTCATTTAAGGTTTGACTGTCATTTTTTTGGACCTTTATGAAACGCTTTCAATTTGTTTACATTCTTGCAGGACTCAGGTAGGTCTATTACAGCTGTTGGCATTCATGTTAGCTTTGATAATATCTAAGGAAGATGTCCAGAGCATTTTTCTTGGATGCCAGGCAGGAACTGTTAAAAAAGCCAGTGTTGTTGAAGGGCAGAATTGCAGCCTGTGGAAGTCTGTGGGAACCTAAGCTTCTGGGGTAGGCAGGAGCTCAAAAGCCCTTCACCAGCACTGCACTTGAAAAGGGATCTTCTGAGTAGCATTGGTCCCCAGCTACCTACCCAGAAAGGAGGGGACAAGATGGAAAAACTAGGAAGAAGGCTTTATTTCTTCTCCTTAAGGAATGTTTTGTATTACCTCATTGTCCACATTTTAAATTTGTGTATAGTTTCCTGTATCTACATACAAAGGCACGATGAGGTTACATCAAGAGATAAATAGGCATCCACACACGAGGAACAGACAATGTAAAACCAGAAAATGTGAGGAAATTAAATGCAACTGAATAATGCAAGTACAGCTGAAGTATAGGTGAAAGGGAAAGTACAAACTGTGGGTTTGCTTTTTTCCCAAGTGTACTTATGGCATGAGTGTCTGCATCCACACAATGTTTATAAAAAGGCCTTTTCCCTAACAGAAGAACCACCATCCATTTTCTTAACAGAAATCTCTAAACTTGGCTAAGCTTGGAAATATGGAAGTTTTTCCTGTAAAGACTCATTGTATCAGAGAGCCTCGTCATGGTTTACAGCATTTGAGAATAGGAACAGAGAGGGAAGAAAGAAAGGCAGAGAGTGAGTTGGTGAGGTAGCAAAAAAGGTAACTGTTTGCCTGGATGTGTAACGGTCAGAAGGATGAAATCCATTTATCATTACAACTAACTACAGGAGGTAGATCTAACTGCTGTGAACCTGCCAAAGACTCCTGCGTGCCCATACTTCACGAAACTGGTACATGATTCATCTTGTGGCTACAGTTTAACAGCAGCACTTCACATTCTGAAGCCTGGATAGGCTCACACTTTTCTCTCTTTTTGTCATAGGTGCATAGCTTTCCATTACAGGACCGGCTAGAAAACAGCAGTTCTGCTTAGCAAAAATATTCAAAGTTTGAATGATTTTGTTCCATGTATGCATAAAAAACAACTGCAGCTTTTCAGAATGTCTTTGAGAGAGCTGTGGGCCAGAGAGAGGAAAGTCAGACAGACTAGCCGTGCAGGGGAACAGACAGCTGACCAGTCTTTGTAGGCAAGGTTCAAGACCTCGCTCTGACAGAATCCCAGTGGTTTTCACCTCACTTAAATCTGAGCTTTTAACTCAGCTGTAGCTGCCTGCTATGGTCAATGGAAAAAGATTTCTGCTCAGAGAGGCTAATTTAGATCACACAAAGCAGGCTTTTCCTCTAAATCACCTTTGATAAAACAGTTTTGGTCTGTGTTCCATTTATAACATAGGGGAACTGAACTACTAACTTACCTGCCTATAGCTGGTCTCTAATTACAGGTGAGGCTGTACAACATAACCTAGGATGCAATTTTTTTTCTCTTTTCTCTGGAAATTTCACCTGCTGTCAGGGAAACCCCCCCAGCAAAAATTTATACAATCAAGAAACTGAACAATTCCTCAAGATCAGATGTTTTGACATTGAAAAATAAACACTAAGTGCTTTTATTTAAAGCACGCATTTCACTGGAATGCTCCTTACCAGAAATGTCTGGAAAATAAGTTACCTTGTGTTTATTTGTAAATTATTCCTTGATTAGATAATTTAAATTAAAAGAGGATGTGTGAACATAAGTGAGAAATTATCTAATAATACTTACAAATAATATAAATAAGTACACTAAGAGGTACAACAAAAATGGTATATGCTGGGTCCTTGAGTTGACTGATACTAGCTGATAACAGTAGGTGCATTTTAAAAATGCATATGAGGCTGAAACATCTGAACAACTGGATTCTCAATTTAATTGCACAGAAGTTTACCATGCTGAATTTTGCCTGGAAGGTTTATTATTTGTGATCATGGAGATACCCAGTCCAAGGCCATTTCTCACCCTTTGTATGCACAAAGGCTGGGTAAGGGCTTTTAGACTCTCATTTCAGTCTCAAGATAGTTTGATTTTGGGAACCACAGCATTTAAACTGGCAGGGAAAACACTGTTAAATCAATGATGAATAGTGCACCTATATAAGTGACATTTTAGACGATGACTTTTTTGCATCATGCCAGAAATCTGACCCTTGGTTGACAAAAGCTGATGCCTCCCTTCACTAAGAATGAGCAATTTTGGAAAAAAAAAAAAAAAAGAAGTCAAATACTGAGGTAATGGCATCTGTCTGTAAGATCGTATTTAACAGTATTTGCTATAATAATCTGTCAGGTTGACTTTGCCCTCTCACCTGTAGCTGTGCTTCCAAAACACACATTTCTTTGTCTTACTCTGATGAATAAGTGAAAAAAAATATTCTAAATGCAGATTTTAATAGCTTTGTGAATACAAGTTTATAATATCTTGCTCCTTTCTTCGTTAAGCCTAATCATCGGTTACTATAGGTCAGCTTCATTTTCCTTTTCTATTCAGAATACTAGACTGCTAAAATGATCTTTATTAATAAAGCAGTGCATGTGTGGCATTTTAATAAAGCTTTTAAATGGCACTCAGAGATGGAGCATATTATGTCTACAGAAAAGAAAAGCATTAAAGTTGTTGCTGTTACTTGCTTAAAGGACTGCAGTTCCATATTGAACTTGCAGCCTCCTGTGCTGGGAAATACCTCTCTCTCACAATTATTCATGCTATGATATTTTTAACACCACTGCAGCCCCTAAACAGTAATGCTTCCATTTGACAGTACTTAGCAAACTACTCTCATCACTTAGAAACAGGTCAGCTAAGAAATGCTGACCTGTCAGGGAGAAATATTCCATGGGCCTCTAGCATGTTTATGTGAGACTACAGACATGAAACTCATTTCATTTTAATAAATAAGAAGATGTGCAAGCCATTTGTGGACTACAGACATGAAACTCATTTCATTTTAATAAGAAGATGTGCAAGCCATTTGTTGTATTTAACTGCTGATGTCAGAGACTCCAGAAAACTCTTTTTCAGACATCCATTGTAAATACGTTTTACAGGATTCCTGAGTTAAATTCCCTGACAAGGAGCATTTACTCTATCAATTGGTCTACTGAATTAAAGGGAGTTTCCTCCAACTGAGGTGTATGTCAAAGGAAAACAAAGTCAAGTCAGTTGCTCACACATAGATTTTTCATTTTCACAGCTGGTCCTCCTTGCTAACGAACGTGCAAAGTTTGCTTAAGCTTCAGCACTTGCCTTGGAAGTGCTCATTTAACACTGAATGACTGAATGACTGCTTGCCTATGCAACTGGAAGTTGTGCAGGACTGAGTACTGTGTTAAGAATATTCAACTCATGCTCACATCTGAAAGCCTAGTCCTCTGCCTGACAAACATGAGTATAAATTTATCAAATATGCAAACTTCTACCCATCAGGAGTATACAGCAATGGCTCCTAGGCAATAGGCAAAATGCCTGTCATACAAAGAATTACAGTTTTCTATCAAGTTGTTATGATTTACTTGCATTTAAATTAAATAAAATGCATGGGAAAAATGAACCTTTAAGCCAGGTTTTGGATTTCAAAAATCCAAAATTGATGTTCTCCATTCCCTTGTAGAAAGTTCAAGCCTTCAGCACTCTCAGATACCTAGAGGTATATTTTAGACTCCATCACTCTTTGGAGCATGGCACAGAAGGACCTGAACTAGTATCAGTAGGAAGGTATGAATGTCTCAGCAGTGGTCTGGAAAGCAGCAGAGCTGTCTTGAATGTGCTTGGATGTGTAAGGGATATATAATTTCTTCAAAGCTGTAATACTAATACTAATGCTATGAAATGAAGATAAATAAAAAGGCTCTGTGAATGGGTGCTCTTGGAAAACTGCATGAAAATAGTTACCTCAAAAAGGAAATTTGGACTAAGAAAAGAGTCTGCAAAGAATGGTGGGGAGGGGAACAAGAGAAAGAAAATAGTAAAACAAATGGTATGGAAAAAAACCCTGGATGTTTCAAGCACAGTTCCTTAGGTCAAATGATATTAATTATCAAGAAAAGCTGAGTGAGTTCTTCGAAAAAGTATTTAAGGAAATGTCAATGAACAGATTTGGGCTACAGAACGAAAAAGAAGAAAAAGGCTGTGGTACAGTAAAGACAGGGTAAAAGACTGGTTTGGAACTTCAGCAAACACTTCAGCTTACCTTCTTCTCAGAACCATGATCCTGGGGAAAAACAAAAGGAATAATAGGAAAGAGATTACAGAAATTTATGGCATGACATTAAAAAAGCAGTTTAATGTGTCTGTTGAGGTGAAAGGGAGAAAAGAAAAAAGTTAAACTCTGTTATAAAATTTTACTTTGAAAGTCTAGAAACAAGTTTCCTTAACAAGCTTTATCAAGACAGAAATGATGTAAAGTGAAATGGAGGTCTCTGTCAAGAGGCAGAAAATGTGATCCCAGCAAATACAGATTTGTAGATCTGACCTCAAGAGAATTTGACAAAACCAAATCAAAATGAAACAATAAAAATAAGATAAATCCTCCTAGATGAGTTGTAATGAATAAGATGAACAATTTTCTAGACAATTTTCTGGAAAATGTTTTAGGTCAAAGGTAGATTGTGTCTACTTGGATTTTGTTTAAATTATTGAATATGCTGCTGAAAGGAAATCTGTTAGCCAAGACAGAAAAGAAGGAAAATAGTAAATAAGTTTTATGGAAAGTTCAGTGGGAGATGGTTACTGTTGAAAGGAGAAGTTGAGGGTTGGTTGGTTATTGGCAGAGTTCTTCAGAGAACAGCACTGACATAGTCTTAGGGTCAATATTGCTCTCTCTACTCTTATTACTGGGTTTTTTGCAAAGATTACACATGTCATAAGGCCATTTTCCTCTGGCATTGTTGAGGAATACATTTAGTGCAGACAGCTCTGTGTGCAGCTGCAGACTGAGCTCTGGGTGGCAGGACCCCAGGCAAGACTGTGAACTGCTGACCCTTTGCATAACAAAGGGTGTGGGGACCTGTGGCACAGCCTGGTGGCACTCAGAGACACGGCAAGAGCCGAGGACTCCAGACTCTCCCACGCTTACCTGTAAAGGTATAAACCCCCAGGGTTTCCTTGGTTTGGGGTCCCTCCTTGGAGGCATCCACCTCAGGCTGTTGTTTTGCTATTGTACAGTGATTAAATTGTGTTAAGGATTGAAATGGCTGAGAATGTGCTATGGGAAATCTGGGATCAAGTGGGTAAGGAAACCTGGTGTGACTGTATGAGTATGGGATGTGCAGCTGGGAAGGGACCTCGGTCCCAGCTTGGGTGGTCCAAGAGTGACTGTGCCAGAGTGGCTCCTGGATGGTTGGACAGGGAAGTTTCTTTAACATGAGGTGGGAGGCATTTGTCACACGTGGGGAGGCCTGGATCTTGAGGGATGGGCTCAGGGAAATGTGATGAAGTTCAGCAGCGGAAATCCAAACTTCTGTGCCTGAGACCTGATTCAAACCACTGTAGATGAGGACAGACGAATGTATCCTGCCTGGATCCCCTGGAAATTGCAGAAAAATAGAATGAAGACCTCTGGTTCACCAAGGAGTGACTAGGAGACACAACATTAGAGGCAAGGTTTCTGGGAGTTAGTGATACTGTACAAGCTCTCGTAGAGAATGCCATGCACAAATTCAGTCACCCTTTTCCAAGAAAGATTATTGAATACCGAAATGGTGGCACAGCTCTGCTACTAGAATGAGATGAAGAATGGAGAGTTTATTTTATGTCAGTCCAGATTATTTAGTATAGAAAATAAAAGGCTGGTAAGAGAGATGAAAGTCTATTCTTATGTGATGGAAACCTTCACCAAGAATGGAAAAGAGATGTTTAAGCTAAAGCAATATTATTAAAATTACAATGCCACACAAGCTGGCAAAAAATAAACATAGACTAGAATTACAAGAGGGTGAAGGCTAGAGGACGTCCCCATGCCATCATTAGAGCATACAGGTGTTGGAAAGGCTTTTTAAAAGTAGCGGTAAAAGCTGAATTCAACAGAATGACTTTCTGAAGAAGAATACAGCATAAGAGACTGAGACTGTGGACTGAACTCTCTTCCATCTGTGTAAACAACTTGTTTTCTTTCAGTGAAAATTTGCACTTCTTTAAAATCCTTTTTTTTTTTTTTTTACCACACTAGATTTCAGTCAAGTCATTTTTAATTGTTGAAGGATAATAGATGTCTTCTCCATTTTGGCACCATTGAAAGTGTGGATAGAAGAGAATGAACTGATCACATTTCTATTTTGTCTTAGATATCCCAAAGTGCCTAGAAATTTATCTGACATATATATCAAAGTAAAAACAATACCAGAGAATTTCAATCAGAATGAGAGTAAGAAAGAAAATTCAAAGTAAGTGTAAACACAAGAATGAGTCTGCTGAAGAGACATTGATAGGTTAGAGTATTACTTTCCTGCTTTAAGGAAACCTTCCTTTACATAATTTGTTGCAAAACACATAAAAATACTTAATCTAATTTCTTTCCCTTAGTCTTACCTTCACAGCATGTACTCACCATTTTACACAGAGGCATGGAAGTAACACTCAGAAGGAGAACTGTTCTTTCTTCCCCTTTCACGGGATGTTTTTAAGCTGTTTGGTATTCCTTTGAAGACTACAGCAGTAGTTTACATGCTGCATATTTATCACTGGTGTGGAGAGTGAAACACTAACTGCACACCATACTCCCTGCCCTTTTAAAATATTGATGAGTAACCATCTATGGAGCCTCATAAAGTATTAACTCTTTAAGTGGGGAAGATCTCTGCTTAACAGCATAGCACACGTCCTATGTGATTTAAATCCCACACAATCCAAAGAGTTTCAAGCTGTTTAAGTTTGTTCAATATCCAATATTAACTCCTGGTTTTGAAACCTCATGTAAGCAATATTGCTCTACTGATCCAGCAGGTCTGTAAGTTCAATCTTCTTGATCGATGTGGGGGATATTAATAAATGAAGTCTACATCTTGAACTTCAATGCTAAATCCTTTTATTGGCTTCCTATTCTTTTTAACTTCCATTTTATGTACTGCTTATCAGGTTAGCTCATGTTGGAACAACTGTGCTGCATCTCCTGAATTGCCATACCTGAATTTGAAGATAATGGTCTGCATTTCCCTGAATATTGCCCACTAGGTGGTCAGTGTGTGAAAGTGTCAGACTGAGACTGACTCATTTATTTTTTGAAATACATAGTCCAGATACCATATTTATTTGGAGATCCAATTTATCTTTTTTTCTTCAGTTTTTTAGCTGTTCAAATTACCTAGCTGACCTGAGTGTAAGCAATTTCTTAGACGCACAAATTTGCGGTTCAGAGGAAAATTTTGAATCCTTCCAAAGATGCGTGACTACAGTACAACCCAATTATAGCTGTATTTTATTAAATAAAGTAGGTGGAAATGGAAAAACTGTGAGAAATAAAATTTGGTCTTCACAGAAATCCATCAATATTTTTAAATAAGTAACTTTTACGTGATTGCCTAAAATGGTAGAAGCAGGACTTGATACCCCTTCTGAGGTGTATGAGAAAGCCTGAAAGACATTTAACATATTGACATGAAACTAATAGCTTGAAGATCAGCAGTGCTAATCCACCCTAGTGGTACTAGCTCAAACATTGTAGATGCTCAGGTGTCCCCTAAAACGTAAAAGTGCTAGGGGAATTTTCAAAGGTAGACCCTGGTTTCCAGGAATACGCCAGCCATTGCTCACAGAAGAGTGATAACAACTTGATTCATACTAAAGAAATGAGCAGATGGGTTCTTTCCTCTTCATATACAAATGTCAGTGAAATAAAACAAGTACAAAGTTAAAATTATGTGCCAGCTACACCAAAACATAAAGAAATCATGCCATGTGTAGGACTCCTTTCTTTGGACACATATTCCTTCAAATTTTAGTTTTCTTTATTAAATTCCAAGGTACATTTAGATAAAAGACATCAGAAATATGATCTCTGATTGCTGCTACTAGATTTCTGCTTATATTGCTAAGTTAGTGATTCAACAAGTGTGCAGTGTGTCTTTAATTGCTACCACCAGGAAGAAATTTTCCCTCAGGATTCATTAAATGATGACTTCCTCCCTTGCTGAGTTGTAAATTAAAAAAAGTCTTTGGCAAACTAGTAATTTGCCTTCTTGAAAACCAGATGTAAAGGACCCAAACAGGTGGGAGCCATAACCACAAACACATGAATGTAATAAATTTAGCAATTACATGCATTTTTGTGGTACTCTCCTGAAGTCATTCTCCTAGTGAACTTAAAGTATTCACTCAAGTCATACTAAGGTGTGAAATGAATGTTTTCAAGAGCCAATAAATTTAATAAATTAATTTTTAGTTTTGCAACATTCTTAGCCGTTCAGGTTCTAGTGTTTTTAGCACAATAGTTGTACCCATAGTACCACAGGATGGCTCTTTCAGCAGCCAGGGTATTCTCACCTGCAACTATGCTCCTAATCCATAGGAAAAGGTGGTGGGAGGCTTTTACATGAGTTTAAGAGTGAGCTGCTTTCTTGTAACAGAGGTGTGTGACTAACACATGAGAGTCATCCTTCCAAATTTTGGCTGCTTGTAGCAGCCTGAAGTTCTGCCTCTCAAACTCAGCGCTAGTCAGAAGTTGCAGTACCTGTTCCCTGACATCTTCTAAGTACAGTTTGGAGGGTGCAAGATAAAACTGATTTCTGGGCTTTATTATGACAAGGGATTATGTGCCACCAATGTCTATGATTCAGCTGGACTGGACACAAGCTTGCAGCTATTAGTTCTACGTTATTTTTTCAAAATTGCTTTTCTGCTGAAGTGTTATCAAATGCATTTTGAAGGTTGCTATTATCCGTGTTGGTTCTGTTCGTATATTTGGAATCATAATAAGTGGAGTGTTTTGCCACACAAAAAAATTGTCAAGGTTGGAGTGTTTTGCCACACAAAAAAGTCATTGTGGGGTAATTAGATACTGCACAAACTGTTCTGCAGTAAATGCAGCAGATGAACTTGTTAACCTAAGCAGCAGAGAGTACCTGAAGAAAGCTTAGTTTTCTGTGAATGACAGGCTAGCTCCCTCAGCATGGGACACCACAGGATAAAAGCACTGACCAATGCTTCTGTCAGTCTCTAGTTTTTGAAGTATATCAATTATCCTAGAAAATAAAAAAAAACCCCAAGCACACACAACATCTTTATGAAATCACAGAATTTTTTCCATCTTCCTGTTTCCTTGGACCAAACAATGAAAGCTTATTACCCCAGTGATCAGAAGACTCTTTTGACTCTATCTATTGATATGACAGTACATCATGCTATCTGATCATATTTGCAGCTCCAAAATGTGAACAGATAATTTGTTTACTAAGAATATCTCTATCCAAGTAATGGCATCAACTGCATGGTCATAGCTTTTGCCTATTCCAGTGTATTGCTTCAAATGCTCAAAAGACAATAGATGATGAAAATGTTTGATTATAAACTAGTTTGTAGCCTATTTGTTCCCTGGCCAGATGTGCCTAATTCCTGTTGTCATCCTTGGAAGCACAAACAGCAAGAAGGAACCCTCTGTGAAGCTCTTCACTTTCTCTCAGTTTTGGATCCATGCCAGTCAGTTTGTTTTGGGAACAGCATTCTGTGATCCAGCGGGAAAGTCCCTCAAGCACCATTGTTATCAAGTGGCACATGGAGCTCCTTAACCATTCTGGCACAGAGCGAGGAGCATAGCTGGGATCACGGGGAGCACACAGCCCACCGGGCCCTGTGCACAGCCCAGAACACTGGAGCAGCTGGTGCTGGCAGTGCAGTGAAGGCTGCAGTTACTTTTGGGACCTCACTAGGGGCAAAGCTTCCCACCGCTGTGTAACAGTTCAGCAGTTCCAGAGAGTGGACTCAGGGGAGTGGGATTTAGGTACCATATCCTTTTACAGCCTGGGCTTATACCAATAATCCATTTGCTTTACATTTTCCATGAATCAGGGAGACTCCAGTTGAGCTAAATGTGTATAGTGAATATTGTATGCTATTGTTGCTGGAAGAGCTCTTTTCTTTTAAAGAGGGTGTATTACACAGGGAATACCTTAGCTCTCCTCCTTGGAGTATAGCATCTAAATAAATACATAAAATAAAAAATCCCAAAGCCCACATCAAAACTCTACCCACACAGACAATTTCAACTCACTCTCCAGAAAGTGGAGAGCTATAACTGCAGAATAATGTAGCAGTCTTTCCATATCAAAGCCAGGAAGACACTGCCTTTAAACTCAGGCCAGCACAAACCTTCCCTGTCTAGCAGCTGTTTTCCTCACACAGTACCTCCTGAGGCTTTACCCACCTGTAAGCCCCTAGTGACAAGGACCTCCCTATTTTTACATGTTTACACAGCATCACTATGAAGTTCACAGAAAGATCTGTCAGGTGCTATCATGGAATCAATCATAAGTAACAGAGGATCAGTAAAAGCACATTATCCAATGCACAGAACTTTCATTATGTAAGGTTACTGCTTTACCTTTTACCTCTCTGTCTTCCGAGTAACATCCTGGCAGTCTGAAAAACTTTTCATATGCGAGTCAATTAAAATTTCAGAGGCTATGCCATTTAAGCTAAAAGTTGATTTTCAGTAAGGTAAATTGAACCACATTGAAAAACTCAGAAAAAAGGCTGTGAAAACAAAAATCCTTTTCTGGGTGGTGTACATAACGTTCATTGTGATAAAACTGTCACTTATCTCCTGTTTTAACAGACTCATTAAACAGTGAAAGTTCACTTATGAGTCTGCCAGAGAAGGAAAATCAGGTGAAATACCCCAAGCCCCCAGACAAAATTATTTTCCCTGAACCTTTGAGAAAAATCAATTTTTCCAACCAAACTCTTTCAGTGATACTTGATGTGAAAATAACTAACAATATCCATTGACAGTGATCCCCTCCCTGAGCTCTGTCACTACCCCAGGACGTTACTGTAATGAGGAGGAGAAAACACAGGCAAAAATCCACAAACCCAAACATCTCAAAAGGCAGGTATTTTCCCAGTGCAGACTCCTGAGGTGACAGGGAGAATTCAGAAGCAGGAGTGTCGGAGCAGGCACCGCAGTCAGAGGTGGCTCATAGCACTCTGCTGCTGATCCTGGCACAGGGCTCCAAATGAAAATCAAAGCAATGCATCTCTTTTCAAAACAAAGAAAGACGGAAAAAAAACCCCCAACAAATCTCGTTCTCTGAGTACCTTTGATTCCTGGCTGGTAGTTGATGCTGGAGAGGGGGGCTGCTCTGTGCTCTCCACTTCATTCTCTTTCTCCACAGTATCCACGCTGACTTCAGTTGTGCTGCTCGGAGGAATCATTTTACCTCTAAAACACTGCTACTATCAGGAAAAAAAGCTACAGATGGTTCTTGCTTTTTTCATTTAACGTCCTCTTTCTTCTCTGGTCTTCTAGAGCAAATGATCTCCGACCGCTTGGTTTCACTATATTTGCCAGACTAGAATTCTCTGGATTTTCTTTTTTTTCCCCCCTTCTCCTCCTCCTTCCCCTCCTTCCTCCCTCCCCTTTCCTATGCAATTGTGCTGCGAGGGAGTAAGTTATCGATGGTTCTGTAGGTCAGTTGTGTGCCTGCTTTTCCCCGGTACTCCTCCCCTCCATATGAAGCCTGGAGGTGTGGAGCAGAGTCGTGACCGCCAGCCCCACAATCTGAGAGGAGTGAGCTGAAGCAGCAAGCCCAAGCCACGCACACACGCACACACACACACGGGGCACTGGAGGGAGGAGTTGTATTTCTAATGCTGTGAATAGCTTCGGAGAAGCATGTGCTGTCATAGTAGTGAAACAAAGTAATGCGCGCATGCACACACACACACACGCATGCACACACAGAGGCAGGCAGTGTATATGAAGTTTGGAAGCATTTTACCTTTTAACAGGCTGGAGAAGACAGAGTTGAAGGGTGCCCTTATATTCTTTCATGTCTTTTACTGAAGAAAAAAAGCCCAGGAAAAGGGCACTAGAAAGAGGAGAAAAATGAGTCTTCCCGTTCTTCGTTTCAGAGCAGATTATTTAAAATCCTAGCTACTCAGTGTCTCTAAGGCTCCTACCTTGCCCACAACCCAAACTTGCTAGCAAATGATAGCACAGAGTCAGGGGAGAGTTACCTGTGGATCCACGTGTTCCTTGCTCCCTCCCAGGCAGGGAAGCCCAGCTCTGAGCCATGCACACGCAATCTGGGTCATCCGGAGCTCCCACTATCGTGCACATCCCATACCTGTAGGTTGTCATAGTGATAACACTCCATCAGGCAGCAGCAGAGCAGAGGCAGCCATTGGGAAGAGCTTGGTGGCTTCCCCAGTGCTGTCATTCCTGAGGATGCAGAACCCGAAGTCACGCTTGGGTCTGCAGTACTACCGGCAGAAGGTCAGCATGACTTTGCTGTCTGGCTCAGATTGCTTTATATTGCTTGAGGTTTTGCCTCTGATTTAAATCTGCTGCAAAGGTGCCTGTCAGCTCTCTTCCCTGCTGAATTAAGGTCTGTACTGTGAAAGGTTGAATGGATGTGCTTCCCACCAGATATGCTTTGCTGAGCGGGAGCCACTCCATATGGCTGGTGGAGATGACTCTTTCATTTAAAGAAAACAAAAAAACCCCAACCCAAACGTGTTCCTAATAGCAATACTTACATCCTGGAAAGTGAGAAGAAAAAAAAGAGTTGCTTAGTGGATCTATACAGGTGTTTGGAGGTGATTTGCTGGAGTCTGAGTCAGAGATTATCTTTAGTACTTTGTAGCTCTGGGAGAGGACATCAGATTCTGCTCTGGCCCCATCCTTTAGAAACACAACTGCTACTTGGAGCTGCCTTGCAGGCCCACTTCACCTCAAATAATCAGTGTGTGAAAGTGAAAGCAAGTTTACAAGATGGTAGGGGTTATACAGATGAAAGCCAGAGCAGAAATTGCCCTGCAGCTTCTCTATTCTTAATAACTATGCAGAAGTCTGAAAAAAAATTAGCTTCTCTTTGAATCCCCAGTGAATCTTCAGGAGTAGAACTTAGATGGGGAAAAGATCTTTATGTTTTTGAAACAGAGCATATAAGATACCAAAATCCTTAGCAGACAATAAAGATGAAATGCTGCAATGCTATTTGTACAGCTACTTCAGAACAAAAGAGTGTCTTAAGGGTCTGCCAGCAGAACCTATTATTTGGCCTGTAGTCACTAACACGATTACAGGGATCTAAACGACAACACTGCTTGCTCTTGAGGCAGTGGCAGTGACAACTGAGATTGAAGCAAGGAAATACAGAGCTCAGAGGGGCAGATTTGGCAGGTAAGTAGAAGAATTTATTTCCAAGGGTTTGCTTTCTAAAATGCAGCAGTGTCTTAGACCACTCCCTTCAGAGCCAGAGGAATTCTCCAGGTACAAAGGTCATTCATTCACTCAACAAGTAAGAGTTGGGCTTTGCTATAAAATCATCCTCTTAGTAATGAGCAGGGACTGCTCAGAGCCACAGTTTGGGAGAATTAGGGCAGCTGTGGTCAATGGAGATTTTGGCAGGGCATCAGCAATTGAATGCTCCAGCTCTGGCAGTAGCATCCTTCCCTGATGGTCCAGCCTAGAACAGCCAAGCCATATCCAGTGCATGGCATCTGCCCCCTGCAAGGACTGTTCTGTGTGCCCAGCAACCTGACAGGCGAGAATCATAAAACCAAATTTTGTCTGGTTCCCCACTAGTGTTGTGATCTGGTCTTTCCCATTAAGAGGTTCACAAACACAGCGAACTTGCAGGTTGCCTTTGAAATGGATGTGGAGTGGCCGGTTAATTGTTAATTCTCTAAGTGTTGTAAAATCCTTGCATGCATTTTGTATGAAGAGCTTGTAACGTCATGACTGTGTAAGTGACTATCATACCACTCTTTACTCTAATTGTTTTACCAAATTAGTACTAACACCTGCTGCACTCCCTCTCTTCTCCCAATTACTCACTTGTCAACCACGATGGATTTGTCAGTTTCTTGACAATTAGCTTGGGAAAGATGACTCAAACATAAAATTTTACCAAAAAAGCAAAAAGGAAAAGAAACTGGATTTGTAACATTTTTATTTCCTTCCACAGGAGCTGGCTATCGAAAATCTAATATTCAGTATAGCAAAACAGACTGATCAAGTTAGACGAACCTACATCTCTCACCCACACTTTACTCCTGAGAAGCTGGACTTGTGATTACTGCCGATCAGTCTCTACATGAGGGTACTCAGTGGAAATGGGAGCACTGCAGCACAGTGCTAAACAAGAGGAAATTGAACAGCTTCTGTAGTGTAGAGAGGAGTAGATTTCTGGAGTGGGGAAAAGCAATTTGGATGAATAAAACATGAGCACCAATTTTCAGCCCCCAGCTGAAGTTGTTTCGCTGTGTAAAGGCTGTTGAGCATTGCCTGGAGTCCCTGCCAAGCATTCCTCTGCTGGTGGTCTGGTGCTGGCTGCATGGGTGCCGCGTCTTGTCTGCTCTCCTTCACTCCCACTCTCTGGTCCCTCACACAAAGGTGACAGGGTGTGGTGTGGCATAGCCCTCTACGCTGGGATTCCAGCAGTTATTCCTAAGATCTGGCTGAAGCCAGCATGGTAAGAGCATCCCTGAGGCTCCTGACTCCAGGAATATATAAATACACACTTGCTGTACCCCCAAGTCCTACCTGCTGGAGACCTCCACAGTGGCAAGGTTAAGCTGATGGGATTTGGCCCATGCTGTGTATTTTACCTCCCTTTTTTTTTGCTTTTTTGGTATGGACATTCCTTTGAAATATTTGAGAACCTCTCTGCCATAAATATACATGCACAGTGCTGGATTTCACTAAAGGAATGATAAGAAATCAGTACTTATCAAATATTTTATTTCTGTTTAGACTCCCATGTTACTAGAGAAAAAATAAGTTAAAAAGAAAGCGGGAGATATAATTATCAGCATTCACAGCTTGGTGCATGAACCATCCCGTGCTTCTGAGCAAAGAGGGTCCAAGGAAGCATATAGAGATGATATTGCTTATAGATGACTCTGGTTTAAATCACTATGTGCCACTCTAGAAATTCACAAAGCAATGAGGAATCAGTCTGGTTGCTGCAGCCTGGATTCCTCTAAAGCAGACTCTTGAAGGAAAGCAGAATTAAGTCCACCGAGAGTCAAACTTTCAAGAGGATGCAGACTGAGAGCCACAGAAATCTATTAGAAACAAAAAACCTAGTTGTAGTTCTGGCACTTGCAGTGAAACTTGATCAGCCTCACCCCAAGTCCCTCTGTCCAATTTCTGAGCATTCCAGGTGAGAAATAATTCTGTTTCTTTGTTGAATAGACTTTGTCATTGTGGAAACTGGCAACAGGATACCCATCTAGTGCCATCTGTGATGGGAATTTTACTTTTGGCATGGTGCTTTTGGCCAGATGTACTGCTTGATATCTTCACTGGACTCTTCTCTCAAATATCTGCTTCACCCACAGCTGGCTACTAGACTGCAAGGACCATTGCCCAGAGTATCTTTCATGTTTCCAAATGACAGGCTAGTGGGCTCTTCTCTCCAGCAAACACTGTACCCACAGGGAAAACAAGAATAAAATAGTATCACGTGGCTGGGATTTTTTTGTTTATAATCACACACCCCTTGTGCTTACTATACAGTCTTGGCAGTTCATTGAGCAGCTAAGATACTAACAAATCCCTGTGGATTCTGCTTATCTAAATGCCATCCCAGGGCTACAATCATCAGCTCATCAAGCTGGAAGCAAAAGCTGGTCAATGCTCTGAAAGCATTCCCAGTACTAATGGAACACTGGTGGTTTGCATTTTGACTAAATAATCTCAAAGTATTTTTTAGAGGTAAAGTATTAAGCCTCCCACTGCTCCAGGGAGTGTAGCGAATGAGTAACTGTGGAGGAAGCCAAACCAACAGATTTGTGCTTGTACTTAAGCGGGAAAAAACCGTAATCTCTTCCTGAGTATTAATTTCAAAGCCCTCTCTCCCTCCATCCACACAATGCCACAGGGAGTGATGCAGAGATCACGCTGCATCTTGGGTAGCTTGAATATATCTTTTAGGGAGGTCATGATGAGATTGAAACACTGCTACACAGCATCTAGACTAGGAAAATGAAGAATGTTGCATCCTCTTGTGACAGCGAGAAATGTTTGAGAAGGGGAGAAGAGGATGTAATTATAAAAGATGGAATTTAGCCAAGATACAGCGTGTAATATGTTCAGTCTTACAAAAAGCATGGCAATACCTTTAAATAACCAGCGACAGTCCCGACCTGATTTTACATCTCTGCTGGCAATAAGATTCCTTCTCACTTTTTATAGGAATGTGATATAAAAAGAAGAATCAGTAGCAACATTTCCTGCAACTCACAGATGCTCCTAGAAATTCCTGCCTTTTAATAGCCATTTACTGATTTGATCCAATATGACTATAACAGTAATGACCTGAACCAGTTCAATTGGTTGAGGCAGTGCTGTTTTAGCCATGTACTAAGCCCTTTCAGAGTATCCATGCCACAAAAAATCGAAGGAGATAATAGGGTTATGATAAATAACATAATCTCCTCTACTCTTTCTAGACTCTGCTTCACTTCTGTTTCTTGGGATAGTCATTAAGACTCTTCCTCATGACTCTCAGTAGCAGTCAAAATGGTCTCACAAAATCATACCGTCTCAGCCAGGTCTATGTCTCTTTTATCCTCAGCATTTTCCAGGATGTGGTGGGAGGAAGCCCCAACAGGGTAACCATGCTGGATCTCAGGCTTTTTTTTTTTTTTTTTTCCTGAAAGGTTTTTAATAGAAGGGGGCTTCAATCACTTCTTTCTTCCCTAGACCTTCCTTGACCTGAATTGCTCCTTAAATTCCTTTGTCTGGTTGTTATTCTTTCCAGGCATGAGCTGGGTATTACAGCTTGCAGAGTTTTACTGGATTTGTTTCAGGTTCCTGTTCTTTCCGTTTGCTCTGGTATTGAATACCATCATCATGAGCTATTTCTTAACTAATGTCAGTGAAAACGCATTGAGAGCAATGTTTTGCTTAGACTGTAAATAGAATCCAAAATAAGGTCTGGCAAACGTTCCCAGCATAACTGGTGGTGAACACAAGGATCTATATCTATATCTATATCCATATCTATATCGTTTGCTTTTTTTTTTCTTTAGATATCTTACGGGTATGCACCAATTTTTAACAGGCTGTGCATGCACAGTATTTCCTGTCTTAGGTAGTTAGAGCACGCTTATCGCTGTAATATTTAGGCACAAATATGCATGCTGAATGCAAAACGAACCTCCCTGTTGACTGCAAACCTGCAACTGCTGTACTAACATATTTTGCTTTGGAAGAAAAAAAGATTTCTCAATGTGCTGATGACCTTGGTCAGGACAGGGTGCTTTTCTACAGGGTTTGTAGAACTCAGTAGTGCACAGCAAATCTTTCAAATGCCTTTGGACATTAAAGAATGAAAAGCTTTGTAGAAATAGAAGAAATTATTATCAAGATTAACATTTCACTCTATCAGATTAGTGCATGTGTCAACTGGAATAGAAGTGTGTATGATGAGGGTTGCCCACAATTATGTAACTTACTATAAAGATCTATCACAGCTCTCAAACAAGAATCAAGAAAGTAATCGTTCAGTCCCTTATAAATTAGATGAAAAGGTGAATATCTTGCAGACCAAGTATATTTGGTTTATTCCATGATTCTTGATAAGATGCAAAATTTGAAAGATATTGATGGTAGCTGGGTTTTTAGCTCTGCATATATTTACCAATTCAAAATAGAAACGGAAATAAAATCTTAATTGAGCAAAACATAAACTTTAAAAACACTGCAAGAGATTATCTATAATGATTTGTATTGTTTTATTTGAAGCAGTAAAAAGTCTTAGAGCTCAGTGAAAACTGATAATAGGAAGGTAAGTTTGTCTTCTTAATAAAGACAAGACTATCACAATCCCATGAGCCTATGAAATATACTATTTTATAGTATTCAGGTCAATTTACATAGAAAAAAATCAGATCTTACTATTAAGAATACAAGCTGTACTTAAACTACTAAGTATTGTAGTTGAGAACCTTTAAAACCTGGTTTCTTCATAGAAATAACACCTACTTTTATTGTTCTTCATTTCAAACCGTTGTTTCATCTTGGTGTTTAAAGCAATGGGAGAGGATTTGATCACTGATGTCCATTTGAAATCTCAACACAGAGCATCCGGGAGCCACCACTTCTTTTGAGAGTTACATATCACAGCCTCTTATTATTCAAAGGGTCAAGCTCAGCTGCAAGAGCAAATGATTTTACTAGCAAAGATATTCAGGATTTTAGAAGTGCAAATGTCATAAAAAAGGAGAAATAAAAGAAAAATGAGGGGGAAATTGTCCAAAGTATGTCTTTACCTTCCTCATTCATAACTATTTATATTTTCATTGGAATCAAGAAAGACTCGCTCAAGGTTTCCTTATGTTTGTTAGTCATACCACCTGCTGTAAAACCTGTCAATAATTGTCATTCTGATGTCTCAGAAGCTGTCTGAATTCTTCAGGCAGAATGGCATTGCACACCGGACACAGTAAGAGCTGGATCTCTCCTGCTGTTTCCATGGAAAGGGGTATCTCAAATTCACATGCCTAATAACTGAGGTCCATGATTTCAGACTTTGAATAAGCAGGGTACTGAAGTAGGTTGGAGATTTATCCATATAATTGGACAAAATGATTTTGGTAAGATAACTGAGACACTTAAAGTTACATGAATGATGATTTAAGTAATATATCTCCATAATTTTAAAATTCTATTTTAATTTTTAATCCATAATACTTCTGTCCCTTATTAGCCTCTTTACCTGGACCATGAGGAAAGAAAAGACTACTGAGAAATGAGCATCAGGATGGTTGAAATTTAGCCAAAAGCAGAACTAACAGAAATGAGTGCAGGTTGTCGGACTTTCGTAAACTCAATAGACCAACAACTAAAGAAAGCAGAATTTTATAGCAGAAGGGATATCCATCATCTCATAATGTAAGGGATTGTTTCAAACTAGGGCCTTCCTCTGGAAGGCCAGATACAAGGAAATCTAGCTGACTCTGCATTCCACATTCAACATTCAAGAGATGAGACATTAGGAAAAGATATTTTCTGTCAGAAAAAGGGTTTGATTCACAAGAAAATATGAAAAGGAAAGTTCTAGCAATCAAACTGGAATATAGAGGAGGTGATGTGATCAGCCCTCTGATATGAACTTCTGCAAACACAGAAAATTTGTATGTAAATTGCGAGCTCTTCCAGCTACGTATTGTTCTATTTTGAGCTTGTACAGCAACTAGTAGATAGTTTGAGATTCTGTCTGGTCTTAAATTTTACAGAAAACAAACAAACATTTTAAAAAGTGGATATGCGTTTACTCAATGCCAGTGGCACTGTAAACCTAACTTGTGCAATAAAATGACCATAGTTCAAATATTTTATCACCAAAATTCTCCCATTGCTGCTCCCCTCCTCTCAGTTTGATATGATGAACAGAATTCTGTTCTGCACTGGTTACTAGAAACTGGAGGAAGAAGTAGAAAACCATTTTTCTTTTTAGAAAGAAGCCCACTGCTGTTTTCAAACCTGATATCTTAAGCAAAGACATAGAAATGAAAAGATGGAACCTAATCAGTAATTATATATACACACCCATCCACGTACATTCACAGGCTGCATATTTATCACAGTAGTGGCTTCATGTATTGAAGATGTTGAATGATAGGGAGTTATGCTCAGGAGAGATGGGGGAAAAGAATCACTGCACTGAGGACTCCATACATCAAAAGTAGAGAACAATCTGATTTAGAAAAAAAATTCTGCTCTGTATTTGTTGACCCTCTTATATGATCTTTGTGTAGGAAATATGTTTTTATCTCCCACATAGAAAAGCAAAGGATGCAGAGTGATGTGGATGACATGCTTTAGCTGCAGATAGCTGGTAAAGGTTTTGAATTCTTTGTGATCTATTTTTTTAATCCATTGCACCCAGTGGAATTATAAGGGTGCTTGGAACATATCTTAACAGCCATTTCTCCATGAACTGTAATAATGTACTCAGATCATCCCAGGATTTTTCAAAAATGCTTAATGGACCTTTCTCTTATGCCACAGATGTGAAACCTGCCTTCCTGTGGCCTAGACGAAAAAAGTTGGACCATAATCAAGCACTCAGCTGAAAATTCTACCACCACTTTGGTCCAAAACACTTTAGGCCTATTTTTCTGGCTGGTATATTTTTTGGTTTTTTTTTTGTTTTGGTGGGGTTTTTGTTTGTTTGTTTGTTTTGGTTTTTTTAAATTTTTATTATTAGTCACCTAAAAATTTCTCCTAGACCTCATGCTCAGAAACAAAAATAAAAAGTAATATGGTGCTGGCTTCACTCACCTCATAGCCATATTTTTTACTCCTTGAAAAATCAGGAGTGAAAGCTTTATTTTTGTGAACCAAAACTTTATCTGATCTAAATGCAAAAAAGTAAGTTGTAAGTAGCATAAAAGACATAGAAACAAGCAGCTGAAAACATTTTTTTCCAGTCCTTTATTGTCAGGTGTTGTTTATTTAGCAGTTGGTAAATAGGCTATTAAAAAAGACTTGGGGACAATTTTCCAAAAGACGTGAATGACACTCAAGTCCTGAACTTTGGTTAACAACAGACAGATAAAGCTAATATTTTAGTTTAAAGAGAACACATTTCCCTCACACCCAGAGAGGCACATTTTGAAAATTACAGTAAAAGCTTCTGTGACAATTTTAAGAAACATCTCTGAGCAATGCTTTGCACATGAAGTTTCAGTCCTATTATTCTATTGACATGGGGGAGTCATTCACATTCAACTGGCAAAAAAATGAATATTTTGAAGGATTATCTTAAAAGGAAATTTTCAGGATGCCTGCAAAATCCTGGGACCACTGAAATCAGTAAAAGGTCCCAGGATTTGATCCTTTCAAACAAATTGAAGTGGTTCCACTTAGGCATGTCTGCTGCTATCTGTGGGAATAAAATGATTCCAAAAAACCAGGTCATAACAGTTATCTGGCAAACAGATCAGACAGTGCTATTATAGTCAGCATGCAAGCCATTTTCCCTGTTAATTATATGCGTCTAATGTCAGAGATCTAATTATCCAAGAAAAATTAAAATTCCTAAAAGAGCACAGAACTGAAAAAAACTGGAATACAGCCAAACATCCCTGAAGTTTTAACTCATTGAGATGTTAGCCAGAGTGATCAGCATCAATTCTATGTTTTAACTATGTTGTTGTTTTTTTTTCCCACGTGGAATGAAAAAATAGAAAAGAAAATCCTTAGATTTATTATTCTCAAGTGCTTACCTCTTCCCAGTTCTTTTTGTACCATCTGACTGTACCAAATTATGCTAATTATATTTTTCTTTCCATCCTTGTGAGAGAAGCATCTCCTGAAACATACAACATTATTTTGTGAAACAGAGTTTTACACCAGTGTTCATTTTATCTCTGACAAGACCTCTCAAAAATTCCTAAAAGGATGGAAGAATACAAATAACTGCTCTGTTGAATAGTTAAGCTCATCAATTGTGATTAATGCTTAAAAATGTATTTAAAGTTAAGGTGAAATTTCTCCCTGAAAGCATACATTTTCTCTGCATAGATGTCCAGCTTGTTTCAAGAAATGAGTTAGATATTCTCATGATGAGTATTACTTCTTTCCATCTTCCGCCTAGAGGCTCCCTGGGCTGAGGACCAGGCCCCTTGGGAAGTATTATCCATGTCAACAGCACGTTTGCATTTGGCAACTTTGTCCCACTGTCTCCAGCTGAAATACCTTGTCATCCTCTTTAGTCGAGATGCTGTGGGACTGTGCTCTTCACACAGAAAATGGAAACAAAAGTGAAGAAGAGGGAAAATTCTGTGAAATGTCCAGGCATTGGGTTGGCCCCCCCACTGGAAAGCAGGGGAGCCATAACCCAACTTGCATTTGAAGACATATGTGGAAGTTTCATTTTTTTAGATCTTATAAATTTTATTTTAGATCAAGCCTAAAATCTCTGTTCCCAAGTTTCAACTTCTCTACTAGCAGAGGGTATAATATGAGCTGAGGGCAAGTTTGTAGAAGAATTCACCAAAAGGAGGAACAAGTATTAACTTGACATTACAGAAACTATATTAACTACATCACCTGGGACCACAGATGAGACACAAATTAATGGAATCATTGCTCTCATTTTGTAAGAATCTATCCACAAGGGAACAACTTCACAAAATATCTGTCACTATTTTAAACGACAAAGCCAAACCAGTTTGTTTTAGCTGTCAGACATTCCAATGCAGAAAGGACAGTCCCTGTTTTTAGCACACACATTCCTATTTTCTGTATTTTTCTATATAGTCTGTCTCACAAAGAAGTGTAACTATTCCAGTGCATTTCAGCACAGTTTAAAAGCCATGTCCCTATTTCAGCCTCAGGGGTTCCTATTAATTCCATTCAAATGTTATATGTTAATTCAGGAAGTAAGGGTTTTCTGCTTTAATTAGTCACCTTAGTTATCAGCTCTTACTGCACTATCTGTCCTGGACATGTAAATATTTTATATATTCCCCACAACAGCAGCTTTGATATTGGGCGCCTTATCTAACAAATGGTTTGCCAGGTCTCTCCAACAAATTTAACCTACTATTTTTTCACTCAGATTATACTACAAGTACAAATCTCTATTGGGATTTATTGGCAGATGTAAAGCAGCATGGTTGCCATCTTAGATAACCAGCAGGATAAGTTTTCCCAGTGTGGAGGAGGTGAATTGCTGCTCAGCAAGTGCACTGCTGGTATCCTGGCCTTTGTTAAGGACTCACTGGAGATCTGGAAGAAATCCATCAACTATAAGCCTTCTTGGGGGACAGTTTCTAAAGGCATGTGAGCACGTCCGTCTGAGCTGCTGCTTGAGGGTTTTCCCATTTTCCCCAGGTGGGGAAGGAAAGACCATGGAGTTACAGGGTGATTTGTCTATCAATGTGTTTGACAGAACCTATGTGTCTGTGTTCACACCATGTGGACTCAGGAACGGACTGCAGGCAGATTTATAAACATGTTTAGGAGAAAGCTAGGGTTTGGTCAGTGATTAGCTGACGGAGGTGAGAGGAAAAACTGCTTCGTATTTATTAGAAAGGAACACCTATGCACCATAGGCTCATTGGCTGTTTCAGCTTGATGCAAGCATGAAGATCTGTTATTCAGACTGAAGAGGTGTTTTTTTATTCCTTGAAATTCTAATTCAACAATGTAACATATCCTATTAGACTGTTGAGCCTTCCCTAAGCCCAGATATTCAGCTGTAATGGCCTTAAGCCATGTAGGCATGAAAACCAATACCTATAATACTTATTGAGACACCAAACACAGCTCCTAACTCCCTCACTCTCAGACCAGTGCAAACTACCCTCTCCCAGCCACAATCTACCTTGGCCTTTGACTGCAATAGTTGTGCACAATTTATCTCATCTCTTCAGACAAATCTCTTCAGTGTTTAACATTTATGATGTGGACAAGCCCTTTCAAACCTGAGTCATTACAACTTCGTCAAGTCTTGTGGGTGCATGACAGGAAGAAGGAGTGTGCTTGTGGCAATGCTTTGATTTCTTATCTGACGTGTCTGAAGTAAGACTTTTTCTAGACAACTACTCATGAGTAGTGGTCTTTCTATAAAAGGAGGTAATGCACTGAGAATACTGTGTTCAAATGAGCTTTTAATTCTCAATGCAAAATTCTTCGTGGATGTCAGCTGTACATACCAACGTATATTTGAAATGGAAAATGGATCAAATGTTGCACAGTGCTTCAGCTGTAACATCTTCCTTCTCTTCCAAAATGAAACAATTTGATTTTTTTTTTTGGATCCCTTAAGAATAAACAAAGTTAAAAGAGCAGAATATTAACAACTCAGTTTCTGAAAAGGAATGTGGAGTTTAGTTTTGCTGGGTCAGATACATGGATGGTGGATTTACTGCAATGCTTTCAAAGCTAATGGCAGCACTCTAAATTTGCACAGCAGAACATCGGATTATGAAACACTCTCGCATGCAATCAAATGAAACTGCAAAAAGTGCCTGTGATTTTGATGTAAATCTGTCAGGTGGTTCATCTGTTTTAGAGGAACATGATTTCTGCAAATTTTGATGCACTTGACATTAACTGTTACTTAACCGTAGCAGAACTTGAACCCAGTAGAGCACTTGATAGTTTCAGGTTTAGAGATATTTAGAGACATTTGCATCACAAGGTTCAACAAAAAGGAACATTTGCCCATATTAAATTCACAGCCCATATTAAATAGCACAGCATTCCTGTGACTGCTTGTCAAAGTCAATGGATAACTTGAAGGCAGTAATGTAGGAGCTGTAGATTCTTTGAGAGTAGAGCAATTGCACATTTAGGAGAGTTCAAAATCCAATTTGACACATATATATATATATGAATGCTGCAAGTGCTTTTCTAGGCATTGTGTGCTGAAATAATTATTTTGATTACAAAAATTACAGGCAACAGAGAGTTAGCTCCTGGTCCACCAATATGGGGTGAATAAATCTCATGAATCTAAACATCTCTAAGTTTAGGATGTAAAAGATTAACCAACATCTGAATTCTGCTTCACACTATGCAGCCTCCTTCTCTCCCGTTTCCCTCTTGGTCTTGCAGCACAGAAGTCAGACAGCTCGTTCCAGGCACAGCCCTGTCTCATGCTTCTTGCTGCTCCCGTGTAACTCATCATCAGCCTCCTCGTGTTCTCATGATACTCCTACTAGAAAAATCTATTTCTCATGCAACACTGGAAGCTGCGTTTCTGTGGTCAATGGTCCTAAGCAAATGTCTCTGGCCCTGGAGGAGAATTGAACAGGATCACTGGGTTATGAAAGGGCTGCAAGAATTGGGGCCTAAAACTCTATCAGCTGTAGGCTTACAGCCCCTAAAACAAGGACAGTGGGTTTTTTGTTTATACCTTCTACAATACAGATTTAAAGCAACCTGGGATGGCCAAACTACCTTTAAGTGGAAAAGGGGTGAATTCAGCCTGCACTAATCTCCATGTTTAGATCCCTGTTTTGTGAATGTCTCTCCAAATCCTTAATCTTTGAACTCCATTCAAAGGCTGTTTTTTTCTCTCAATGCAGCCACAACTTAAAACTAAGACCTTGAAGTATTTGTAGCATAGCTCACCCACACCTAATCAGCAGGATAGGTTTTACTTCTTCAGCTTTACACTGGTCATGCATCTTCGCTTCAAGCTGACAGAGTGGCTCACAAAGGGCCTCAGCAAATGTTCATTTAACACAAAAAAAGGCAGTTAGAAATAAGGACACTGAGCCAAGCACACCTTTCAATCAGGTTGGCTCTGCACTGTGAACCAATCAGCCTAATTAGATAGACGTGATGAGAAGCTACTGTCCTCTTTAGAAAGACCCAACTGTGCACAGAGCTGGCAACAGTAATCAGCCTTTTGTTGGAGAAAAGAAACAAAACACTAGTTCCACAATTACCATGGACTGACACCCAGGTGCAGAAACTTGTCTGTCTGTGTGTGTGTGGCACTGGGGAATTTTTAGCCTGTGGTGAAACTCTGCTCCAGTAGCTAGACTTACAGAGAAAAAAAGAGTAAGAAGAACGAAGGATGTATATTAAGTTCCAGTGGAATTAATTGAAAACTGTCAAAACTGTGAGACGTTGAAAAAAAAATCCAAAGGAGGCAATTATATACCTGCAGTTTTATGAAGTTATTTCTGCGTTAATACAAAAAAATTGAACAAAACTTATTTTAAAATGTTGAAATGAGACAGAATTTCTTTTCATGCTGTTGTAGCTGCACACTTTTTTGAAAAATTATAGTTTCCAGTCCTTATGATTGTGACTATAATTTAGAAAACATTAATTGGAACACTATACAGAGTAGAAGTGTCTGCAGTTACTGCCTGAAACAATAGCTTGGATGGATATGAATTAGTTCGTTCATCTTAGTATATATTAACTCTGAAGACATATAAGAACAATACAATTACCATTTTACTGCTATTCATTTAATTTGAAATATCTAGCTAAAGCACACATCTCAAAAAGTCTAAGCATAAACCCAAGAATTGTCTCTATGCATAAAACCCTCCTGGACTATATTCTGTGTAATCAAGAATGAACATATATTCTTCTTCCAACCTGTTGCGTTTTTGGAGTTCCTCTGACAGAAATGTTTTCTTCAGGCAAATGATTTCTTTCAGTGCCTTTAAAAGGGTCCATTTTCAACAAAATATGAACTTTCAATAAAGCTGAAATATTTTTTCTGGAGCTGAAGTTGACAAAGTCTGAATTGGAAGATGCAATTCCTTTCATATTTGGGTTACATTCCTTGCCTGAGACTCCAAGGACCTAGAAAGCTGTGGGTCACGTTTGCAAAATAGGTTTTATTTAAGCTTTGCTTTAAACGGTCTTCACGTTCCTTCAGGATCTGGTTAACCTAGTTACAAGCTGCACCACGTTAGACAAAAGACAGAAAGCAGAAATGCCAGAAAACTTTTTCGCATTTTTTTTTCTCCCAGTAAAAGAAGGAACCAAAGTGAAAGACTTTGTTTTCTTCCAGTCTAATTCCTCCTCGATCTCATCTACTAACTATCGTTAATTTTTTTCCCCTCACTTACATTTTCTTTCTGATGCAGATCTGGAAAGCAATTCCCTGTTTCTAAATTTGTGTCACGGGCACAATGAGCCAGTGGGAGATGAAGGCCGAGGAATTCCACAGGCCCCCCCTCGGACACCAATTAAAATGAGGCCCAGAAAGCAATTACTCCGTGAAAGTATATATATCTGCAGCCACCCGGGAGGGATGGCATTAATAAAGAGTTTTAATGCTGTTACCTAATTAGGAGGAGGAGAGCTAAGGTTAGCAGTTTTGCATGTTGCAGTGATTCAAAAAATGACAAAGAGGAGTGAGAAATAGTACTTCTAAGGTAAAGAAAGTTTCACTTTCAAGCTCCAGGCAACTATCCTTTCATCTGATAACTGCATGACAGATGGAAGGAAAGAGTCAAAGAATCACAGAATTGTCTGAGTTGGAAAAGACCTCTGGGATCATCCAGTGTAGCTGTTAAGAGTGCATTACAGATTCTGGAAAGCTGCATCTTCAAGAAAAAGGAAATTCAACCCCATTATTCCTATTAGGAAAGGAGTCATCTTAATTAATCTATTTCTTTTGAACCACACTGCTATCCCATAATACCCTTCCTCTCTCCTCATGTCCCATATTTGGGCAAATGCCAACTCAGTGAGGGTGACTCTTCAGACTCTGGGTGATCTTTAAATTTGCTGGTGCTTTTGTTCCTTTCATCACTAAGTAGCAAGAAGTTCAGGGGCTATCTTTGTTAATCTTACCTGGACCACTGTAAATTAATTTAAAAGGGGTCATCATCCTACTCTTGACAGTCAGCTCTCCCTCCTGGCACTCAGAGAGTGAACTTCATTGGTGGCCTGCCAGGCAGGTAGACTCCAGTCTCCATCCCCTCCTCTCAATAACACCTGTATGAAAAGCCAGATCCTCACCTCTTCTCGAGGAGGTCAAAGGAGGGTTAGAGACCAACTGTTCAGCCAAATCGAGCTGTGTTACAGGGTTTACTAGGAAACTTTTTCTAAGGGTGCTGCACTGCCTCCTCTGCTAAACTAGACTACCTTTTCCTGTGTGACAAGCTGGTCTGCACCAGTTTACACAGACAGGTTCACTGGATCATGTTCAGTCTGCCTGGAAGAAGAACTTGAGACAGACATTATTGCAATCATCCTTACTAGAATGGATAGGAAATTCCACTCTCATGGCAGGGCATATGAGACTATGCTCTGCCTACTGCTCTTCAGAGCCTTTGTTTTGAATGTTATTAATCTGGCAGCACATCCAGAGGCAGAGAATCCCCTACAGCTAATTGGATCAATGGTGAATTTGAGGTAGAAGCACAACTCTAGAATCATCTCTTCCTCCAAGGTTCCAGATTTCCAGCCACTTAGCAACCACCCTTATCCTATCTGTATCAGAATTCTTGAGGCCATGGCCCCAATGACTATATGTGCTGCCTAGGCATACAGATCCAACAGGTTTATGTTGGACAATCTGGCACTGTAGGCCATTTATTAAAAATAACTACTTCTCATGTGCTAATTATTCACTTTGCCACTGGGGAATATGCAACCCCAATATCAATATAGAGCAGACAGCACATAACATTTACACTGAACTTTGAGTCCTTTCAGATACTGCTGGGACATTTAAGAATGGGAATCATAGAAACAACTACTACTCTCATATACGTAGAGTATGACCAGAACAAGTTCAATTGCTCTCTAATGATAGGATCTCCTTATATATGACAAGCGGGGTTAAAGGTGGTAAAGGTAGGTATTTATATATATTTTTTCCTCCTTTGCTGCACAATTAAAACAATGTACACAGTAAGACTGTACAAGTCCTTCTCCCCAGGGCTAATATAATTCAGAAAGATATATGCTCAAGTGTTATTATGCCTCTATACTTCCAGTCAAAAAAGAAAAACCACCTCATCTACTCTTCTGACATCTCTCAGTTGCACAGTTTTCCTCCTTTGAACCAGCCAGTTGGGGAGGTCAGACAAGAGCAATTCCTGTATTTTAGGTCATTCAGAAACTATTCTTTTACTGTTTATGTCATGAAGGGGAAGCAGGAAGCTTACGGAAATCTGGAGAAGTGACAGGCCTTTCTTCCCTTTTCACCACCCACTCAACAGGTCCACAGCCAGGACAAGGAGAGCGCTTTTGATGGAGATTAAAAGCTTACCCTCCCACTGCCTGTGAGGAATGACACCA
Organism: Corvus brachyrhynchos; assembly: GCF_000691975.1. NCBI lineage: Eukaryota > Metazoa > Chordata > Aves > Passeriformes > Corvidae > Corvus > Corvus brachyrhynchos. Next base: position 6,143,746 of record NW_008238330.1, on the reverse strand, counting down.
GGTCTCTTGCTTAAAAGCCACCATCCAGTTCACAGGCTCCTAAGCGCATGCCAGGATTCCTGTTGTTATGAAAAGTCCTCTTATTAATTTCAGCTGGAGCTCAGCATGCTTCACCTGTGCTACCTTGCTGGGCACTCTGTAGAAAACTCCTATAGCCAGTAGTTTAGGTTAAAAACAAAGAGGAGAGAGAAACAAAGCAGAGGGACTTTAAAATAAATTTAAAAAAAATTAAAAATCTTACTGAAATCAGAAAGATAGTGAGTATATAGAATGTGGGCATATTAAATGATGAGTCTTTCTGAGTGGCTTTCTATTATGTGTACCAGGATGATAGTGGGGGAGCCCTGAGCCAGTACAGAGTGTCAGTCTGCCATGAGAGAGTAGAGAACGGTAGTGCTGCATAGCTCATGCTTTTTTTTTACATTACACTATGAAGTGGGGACGATTTTATGATAAAATAACAATGCTACATGTACTCAGCATGTGTCTGCACCATGTGATTGTTTCAGTTCTAGTCTACCTGGCTTATTTTAGCTCGAGGCAAATGTTTCGCTGCAGCTTTGACTCCATTTTGAAATGCTTGCCTTCTGTGCTGCTTGATAATTCTCGCCTGAGCAGCAGACTTCTTACAGTGTTTCTGTGAGGATGTCACTACAGAAAGATTCCTGACAAACGGCTGTTAATGTCACCTATAAGAATGAAAGGCAGGGGTCCTGAATGTGCCAGAGACTACAAAGAAACAGAACAAAGTTCCTAACAGGGCATGCAAGACAGAGTGATTCTTCTAAAGAGGAAAAGGGGAAAGATTAAAAGAAATTAGGGATTTCAAAATCATCTCTTTAATTGGCTGAAAAGGGAAAAAATATGGTGCTCAGTTCTGGTCTTAAATCCCCTGACTCAATTTTCTACATTTCCTCTCCATTTCTCCAGTCCTCATTCTTTCCCAGCTGCATACAGGGCATTTTAGATGCTTGATGGAGACCTTTCCTTAATGCTACCACTTTGTGGAAGTAACATATTTCCTCAATACACAGCTGAAACCTTCCCCTCTGTAAGTGGAATTGAAGAACCATTCTCTCAATTTTTATCTTAAGGTTGGCATAATACCCATGGGTCTCTCAGGAAGTGCTGCAGATCACATCAGACTGTGGTGCATCATGCTTGGAAAGAAGTGAGTTATTATCTCCAGCCAGCATCAGTAGTAGCACAGCTTTTCCTTACCCATGTAGCCCACTACCAGGACCCTTTTGGCCTATGATCCAAGTGCAAACCTAATCCAGTACCTTGGGCATGGCTTATGCTAAAGCCCTGCCCTCACAGGGATGAGTTAGAGATCTGTATGACCTTGTAGGGCCAACCTCACTGTTTCTGTATCCACTCAACACCAGCAGCTATTTAGCACAAGCAGAATACTTGCAGAGAGAAGGGGACTTTGAAGACAAAATGAAAAGATAGGAAGCAGAAGCTGGTGACTTGGTTACATAGCAGTATTGATTGTTGCTCATTACCAATAGTCACTGACTCCTTTATGTAACTTTATAATAGAATAACAAGGCCTGGGAAAAAGCTGGCTGTGCCTTTACTTACAAGTAAAAGACATCACAAACCACTGTAACTTCAAGGAACTGAAAAATCCATCAAACAAAGCCAACCAGACATGCTCGCCTCCAATTAAACTAGAAGTGAAAATGCATTTGCCTGAACATTATTTTGGATTGAAAAACAAGTTTTACTCAAGTTCTGAAAAATAAAATCTAGAAAACTTGATAACAAAGGCAGATAAACTTTATCTGCCAGCAGAATACACAAGACTTGCAATTCTGTATTATTGATAGGAAGAATTGGGTTTTCACTGAATATATTGAACAATCAATCCAGGAGTATTTGCAGTGCAACTTCCAGGAATTAGTGTCTGCAAATATAGGATGATTTTTCCAATTCTCTCTTCTTTTACCAAGACAAATAACTTTTTTTTTGTGTATGTTGTTTTGAAAACTAGAGAACTCTCAACATCTTACTGCTGTATCATTCGTGGTGGAATTTTAAGCATCTACACAGTCTAGCTTCTTGAGCTCTTTTGAAAATCCAGCCTCTTAGCCTGGTGCGTAAATACTTACTGTGAATTAAACCAATTTGCAGAATCTGGCCTGGAACATGAGGACCACCTAACTTGTGCTCAGATTAGATTCACAAACATCTAAAGAACCACTAAAACATGCAAGAGATACAAGCACTTTAAAAATTAATTAATATGTCATAAAACCAGTAAAAGGAAAAATAAAAACAGTCTGCCAGTTTAGATAAAGAGGGACTGCTTGCATTTCAGGGAAGACCATAATGATTAAACTTTTCTGTAGCTCTTTGCCAGAAGGAAAACTGCTTGAAACTATTAAGATTCCGTGGTTTGGGCTCGGCTGATGAGGATGAGAAGGGCAGGGTTCAGGTGTCCCAAGTGGTTGTGACATGTTTGTTCTGTGGTAAGGGCAGTAGGAAAAGTACCTGCAAAAGGCACAGCTCTAGCAGTGTTGCCCTGGTGTTGCCACAGTGCCAGGGATGCCCAGTCAGGCAAAGGGTGGTTGTCAGAGACTGGAATATTACAATTTATGACTTAAACATTTTCTTGAAGGACTTTTAAAACTGTATTACAAAAGCTGCAGAGAAGACTATGGCTCCCTGAATGGGGCCCTGACTGAGGCCTTACACTGCTCGCTGACAAAGATAAGATAAGATAACAATTCAAGGCTGGGGACATTCACAGAGCACAGGCTTAACACCTCCAAGGTGGAGACCACAGCCCCAGGGCAATCAGCTGCCAGGCTGGCACAGACCCCCTGCACCAAAGGGGGGAGGGAGGAGAGGCTTTGGGTGCGTGCTGGAAACGCCTCTGGTGAGAGGCGCAGTGACCGCCCATCCTCCCCTGTGCAGAGGAGCCCAGCTGAGGGACCCTCACCCAGGGGGGGAAGCTCATCCACAGCAGAAGGGGTGACATGGCCCATCACAGGGGCCCCCCAAAGGGGTCCCCAGACCCTGCACCAGAGATGAGGCAACAGAGCCTCAGTGTTGCAAGGGACAGTGTGTCAAGCCAGCCCCTGTGGGGGGGCGAGCAGCAGCGTGGCCACGGTGGCGACAGGAGACCCTCACCACCAGCAGACCAGATGGAGGGGAGCAACGAGACCTTGTTGGGACCCTCGGATGGGTGATATGCTTCCACCTAACCCCTGTCACCTCTCCCTGTCCCCCCACCCCCCATACACACTTCTTTTTTTCATTTCTTTCTTTCTTTTCTCTTCTCTTTGCCTCTTTTACTATTAAATAAAATACATCAATTTTTTGGCATCAACATCTAGCCTCGTTTGGTTTTAATCTCGTTTCTGGGAATATTTTGAAACTTCTAAATTCTTTCTGGTTTATGCACAGAGACTTAGCTTGCTTTGCTTTTCTGGGTTTAAACCGGATTGTATCAGTGGTACAGCCCAGGGTTTCTCCAGGAACAAGGTCTGTACTCCATGGCTGTGCTCCATGAGCGCACAGCCCTAGGAGGGAGGAGTTTCACAGATCACGGCATAATCTGAGTTGGAAGGGAGCCACAAGGACCATCAGGGGCCTTTCGCATCTGTCTTCAGCCATGCTGTTCACACCAGTTCCTATTTCCAGCACAACAGGGGCAGGTGCACCAAAAATATCCTCTGTGGACTCCCAGCATGCCAGGTGATGTGCTTGCCTGACAGTTCCCAGAATTTCACAGCAGGCAGACATCTGAGGCATTCGGCCTTGAACATGCTGCTGGAGATGTCTTCACAGGACTACATAGACACCATCGCTACCATGAAATGTCAAAGTGCTTTTCACTTCTACAGATTTACAGCCACAAGGATATAAACAGCAAAGTCCCAGATAAGCTCTTCCAGTGTTTTGTTTTGTTATTTTTCTTGGGGTTTTTTTGTCCCATTGTGAATGCACATTGTGTTTTTTTCCATTGGTTGGTTGGGGTTTGTTTGTTTGCTTGTTTGTGGGTTTTTTTGTTTGTTTTTTGTTTGTTTCTTTTGTTTTTAACCTGACAGCTAATTTCTGAGTAGATTGACAAGGAAATTATATGATGAACTCCTGTTATTGATTTTTTCTCTCTCTCTTCTTTCCAGTGGCCAAAACAATGTATTTAGTTGGACAAAAACACAAAAAGAAGATTAAAGAAACAGACTTCCTATTATAGCATTTTTAAAATTACTTCAGAATCAAGAACCAAGAACACTTTCTAAAATGGCATTTGTTTTCCTGAGGAATGTGATAAAACACATAGAATAATTAACCTGAACTTCCTGCCAAGAAAACCCAACATAAAACAACCTAACACTTTATATTCTGCCCTACAGGTGATTCTTCTTGGGAGAGGTAGACAGGAGGAGATTCTTTCTGCTCAAGTGAAACAAATTCATCAAAGGTGGCAGAATCTTAACAGCTGGGAAGCTCAGGAATCAGTTATAGCAGGATGAGGCCTTTTGAATATTTCTCTGAAGGTCTTGCAATGTTTTGGGTTTGGGGTGGGTTTTTTTTGTGTTGGTGGTGTTGATGGCTCTTTTTTTTTATTTTGGTCAGCTTTGACAAGTTCTCTGTGTCTAGTAAAAATGGGTCACCTCATGAGTTTCTCAAACACCTCCTTCTAGTTCCATACTTAAAAGCAAGACAGCTCTCCTCCTGCAATTTTCCAAATTCTGTATGAACACAGAAGTCCATGGTTGTAGGAATAATTAATGAAAGTCTTAAATATGTTAAGCTGTTTTTCATCATAACTCTTGGAAAGATGGAACTTCAGAAGTAATTGATTATTTTGGGCTAGTGACTGAAAGCATAAACCAGCCAGCAACAAATAAAACATAGTTTGCATAAGGTGCTTTCCTCCTCCAACTCATCACTAGATGAAAGAAAAATTGAAACCATTTTTTTTTAGAATTTAAAGCTGCACTTTCCTATTAGTACTGGGTATCTCTTTCTTAAATTTTAATTTTGTTTCTCATGATCTAAACTGAGGATTTGAAGAGAAAATATTTTCACTTTGAAAGTGCTGCAAGAAATACGAAAAAGAATATTATAAGATCCTTAATTTTCCAGAAGGAATTTTTTTTCTGAACTTAGTTCCCCACTGGGAGATTGTTTAGGTCATGCAAAAATTGATTTTCCAGCTAGTGAACAATGTGACTGAAAACTTTTGCTTTAATCTAATATTCCATCCAGTTTTATCTAAAACAGTTCAGTGATCCTAATCTCATTTCATAGGTTACTTTCCAGATCTCCTAACATTTACTTAAAGATAGATAAAATCAGGTATGCCATTCAATCAAGTAGTAATTGCACATTCAACTAAATCGTATGTATTTCAGTAACCACACATTTATATGAAGTATATTAAAAGCTTTGGTCTTTTCTGATTGCCCATTCCCTAGAATTCACTAGCACCCACTAGGAATTAACACACTGGACCCTCAGGTCCCTCTAAATGTAATCATATTGTATCATATATGAAAAATGTGTAATAATGGAAGAAAAAAACCCATTTCTCCATGCACAGACATGTATTTATAAAACATACTTGCAGACAAATGCCCACACTTAGCATTCTGTGCACTTTAAAAATGTGGTGATGTCAGTTAGAGACATTTTAAGAAGGTTTAAAGAATGCCAGGACAGAAAAAAATATTTACATCTACAAAAGTGTAGTGCTGGAGAAGATTGCAAAACAACCTATATGTAACAATGTACAAAAACATGTCTGGTTAATAAAAAAATTAGGAACAGGGTAGATAATCCCACTATGGCTGGAAGAGGAGGAAAAAACATTAAGAAGACAAAACGGAAAAATAATTTGTAAGAATATTTTTGGGGGGATCTAAAGAAGAGAGGATAAAAAGGATTATAAAACATTATGTCCTGGCTCTGTGCTCTGTGGCAGATACACCATAATGTGTTTCTCCTGAGAAAAACACATACACATATAAATAGATAATTAAATAGGATGACATTTCCCTGCCTTTACCTGAAATTCACAGATGGAGCTGAAGAAGTGTGGTGTGTAGCAGTAATTCAAATACTCTACCATAGTCTTGGGGCCTATTGAGCTTTTGCAATGTAAATCACAGCAGTTTCTGTAGCCAGGTGTCCTGGGTTGCAGTGTATTCTATTACCATCCTCAGGAGCTGTTGAAATCAGGTGGGGCAGTGTTTCCTTGCCTCCTCCCCCCAGACTATCTTTCTGTTAATTGCCCATCATTGTCCTGCCGCCTGACTCAGAGATAACTCCCTCCGGACTATCTTCTGTTAATGAGCCTAATCAACACTTTGCCTCATGACTCATCACCCCATTGTGAGATGCTCCACCCAGAGGGAGGAACCAAGCATCCCAGCGTGGATATAATCTGAGGCTGAACACCAGAGACACCGGCTTCCCACTGGATTTCCAGAGGACAGGAGCTACACAGCTACCACTGGACTTCCTGAGGAAGAGCAGACTGTTTTACTACAGGGTCACTGCTTCAGAGGACTGCAGCCACCATTCTACCAGACTGCTACCACCACCCTGCCTAACAGGGTGTCAGGTTGTACCGTGACTCTGTCAGTTTGACAGTGTTTTCTTTTACCTTTTTTCCCCTTTTCTTTAATTTCCATTAAATTGTTATTCTGACTTGGTGCCTCCCACTGGTTTGTTTTCAAACTAGTACACCAGGAAAGCTATTTTATTTGTCCATTTGAAGATGTCAACAATCTCAATAAAACTGACTAGGTTGTGGCTGATGCTACCAAAATATGGAGGCAGTGCAAAAGAATCTTGTTTTGGAAGGGCAGTTTCTCATTTGCCTTAATGATGGCAACTTAGATTCTGCAGATATAGCAGGCAGTGCAAGCAGAGGATACCACATAAGACCATGCCTGAAATACACACCTAAGTCATGGTCATCAGTGCCAGTGCTGATTGCATCTGCTGGGAATTAAAGAAGATCTGAATGCTTCCCAGGAGATGCGAGTGTCCCATTTTTGCTCTGCCAAACACTGAGTGGGAGAGAAGGCTGAAGACTTGCATTCCTGGGAGCAGCACAGGAGAGCTTTGCAGCTGAACACCCCAAACCACAGACAACAGCTTCAGCTGCTTGATGAGAAGGTGCTCAGAGGCAGCTCTTGTCCTTGTTCTCCACCTTGGTTTTGGGGTATTTCACCAAATTAGAATTCTGTTTCTACAAGCCTTGGGTTTATAGCTTTTTAACCATAAATTTAACTGTGACTGGGGCTATTGTTTTCCCCTTGTAGCACATCTCAGTGATTCATAGTTTGAAATGATTCCTTTACAAACTCAGAGACATTCACAATGGATTATTTTTGGAAATGGCCAAATATCCAATCATTGCAATAGCATCCTGAGGAGTTACTTATCCAAAGGCAGAGAAGAGGACTGGCTGAGGGATCATAAGCAGCTGAACCTAGAGCTCTGCTACAAGCCAGTGCGAGGAAACGCTCCTGTGTGTATGTCCATTATCTGCTAATTAGAAATTGAAAAAGATGGTAAGCAAAGCAGTGATATAACTCATTAAGACCATCAAATTATTTTCTTTACCATCTCAATATTTCCCCATTATCTTTTCATCATTATTTTTTTTTTATTTTGTGACTAAAGTTTAAAAAAAAATAAAGAGTATTAAAGAACAGACATGGCTTTTTGATTTGAAAGGATTTTTATTTGAGTTTCCCTCGAGGTAAATAATTCTCTCTAACTGTTCCCTAACTAGCAACTTACACAAAACCCACTAGTGATCCATGCTGTTGGAGTTGGAAAAAAACCCTCTTGGTAGAGATGGAACAAACCTTTTATTTCAAAGGGATACAACTCAAAAGCCCTTCCTGAGTGCAATGGTTCAGTGCAGTGGAGTACGTTCAATACAACATCACTCCACTCAGCCCCAGGCAGACAAATTCTGCATTTAATGAGAGGGACAAGCTTCTTGCCCGATTCCCCACAGAACAGGGACAGCAGTGAGTGTCGGAGTAGTCCTGGTTTCTCTGTCTTGTCAATAGAAGAGAGATAGCTGTTGGCAGCACAAAAGGGAAGACCACCAGCTTGTGAAGTAACCACCCTCCCTCTAGACTGAAAGGGAATTTCTCACACTCACTGCTTGATTTTAGGGCCTTCTCTATAGGTTTTTTCCCCCTGGGTAAGAAGCTGTGCAGTTACAGTACCTTCTCTAAAGGCTGCTTTGCAATCAAAAGGCAAAGGCCTCCCCGCAAAACTCTTCTCAAGTAATCTACCTGAGCTTTACTATAACGCTCAGTGTGAGCTGATAACAACCAAGGAGATGCAGGAGTCAGCATAAAAGAGCAAAACCTCATGAAAGCTAATTCTTGCCCTGAAGAGGAGGAAGAATAAAATAAGAGGAATTTGCTCTATGCTTCCTGGTAATACGCATCCTGGAAATGGATGTCAAGTGAGAAAAGAAGTTTGAAAGGCTTTGGAATACAGTCTGGATCTCTGTATAAAAACAGTTTTGGAGTGGAATGTTTTTTGTTTACATTCAGTTTCTGCAGCTAATCTTTTGAATCTTGGGTTCTCAAAAAGTTGCATTTTCTCATAATCTCATTTTCTATACATATCTACCTTCTCTGCGGGAAATCCATTCTCACATGGCAGGGCACATCCTTCTGTCTATGTTAGGAGCTCCTGTCAGTGAATAACATGACTTTCTGAAAATGGATTCTTTCTGGTTTCTTTCTTTCTGGCTTCTTTCTTTCTGGCATGGGTCAGGACTCTCTTGACGTTACACAAATAGCAATTTTATACTCCTGGTGATTATAATTCTCTCATACTGAGTTTAGGAGTGACACTTAGCAGTCTGTCCACTCTCTATATTTAGATTCATGAAACTAACATCCTTCTCTCAGGAAATATCATGCCCAGATCGGTCCTTTTATCCTCTGAGAATTTCACCACTCTGCAATCATACAAAAAAGACAGAAAGGCTTAGTTTCCCCCTATATTTAGTCATGGGACAATATCATAGTCTGAGCTCTCTTTTTTTTTCCTAAAAATTACAGCTTTCATTAAGTGACTCAGCCACTTTGCCCCAATCCCTTTGGAAACTCTGCTGCTGATTTTAGTACAGGAAGAACAGTTGAACTTGTTACATCTAAATTTGATCAAACATGAATTATCTTTAGGATACCACAGTGATATTAATGTCATGCCATTATCTTTTTTCCACCACTGGTTGGCAGTTTGATATAAAGAAAACCAAAAATTATTATGATGTCATTTGAAAAACGCCATTCTAAGGTACTGAATTTTAGAACCTTCCTGATACATTGAAGTTTATCTAAATGCAACTGGGCATTCTTTTTATCAGCTGAGATGGAACACCAATAGTAAGTAGTATTATTTTGCAGTGATGAGATGGTATTTTCGTTCTGGAGAAGAGTACAGTCACTCTCCACTAATTGTTTCCTGGGGTGCCCACAGACTTGCTGGAAGCTTCAATCAGGACCTAATAGAGTATCACCCGGGGTTAAATGAGAGTACTGATAATTAAGTGCAACATTGATTTTCCTGGTTTTAAGTACCAGTTTGTTTGATGATTCACACTTTTCATCAGACTGGCTGCTTAGCATATGACAAAGCATGGAATACACTCTCTGAACACAGGTATAAAAAAAGGTAATCACAAGAGATGAAAGCCAAAGGCTCTCAGCTACAATATAACTTGAGATAGCTATACATTGTGCCTGGAAGAAAAAACTTCTTACAAACAGAAAGGCAAACCACAGAGGAAGATGATGAAGCAAGAAAGATATTTAACTTGAAATATATTCATTAAAATAAGATATAGGATAATATCCAAGGCACGGATTACAAAAGCTATATGCAAAAGAGAGATGTGTGTATTATATGAGGGTTCTTTCTTAACCAAATGAGAAGGTTATTTATGGATTACTTTTAGGCATAGTGTAAGTACATAACCTATTTTTACACATGCACACAGCTGGAAAAGTACTTGAAGTAAAATGAGCATGAGCTTTCTGCTCATCATGTACTTTATGTCACTCAGGTGGTTCTTCAAAATCTAACTTTTAATGGGAAGACTATATGCTGGAAACTGAAGTTTGTGCTCAAATAAAGAGTCTTCTATAACTTGGGAGGCTTGGCAGAGATCATTGAATTTTGCAAATCTCCATTGCCCAGAAAGGACAATACTCTGATTTCCTGTTTATGCCTCTGTAGACCAAGATTACTAATTTAAATGGATGAGAGCTCACAAGAGAAAAGGCAAGGCTGGACATTGGAGGTGAGATACTGAAAAAGGTTCCTGGGAAAACTGAAAGTGGAACATAAAAAGATACAACATTACAACCTTATCTCTACAAGAACCAAACTGAAGCACAATGTCCAATGCATTCTCAGTGTGTCTGATCCCAGTTGTGGTCTTTTGAATCCAAAAGGGTAGCAATCCCTTTGCACATCTGGAAAAGGACCATGCCCAGAGAGATGTATTTGAATGATTTTATACTTGAAGGTAGGAAGAACTGCATTTTTATTTGGTGCACTTGCTAAGAACATTTGGATTTACTATTTCTATAGTAATAATAAAAAAAAATTTACAGCACCTGTAATAAATAAACAATCACAAAACATGTTTGTAGGAATTGTTAAGTGCCTAGGCACTTAGCAGCAAGGAAAAATCACAAAGAAAATAAATACATTTAAGCTGAGAACTCTGAACACAGCAGTTGGGAAACAACAATTACTAGAGGACCACTTTGTAAAGAGTGAGCCGCATTCATCTGGTATTTTACTCAAGTTTTATCTGAAATATGAACACACACACACAAAGTTACAATAAAAGCAGCAAGAAATGGACTAGTAATTGCTTTGTCAATATGTCACCTATCGAGACCGGATTTCTAGCAGATCTGCATCTGAAGGGTGTTAAATGTGGCTAATAAAGAGCAAACTCACCACCTCTCCCAGAATGACACAATCTTGAGTCACCCTTTCTCACAGAGCTTGTTGTCATGAAAAGAAGTTCCACGTTTCTGGCAAGTTTGGTTAAGACTGGCTAATGGTATCACAGTTACCAGAGATAAGTGGAGGAGGTGAAATTGGTAGCCAGGCTTTTTTTGTCAACACTTTGTTGGCCTAGGAAATACAGCAAAAAAGCTCTGGAAAATTGTTCCCCAACATCATTTAATGGAGTTATGCATTAAGTTTAGCATTACTGAGGCTGTGTTTATCCTTTGGACCAAAGTGATGGCAGAGAGGATTTTGCTACAGCTCCAAATAAGGATTCAGTAGTATTATCATAGGGCATTAGACATCTTGGTCCAATTCTGTTTGCTTAGCCAACATGGGAACTGTCACACTACCAGAAATTATCTTGGAAGAAGTTCTGTCAGCCCTACTACCTCGTTGTTAACTCTCTGATTGGTAAGTAACAATACTATAACAGTATCTGTTAGTTCAGAAAATAGGGCAGAAACTGGATAAGCAGGCAAATGCAAAACAAAGAAAGTGTGGTTTTGTTTTCAACAAAGTAGAATTAGGGAGAGGGCATCTCAGAGAATAACAGCAGCAGAGCCAAGTGTTTTGCAGGTATGTATGAGACCCCACTATCAACTTTAATTAAAGTGCTTCTTCAAAACACTGTATAATGCACTTTGACTGTTCAGAAGTAGGCAGACATAAGGAAGAAAGATGTGTTTTTCTAGAATATTGCAAATAGAAGTGAGGAAAAAACCCCTAACACTTAGAAGTATTTTAATGCCCCTGTCTCCATGTCCTTATAGGTCCTAATATAACAAAGTAGCACAATTTAAACCCTAAGTGCCTAACCATAAATCAGCTTTGTTGGAACATTCCTGTCTTCCTACAAAGTTATTTGGCAAAAATCTCAATTAAAATGCAGATCATTAAACTGTAATTAAAGAAATTTCTTTCAATGTTTTCCCCTTGCTGTCATGCAGGAAGCTGTAAACAAATATTTATAAAACCTACTGTGTCTGTAATTAAAGAGATCACAGTCTTGGTAGTGAGAGGGCTGAATGGGTTTACATCAAAGTGTTCGTCTCAGAGCCCTTATTAATTTAAGAGGCTAAGCTGTTCATAATTTTTTTCCAAGTTTTTGAGCAAATCTGAAAGTGCTAGGAAATAAGAGGAAAGGCTCTTTCTTCCCCCTAAGCCTAAAATGGTGTAAATGCCAAAGTTTCTATTAGTTCAGTTAACAATCGATGTTAGTTATATTAACCACTAATATTTCCAGCCAAGGGTTTAAGTGAACCCTTTGTGCGCTTCATCTTTGGTATGAAACTCGACTTTGGTTCTTTTAGCACTGCCCAAAATCTGACAACTTATTTGTTGCTTAAGGATTGAAAATCTGCCTAAGAAAACCTCCCTGTTTTTGTGCTCAGGTAGACAGCTTTGATATTGAAGTTTGGTCTTGATTGAAGACAGGAGATTTTTGCAACGCAAAATGGTCACCCCTTCTTTACTACTACAAAGGGCACAAAGGATCAGTTGGACCTATGTTGCAACGGAGCTGTTCTGAACCCATATTTCTTCCTACAGAATGAAGGTGAAAATTATAGCAGGGGTTTCTTGCATGTTGTGTAACAACCTTTAAATGCCATACAAATGTGCTCAAGAACTGTATTGGATACTTGAATGCAGTAAGTTAAACTAAACACCTCATCAGCCTCACAGACTAAATGTCCCATTCCCAGGCTGCCTTGCTGTCGGGCTTTGACACTGGCCCAACGCCAGGCACCCACAAGAGAGTCGAGAGCCATTCGCTCACTCTCCCCTGCCACAGCTGGGCAGAGGAGAGAAAGGGAAAAAAAAAGTTAACAAAGGCTCCATGAGCTAAGGACCAGGAGAAAAAAGCCACTCCAACGGTGAAACAGGCTTAGCTTAAAGTTGCAAAGTGAATTTATTGCTAAGGGAATCAGAGGAGGATAATGAGAAGTAAAATAAGCCCTTAGAACACCTTCCCCCCCCCAGCCCCTCCCTCCTTCCCACCGACAGCACAGGGGACAGGGCATGGGGGTTTGGTCAGTCCATCACCGAGATTTCCTTCTGCTGCTCAGGGAGAGGAGTCCTTTCCCTGTGAGGCCGTGGGTCCCTCCCACAGGGGACAGTTCTCCCTGAACTTTCCTGGTGTGGATCCACTCTCAGGAGCAGCAGCCCCACCGCCCCTGCTGCAGCGTGAGCCCCTCCCACGGGCACACAGCCCTCCCA
>NW_008238330.1:6098295-6130387 GCF_000691975.1 Corvus brachyrhynchos | reverse complement strand
CGTGGATGCGTGGGCTGCGGGGGCACAGCGGCTTCACCATGGGCTGCACCACGGCCTGCAGAGGAACCTCGGCTCCGGCTCCTGGAGCACCTCCTGCCCCTCCTGCTCCACTGACCTTGGTGTCTCCATGTTATTTTCCCTCACATGTTCTCACCTCCTCCTCTTCTCTGACTAGAATCCAAAATCTTGTGACTTTATTTTGATTTTCTTCTTAAATATGTCATCACAGAGGCATTACCAGCCTCTCTCACTGGCCCAATTTTGGCCATTATCATATCCATCTTTCACTGCCATCAGAGACTGGCTCTACTGGACATGGTGGAAACTTCCAGGAGCTCCTCACAGGAGTTCCCCTCTGTGGTCCCCCTGCTACCAAAAACCAGGCCGTACAAAACCAATACACTTGCCTTTGAAATCTGCATGAGAAAATGTCCCTAAACAGGAGAGCCAATGAATAAAAAATATGTGGGAGAACGCCACCCACAACAAAAATGCCAACTTAAAGTACACAGAGACTTCAGAAACTTTGTTGTGTGCTATGAAGATAAGGAAGGTTGCCTTAAAATCCTCAGCATACATCCACATACCGCATGGAGAGGGTGCCAAGGGTTTGCCCTGCTTTTGTGTAGAATGCAAGCTGAGGCTAGAAACTTGCAGATAAACTGAGTGAGTCACTTCACAAAGCTGAGAGCTCAACCTGGTGGCATTTTAACTCTAGCTTAGAAGATATTTTCCTGTCTTCCATCCCTTTGCTGTGCTTTCCATGGAAATGGGAGCTGGGCATGCGGGTCACAGCCAGACTGCAGAGCACCAGTCCCTCACTAGTCAAATAGCCACACCACAGCCTAACTGCTAAGCCTTTATTTTCTGTGTCACATTCACCCCAAACTCCTGCCTGAGATAGCTGAGCTACAGCTGCAACAATGTGCTATGCAAATCAAATGAGAAATCGCTTTAATATTCCCTTTTCATGGGTTCTTTTAAGTACTGAGGTCTCATTTTCCCAGTTTTGTGAAATTTGCTGCTTGGATTTTTGTTTTTTAGGCTCAGTGTTATATGTTGTCCACAAGTGAAAAAAAAAAAGGTCTCTTCTTCTTTGTCCTCCTTTTCCTTAATGTGACATGAAGAAAAAAATTAGAAAAATAAACATTTTGACTGACTTACTCATGGCTTGTTCTTTTCTGCCTGCTACAATTTTGTAATGAGTTCATCTTAGTTCATTCCCATTTTAGGGGTATGATGAGTTGTAGCACCATCTCTGCACTTAAAATGGAGCACACTCTCTGGATCTGGCAAAGACACAACAAACATTAAAACCTTCATTTAACGAGTCCATTATATTTTGTATTTATATTAATAAGAACCAGTGGGGGAATTTTGACTTGAATAACTTCTTGACAGAGATTTTAGCAGAAGGGGAATCAAAGTTTTTCCAATATGAAAAAAACTTGTTTTACATTCAGAAAATAAACTATTGCCCTTTGTGCCTTCTTGGTTCAACCAAGAATATTTCCGTTTATCCAGTTCATCAGAGAGCATTAAGTGCATATCATGTTTGATAAAACATTATGCTGTTCCTCATACTACAGCACAGACTTGAGAAAAATGAGTGTAAGGTCTGATTTTTTTACCCATGGTGGTGGATATGGTACTTTTCCTTCCATAGCAAAAATGATAGAAGATATTCAACACCTGCCTGTTTCTGTCCTCCACCTCCCGTGCCATTCACTCAGAGATGGTGCTCTAACCTGGATCATTGGGCTGGGTAAGACTTTGTGCTGGAACCCTGTTTTTAATCTGGTTTACATTGTGGCCCCCCAAATGGGAAGGATGCTCTGTCTGGAGGGAGATGCTGAAAGACCAGAATTTCTAAGGTATTTTTTCCTTTTTTTTAAAATTCACTCTGATGAGAAAATGTACTGCGATAAATTACTCCAAAGTATTGTGTAATTTCAAAGGAATCATCCTTTGAGAATTATAATTGGAACAGTTGAAACATTCCTAAATTGGATGAGTTTTGAGAATTTCTACCTCAAAGCTATTCTGATTTTATCACTTTCACCAACTGACAAAATATCCTACACTTTTCTATGAGATAGGAAACCTTTGGATGTTTATTTTAATATCATCAGATGTCATGTGGAGAAATACCTTATTAACCTTTGCGTAGTTTTTTAAAGGTAGATAAATACTCAAGGAGTGTAATAAAATTAGCTGCAAATGAAATAATTTAACAAAGCAATTTAACATATTCAAGGGTTATACTCAGCTCTTCAGTTCTCTTTTGGTTAATTAGACTTTTCCAACATTTTAGGGGGGTATAGGAAAATCTCTAGCAAGCAAATACATTAAAAAAAAAATCTCAGATTTCATCAAACAAAGTTAATTGTTTTCAGCATGTTAGTCACAGCAAAATACACTTAGACACATGAAGTGTTATCAGTTTGGAAAATGTCACTCCAAGAAGCATCAAGCAAAGTATTTAAATCTCATTTTGCCTTTCTGTGCAGTTCAGCAAAATATACAGGTTTGAAAAATGAATTTGGTCAAGTCAAAAGTACAATTTTTTTTTGGCGTAATTTAATTTTTTCCCCCACCCCTTTTCTACTCCAGCTATTTGGCAATCAGTGCATATGGCTGATGCATCCAGTCCCAAGCACAGATGCTGATGATTCACCAGCAAAAATGAAAGATGGAAATGGAAAACACTTGCCACACTCAGTGATGGTGGATAATTGCCCACAGTTCATAGTATTGCAAGACATTGATCTTATAATGGCAGAAGAATAAGATTGTTCTGCTGGGGATGTCGAAAGGATTATAGTTCTAGTCCTTCCTTTCTTCACGATGTTGGTAAAGAGGAGGAGTAAGCTTGGCTGTAAATCATCTTGTGCATACATAAGCTTAGAGAACTCATCAGCTTTTCACATAATGTGTCCCCAGGCATCAAAAGAAAATTTCAGAGAGAACTGACTATATTGCATTAGGAAAACTAATTACCAAAAGCACAACCCAATTAAGATAGGGCATTTATGGGACAGGATCCCAAAGCTAGGATTGCTAGGGAACTGTTAGGAAAACACTGAACAGGGAGCTTCTTGTGTGAAGTGTCATATCTTCTCTACACCCCACATTAAACCAATGCTGTTTTCCAACAACACTCCTGAGAAATCACTTCCCTGCTTGAGGTCTTATATGCTATGCAATTTCATTATATAACATAATGACTCTAAAATATGTGTATTAAGCATAATTTGTGGGTTTCTATTTCTACATCCTGAGGACCTATGTCCTTCTATTAAAAGTAATATAAGCCAGACATGAGCATGGATATAGTACAAATAGTCTGTACAAAGCCAGTCTGGGTATGTAAATAATGATACTTTGCAATTACTCTTTAATAGCCTCCACAGAACCAGCTCAGTCTTGGAAAAAAATGAGAAATGAGCCATTTTTCACACTTAATCTGCAACACTCCATAAAAAGCTTGGACACTCAGCTTTTCTAAAACCTGCTTCTCTCTATGATCTCCAGCTAGGTACCGAAGTCAGCAAAAATCTCACTCTTTGTAAATAATCATGCAGCAAAATTGCACTTGACATAAATGAAAGAAGCGAACAATTAAATCCCTCAATATTATTATATTTTCTTTAAACTTGGCTGTGGGTGAGAAAAAGGTGAGAAGACGTGTTCAAAATCTCAAAGAACATTTTTGGAAAGTGGAGTTTTTGTCTAATTTCTATACTATGCCTTTAGCCACAGGACTGCCCCTTCTGATGGCCTCAGAGACACAGGAAAAGCCAGCATGCAATGCTTGTCATCAAGTTGTGGTGTCTCACTGAGTTAAGTGGCTCAAAAATTTAGCAGAAATTAATATAATTAATGATAAAGGGTAGAGAGCACGAATCCTAGCACTTGCAGGAAGATATAATTAATTAATTAATTATTGAATAAATGATTAAGAAAAGTAATTTCTCTTAATGTCTAAACCGAGACACGACCCAAAGGTAGCAATTTTGCTAGTCATTTATAACATACCTTAGAGAGTTTAAAAAAAAAAAAAAAAAAGTGGCCAGGACTGTAAAAAAAATGTAAAGTGTCCATAAAGCAGCAACTGAAGAAGCGACATTATCAGATTATTTCTCCCGGTTTTCCCAAGGTTTGGTGGTCTGATTGTATAAGTCCTTTGGGACTGATTTACTGTTTATCTGGACTTTGAATATGTTGAGCATGGGCAGATGGATAGAATAGGATGACTGTAGCCATCCCTGCCAAAAATTTTTTTATGCAAATTTTGGACAAACAGTCTTAGAAAAGTCTTGAAGTTGGCCTATGCTGTGGCAAGATCAGTCTCCAGCCAAGAAGAGAATCACAGAGCTGTCAACAACTCCTCTGTTGCTTTTGTATTTGTTGACAGAGGATATTTGGGTCATGCCAGAGAAACTGGCTCAAGTAATTAAAAAACAAAAAAACCCTAAAACAACTGCGGAGGGAAAGTTGTGGTGAGAAACTAAAAGAAGAGGGAAAAAATATACCTGGAGACTAATTTTACTATTTAATCTAGTTGATAGATTAAAAACCTATTATGCATCAGATACTTTAACTGTAAAACTGAAATACAAATCAGACTGCACAGGTTACTTAAATAATAGTGCAAAATAATAGAAAACCAAAAATATTTCAGGCTTATGCCATCAATTTATAATAAGCCATAGCAATCAAGGACAACACTCTATTGATTTTTTTTAAGGTCATTGTCCTAATATAGCTCATATATCCCCCAAACCTTTTCCTGAGATACTCTTCCCTAGGGTCACACATAGTATTCTATGTAACTACTTTAATTGTCTCTCAAACTCTTACTGCTCACAGTAAGTGCCACTCTTAAATATTGCAGTTTGTTCTTGCATGTTAATACAGTTTATGCACTGGAGAAACTACAGCAAATGAGCTCTAATGGGCATCTGTATACTGGAAATCATTATGTTTTCTGTGGAAATATGGAATATAAATGATATTTTGTATGCTTATGAGATTTTGCTGAAGTTTGAAGTCTACTGAGATATGAGATTTAGTATCAAGATGACCTAGCAGCTACCTAGTTTCCATGACATTTTTATAAGTGGGCTGAACTGAAAATTTTGTGTGTAAGCAAAAGAGTTTATTTTTAGAAAATAATAAAATAAACTAAAAGTAAAGTTTTATTACAGGGTACAGCTACACTTTTATTCTACTTCAAATTAAGCCTACTTGGAGTAATAGACTGTTAGGAAATGAAACTCCTGCTGCCAGAACAAAACCCCCAAAATCATGATCAGTTAAGTCAGCAATTCAAATAGCCATATCCCTTTCTGAGAGAAGCACAGTCTTGATGTGTTCCTAGTGAGAATCCCCATGGAATGCCTTGTTTTTTTCCTAGTTTATTTATTTTCATTTGTCATCTTCTCTCTTTTTGTGATACTCCATTATGGTTTGGTCTTGTGACAATTGGAAAAATTATTTCTCTTGCTTTCAGTCAGCTCTTTCCTGGCTTATGCCTGCACAATGCTTTATCTCAAATTTTTTACAAAAGGAAGTATGTAGCTTCTTAGCCTGCATTGCTGGCTTTCACTGCTCCCCTGGTAAATATGAAAATAATCTTACTGTGTGCTTTCTGCTATTCTACATCTGAGGGCTGGGAAGAGCAACCTATTAATAACTGCAGTATTACATTCTTATCCACATCCATGGACTTCCCTAAAACTCTTACTTCAAAGGTTAAAAAATGGCATATATTAGTGTCCATTCCCCTCCTGTTTCCTACATATTCATAACTAATCTTGAATATTAGACCACAGGTATGCTATATGCACTTGTCATCATCCATGTGTTTCTTTGCATCTTTAAAGTTGTCTTCATCTGTCTTGCATTTCTATCCTAAATTCTGGGGGACAAACATTTCCAACTATTTATATAGCATATAAAATAAGGTGAGTCTAAACCATACCTTGAGATCCTAGCCACGTGAGTTATAAGTAATATCCTTTGGTCACGAAATCTCTTCCTACACTTAAATTACCAACTGCAACAACCTCTTTTACACAGTGCTTAAAGATTTGAAATCTGAGCTTTCCATGTATTTCATAGCAATTCAACAGCATCCTATATAGCAAAAAATGACAAAAGGCAAATTATTTATTAGCAAAAGCTAATAAGTTTACCTGTTACAGCAACAGTGATAAAGAAGTATGAGATTATACCATAGTGGATTGCTGGTGGCAACTTCCTGTTAACCCCTTTGGGTAGCTCCCACATTAATTCATTGATGCCTCTGGGAGATGCCCTTTGTGAACAAAAGTCAGCCATGCATTTCCTCTCAGTTTAAGATTCCCTGTTTTCATTTCAATACTGAAGTGAAACACACATAGATTTGATTAGCTCTTTATGATACTTTGCAAAATTGATCACCTAAACAGGAAAGATTTTAGCAGACATAACTGGGGATGAATTTCTTCAAGGTTTTAGCATTCATTTAGATGCCAGAAAAGATGGCAAGCTTTTCAGAAAAGCACATCATGGTAGATACTGAATCAGCCTAGAAACATAGCCCTTATTTATAGATGTGAATAAAAAGTTCTTTTGAAAAGCTTGCTGTGAGCACTTTAGAACAGTTTTTATTTAAGATGGGTGCATTCACAACTTCTCAAAAACTGAGGCTGGGGTACAGTGTTGCTTCGGGTAACCCAGACTAATACAGAATGAGGATAGTAGTAGCAGAATAGTGAAAGAACACCAAATACACAGAGAAGACTTAAAACCTATTATTTTAAAATATTTATTGCTATCCACAATGATGCTACAACATTATTACTATGTCATGAAGGGATCAAACACAAGATATGAGTTTTCTGTAAAATAACTATTTCCAGCAGTTAGCAGGAGTGGCTAAGATAAAAAAGAAGAAGGTGCAAAGTAACTTTAAAATAATATAACTCTATTTTTATGAGCTAAAACTCTCCTTGAAGTTGTTGTAATAATGCACTGAAATAATGAGCCCAGGAATAGGAACTTCTAAAAATTTCTGCTTCTATGGAGAGCAAATTTGGAAGCAAAATTGTCAAAATTCTTTAATCATTAACTTAACTTAAGGGAAGCATAAGAGCAATTAAAGGGCCAGCTTTTTACTGACATTATCTTCACAGACAAATATAACAACAGTGAAAGACTTAATGTTTTCACCACAGCTACAATAAGATTTTTCTCTTGAAGGTTTCCTGTGGGAAGGATCCAAACTTGCAGAAAGGTCAGAGAAGATAACATATAAGAGGAAGAACCACCTCTCTTAGACCTGGAGCCCAAGGTAGCTGATCTCATAGGTCCTCAGCACTGTGGAAAACCATGTTGGTTATCAGCCATGGCTCTTCCACCTAATTGGTACTTGAGAAAAATCATTGCTACAGCTCCAAAATCAAAGGCTGGAGCATGTTTTAACTATAGATATGGTGGAAAATATTGAACTATTTTCCTTAGAGAGTCCCACTTCTGACTTAAAAATAGCCATATTTCTTCATGTAAATATAAGCATTTCTTCATGTAATAAGCATAGTGGCCATGAAAACAAACCAGCATCTAACTCAGTATGTAACCAAAAGGCCTAAAAGCAATTGCAAAGTGCTAATTGTTTGTATACCTTGAGTACTGGAAAGAAATGAGAGCATGTAAAGAAAGGATGCAACTGAATTGACAAACAATGAATGGTTGCTAACATAAGCATTTCATGTTTCAAGTATTGGTCATGTCATTAATTTTTCTGAGGACATTCCAGTCTTTTTTTTGCAAAGTTCCTTGGATTTTTGAAAATAAATAATTCAGGATTAAGAACCACAACAAATCACCAATTTAGTGGGAATTTGTTTGGGTTTTTTTGCAATTATTGTAACAAAAGCCGGTTAAAACACCTCCAGTTTCCTCATGGAAGATGGACGATAATTTCTCCTTCTTTGCAGCATGCACACACATGCACACACACGCACACACTCAAGGTGTCAGGCAACATTTCACATCTCATCTCTAGAAAGAGGCTGCATATCTACCAGGATGTTTAGTGACAGCATTGCCCTGTTTGCATCATTCATTTCCATTCTGAAAACTTCAAGAAATTGTCCCTATGGTCTAATTCAAGTTTCAACAAATGAAGAAAGGACCAGCACAATAGATCAAATGGAACAAGAAGGGAACTATACATACTTGAAATAATATCAAAATACAGGTATTTTATCCCTCTGTTTGCTCCTAGGCCTTTCTCCCAGTTGACAAATATTCAAACACTTGACTGTTGCTCAATGTGTAGGTTCAAAGAATTAAATAACAGTTAATAAGAATTTTAGTACAGTATTATCTGCTGTGTGATGCACGTGCTCTTTACTAAATTTTTGAGAGCATTTGACCAATAGGGTAAGAAGCTCATAAAAATCCTATACGATGAGACACAGATAGAATATTGTTAATTTTAAGGCTACCTTTTTAGTTTAAATGACTCAAAAGCTTCACAGTGTACTGTTGAATTCTCATCTACACATCAATTGCATTAATGAGTTCTAGATCAGAGCAAACTATGTAACCTACATGGATTTTCAGTTCTAGACCTAATTTTCTCCTTACTTCCCAGGGGTTACTACACATCACATATTGTATTACAACATATCCTCAGCCAAGGCATCTTTCTGCATCTAACATGAACAAGCTCATGTTTTGCAACAGGCGCTACCAAATCAAAAGTGCTTCTTCACAACTCTGAACTGGATTTGGGTTGATTCATAAGCAAATAAGCTGAAGACAAGATTTAGTGACTTGCCACAACTATCTGTAGATTCAGTAGCAGAGATCAAGTCCAGCGTTTTGCTGCAACTTAGTACCAAAGTGCAGTGAAAAACTGTGGTGAAATCCCCATGTGTGCACACTTGCTTTGGGTTACAGCATCCAAGGACAAGAAGGGAGAAGTATGGAGCAGTTGGTTGAGTAAAGGGACATAGTCTCAAAGTCCATGTTCACTCCTGAATGTTAGTGGGGCATTTTAGTTTTCATATTGTACCTTTTTTAAAAAAATGCTTTTCATCACAAAGCAAGTTAAAATGTTGCAAAAAGAAGACAGGGAATGCTTTATATAAAATGGCCACAAAATATATTTCTAAATTAAAACTCTTGATAGAAAAGAACAAACTCTTTTTATTATAGTTGCTATCATTTCAGTCCTGACAAAATATTTAAAATTCTCTGGTGGAAGCCACACTCACATAATTCCTTGGGTCCAGCTCAGTGCAACCAGCAATGCTGGGAATGCAGGTGAGCCTTTGTCTGGCAACACAACTGCTTACGTTCCTTTCACGTTATTTTCCACAAGCAAGAGAGGTGAATCTTTTGCCTTTTAATACTTTTAAAGTGCTAAGAATCCTTGATGAGATAAATGCAGTGTTTTTCAGAGGGAGAACAGTTTAATCTTCATGAGATTACTCTAATTGCTTGGCAGTACTTTATTAGGGCTTGGTTTTGTCATTGTGAGTCAGGAAATGGATTGTTGGAATGCCTAGCACAAGATTTTGGATGCTGTGACTTTCTCATTTGAATACTTAAAAAAACTCAACAGGTTTTTTTATTTCTTTCCCCATGATTTAATCAACAGGCTGCAGAGTAGTCCGGAAATTGAAAAGACTTTTACCATTAAAGCCATTGCAAATGGCTCGGCTTCTGTAAACAAGCCCCTAAAAAAATCAGGTCTATCTGGACCTAGTTCTCAATTTCTTATTGTCCAGTCAAACTGCAAATTATTTTCCAGTTTTCATTCTAGATTCAAAGCATGCTGCTGAGGTAGAATACATTTTCAGAAGAGGTCTGTAAGCATTCAAGAAACAGCTTGCAGGGAAAACTCTAGGAGTAGAGGAAAGCCATATCAGAGGCTCCCTCTGCTCTTCCCACTGGGACCTGCATCAGGATTAATGTTGCAGAGGATTTCATCAGATCTATGACCACACCAAGATCAATTGGGACTGTCTCTCTACAGCATGAATTAATATAGACTAGGAGCAGCTTTGAATCCTCTGGGAGCCAGGGCTGGCCTTGACATAACTTTCTAGAACTTCCCTCTCTTACTCCTCTTCCCTGAGTAAGGGATGGAGCAGTGCAATCTCTTCCTGGGATGCTGGTTTAATTCAGAAGTACCAAAGTTAAAGCTGAGAAGAGTAGGGGATGCAAGACCTTCTGGATGACAAAGCTGCACCAAAAAAAGGACCCATCAAATTGCACATGAGCCAGAACTCAAGTTTTCTACATCTAACTAAGGAGAGGAAAATAAAGTGACTAAGGCCTAAAGTTAGGCTGCTACCTTGACCTGCAATAGAGCACTCTTTTCTATTTTTTTTCTTTGTCCTCCATTTAAAACTGGCACAAGAAGCCAGCAATAAAATTATTAAAGGATTACTTCCGAGTTTCAGACTTAGGAGGATTTTTTTCTGAACAAACACCATGGGTGTTGGGAGAAAGTAATGGGAAAGATTTTAACAATTAATAGAAACATTAATGAGCAAACACTGTTTTCAGATCCCTGCTGGTATCACTGGAAGCTTGTGCACAAATGTGATGTTTTGTCAACTAAGGTGCTATGTACTGCAGATTCAAGTTATCAAATAAAAATAGCAGAGATAATTTCAGCTCCATCCACAGCAATGGGAGTTGGGGAGGGGAGGAAAGTGGAGGTGGAAAGGAATATTTGTGGAGTGGAAAAATTCAGAATTTTTGGGGGGTGAGAAAAGAGAAAGGAAGATTTATATAAAAGCTCTGCAAAAACTGCTGGAAGAAGAGAACATATTTAATCTGGGCCTGGTCCATATGCAGCTTTGTGAGAGTCTGCCAGTCTATACACACAATGCTGTGTACCAAATATCGTCAATATAATTCTGTGAACATGCTCACTTGGAAACATTTGTACCATAGGCCTTTGCACATGTACCCTCTTCAGTCAGACAGCCTCACCAGAACACACAGTGGAGTTAGGAGGCCTGTGAGAACTTAGACTTCAAAGAGACCAGAAAGCAGTTCCAAGGAGAGCTCAGCCATCAGGACTCTGAGGTACACAACTGATAGCTATGGGTTCAGCCAGCAAAGGGATGTAAGCAATTGGCACAAATTCCTAGATGCGAAAAAACATAAATCTTAGACATCAGAGTTCATCTATGTTAGGACACTCAGGAAAGTTCATCTGGAGTATTTCTTAATGTTGACTGGCCACACAATCTTAAAACTCATAGATGAACACTCAGTATAAGAGTAGCCAACATCCAGCTTCCCTTAAAAAAAGAATAAAATGAAACAAGCTTAACTTCAGGCATTTGTTTCACTGATAAAAAGGTCCACAGAAAATGTATAATACAGTTCAGCTGTAATAGAATTATATTCTCTCTGAATTCTCTGCAGTAGAAATAGAAACCCCAAAGAGATAAGCCTAGACATTGCCAAAAGAAAACTCATACAAGAAGAAAAAATCTCTCTCAAACAGATATCCATATATATAGGCCCTCCATGCTAACAGTTTAAGAGCAATTTCCTCTTTTCAAATGAAAGTCTGTGACAAAATAACATATGCTGATTTATTACAAATTCTGAGCAAAGCAGATTTTCCTACACTTGATATTCATAAATTCGATGAGGCAAATCTTTGTATCACACAATCTGTGTTTTCAGCAGAATCATCCTTAAGGCAGCCAAATATGTCAATTTGTGGGGTTGAAAAAGTCTTCCGTATAAATAACACATACACATTCCAGGGAATTTTAGCCATTATCGACTCAGCAGGAGCAACATGGGATCTATGGACTGGTGATATTCTCTGTTCTCTCTCTCTCTCTTCTTCACCTTTATTTCTCTCCTCCCTTGCTTTGCCTGGGCAAAGCACAGTTCTCATATTCTACTCCATACTCTGTACTGAAGTTTATTGTGGGGCTGGGGAGCTTGTGGAAGAGTGTTTCGGCTTCTGAGCCAGCACATCTGAGAAATTCTATGTAAGGACCTGAGAGCTTATTGAAGGGTACTGTACAGAGTTAAGGGCTTGTTACCAACCACTTGTGAAAGTCTATTGTACAAACTTAAGGGCTTGTTAGCCAATGCCTTTTGAGTCTAAATAGTGGGCTGGTTGCCAGAGTTAGGCAACTGTACAATAAAGCACAGGAGTTCCCTGACCTGTGGTCTGGTGTCTTTGTTCAGCCTGATGAGAATTTATAACAAACGTCATGGCCCCTACCAGTGGGTCACAATACATGCCCTTCCCTCCACTCCCTTCCTTAATTGAATAAATTAAACAAAGAAAAATTAAACAAGAAAAAAAAATGTTGTACAGCTGGTTCCCTGTGCTATCTAAAGTTTTCCCCCCTCTCAAACACTTGCTGGTGCCTCTTCCCCAGGAAAAGTCTTTCCTAGGAGACCCTCATTTTCTAGGAGAAGGTTGTTTAGAGAAGTGGATATGTGTGGCGCAGTCCCTTCCAGGATAGCCACAGTTGTGGCTTTCCATGTCCTGCACTGGTGAAAGGTTTGTGACAGCTGTATTTCCTGAAGGCAATTCAGGTTTAATCCTGTATTCCCTGACCACCCTGACAGGCCTGTCAGCACAGACAGTCATGGGCTGTGTTTGAGCAGCCTGCTCCCCTGGCCTGGTGGCAAAGGTTGCATCCGCATCCCTGCTCTTCAGTTCTCCCTTCAGGGGCCTGGTCAGTAACTCAGGATATTTTCACTGCTCTTCTCTGGTGAGACTACAAGTACACTTGTGGCCCAAACTTGCCCAATGCTACGCTTTTGAGATGTGTCTGCAGGTGCCTCAGGGTCCCATGTGTAGAGATACACTTGGTTTCTTCTTCCTCAGTCTCATCAGTCTTACTCCCAAAGCTTTCACATATGGTGACTGAATTTCTGTTAGTCTGAAGTTAATGTTTTTTAGCATCTTACTGCAGGAGGAGAGTGTGAGACAGAAAAACATGCTCAAGCACTACCTGCTTGTGAACAACACTGACTCACCAAAATACAAAGGAGCAGAAAATAGTCCCTGCTTTTCCTTACTTCCTGGATGTCTTTGTAATGCAACCATGTCCACTTTCATCCAGTAGCAATGACTGAAAGGAAAGACAAGTGGTTCTGGGAAAGTGTTGTACTACAAAGACAGTTTCAAGGCAAAGTGGATTTAAACAGAGCGTCTCCCTACAACTTCATTTTTGTAATTCCTTTTCAGACTCTAATCTCTGATTACTCCACCAAATCAACTGTCTGCAGTTGCAAAGTTGAGCAAGCCCTGTCCTTTAAGGGATGCTTGCCTTTCACTTCCTAAACAAAGCCCTCCAAGGCAGCCGACCAGTCACTCTGTGGAAGCTTTGTCATTCTTCTCACAATGTGCTTTTTTCGAGGCCTGCATAACATTGCTCTGGCTGCTTTAAGGCTGCATGAACACAGCTGTCACTGGCTGAATTAAATGAAACAGTGACTCATACTACATCTTTGATATTGAAAAAGGCGTGGGTAGTATTTTGTAGCTTTCAAAAAGCTATGATTTCACATTATGATTAAATAAAGAAGGGCAATGACTTTAGAACATATAAACCCAAGATGATAGATGATGTACTATGTATTAAAAAGTTTGGGCAATATTTTATATGGTTTTGTCATCATCCATCACCATGAATATAACTAGCAGAAGAGAAGTTCAGACAAACTTTCAAAAGAATAAGTATACATTACAGGAGAATAAAGTAAGGAATTAGAAACACAAAGCGCTTCTCTATTCACTTCCAATTAGATTTTCTTTGGCAGGGTAAAAAGAAAAAACTATACAAGCAGAGGGTCTGGCTATATTTGGCTTCATCTCACACATTCAGTCACCTTTCTGCAAAGTAGATTTAAGTACTATTGTTCTTAAAGAGTGGCATTCTCACATTCGCCTTCTGAAATGAGAGCACTAGGTCCTAGCAATGGAGAATTGTAGGCAAGTAACTTATGGTGTTGGAAACATGTTTAAGTTCTTGCTTCTCCCCATTCCTCTCTTTTCTTCTGCTACTTATCCCAGATATGCAGTTTTAAAAATATTTTCAAAAACTGATCTCAAAGCAAATATAGTAGACACCAGAAGCACACTGGGCTGCTTATACAGTGCCGCTCATGGCTGAAAACACCTTCCTTTCAATGAACCAATAGACTTTGAAGTTACATCCTTAACCTCTGCAGGAAATAAAATCAAGGAAAACGTACTAGGAATTTCTAGGATTATCATAAAAAAGTACTTTTATACTTAGGGTACATAGTGATGGTGCACTTATTCTGCTGAGAAGCAAGGCAGAAGACACAGCGATCAAATTGGTAATGAAGGCAGCCATTGGAAAGCTTGATGAACACTTTCCTTTTCATGTGCTTCAAACTACAATCTGGTTAAGAATCACCTTAATTTTTAAGGCTGTTCTTCTGTTGCTGTGTATTCCAACTCAACATTACTCATTTCAGGTAAGATGCTGATGTAGAAGTAGGTTTAAGTAATCTGGGAAGTGTTAGCCAGTTGATACTCTGGAGTTGTTTGGAGGATGGGATTCAAATACTTCTGAGCATGATTTTGAACACCTGTAAAGTCTCACTTCTTCCTAGTAGCCAATAAAAGAGTGAGTCAACCAAAACATTTTTAATTTATTACGTGTACTTTGCACCCACCTTTCTAACTTGTGTATTTCTCAATGATTTGCTGTCATTCTGCTTCAGTCCTCACCTCTCTGTCCTGTTGTTTCTCCAAGTACCTATTTAAGTTTGAAGTTCTCTAGGATTCTACAAGGTACTAAATAAAGAATAAGCTTTTCCCTGTATTTTCCCCATATTTCCTTTGTCTTCATCATGGCCCATTAAATCTAATTATATCCACTGGAACATCCTCAGGGTGTTAATCTAACAGCTCTCCATCTGTCAGATAAACTAATAGCACATTCTAGAGAAATGTACTCAAAAGTCTGCTTGTGATTCAGGCCCCACACACTGAAAGATACAGATACAGATTTACCTCTTCCTCTGACACTCATATCAGCTCACAGAAAGGGGCAGGGAGAAGACATAGCAGACTTGCAATTCAAGTTGCCTGTTTGCTTGCCAACCCTTTGCACAATATGGGAATTTCATGAGGAGCTAGGATCAACAGTTTCAAACAATCTGCTTTTCCTAGAATCTTGTCCTTGACTAGATACAACATGACAATACCAGATTTCAAGAGACCCTAACTCTGGATTTAGACTGTTTTGTAGTGCGGCCTCACCTTGAATATTGGGTGCAAGAAAGATATTAAGCTATCAGAGAGCATCCAGAGTGGGGCAGCAGAGATAGTGAAGAGCCTTGAGGGGAAGTTGTATGAGGAGTGATTGGGGTCACTTGGTCTGTTCAGCCTGGAGAAGAGGAGACTGAGGGGAGACATCATTGTAGTCTGCAACTTCCTTGTGAGTAGAAGAGAAGGGGCGGGCACTCATCTCTTCTCTGTGGTGACCAGTGACAGAACCTGAGGAAATGGCCTGAAGTTGTGTCAGCAGAGGTTTAGGTTGGGTATTAGAAAAAGATTCTTCCCCAGAGGGTGGTTGGGCACTGGGACAGGCTCCCCAGGGCAGTAAGCCTGACAGAGTTCAAGAAGCGTTTGGACAATTCTCTGGGGCACATGGTGTGACTCTTGGTGTGCAGGGCTGGGAGCTGGACTCAATAATTCTTATGGGTCCTTTCCAACTCAGCTTATTCTATGATTCTGTGATTAGTGTCTTGTGCTTCTTGGTCCTTGGAAACATGCTAGGTATACAAAATTTTAGGCTTAGCATTATTTTTTTTTCATAATAACATAAAGAAAAAGAGGAATAAGTATCCGCTTTCCACTACTACACAGGATTAAGACTAGGCCATTTGGGTTGAGTTTTGTTTATCTGTTTTTAGAAAATTAGAATAATTTTATTTGTTTGTTTTTAGAATACCAGAATAATTAGATTGAAAGGAACCTTTGGAGGTAATCTGGTTGAAACTCACTGCACAATCTGGGCCAAAGTGACACTGGGTTGTACAGAGACTTATTAATTAAAAGTGGGAAACATAAAATGAAGGAAGGAAGATATGGCATTCTAGTGCTGAGGGTATCCTCTATATTTTAAAAACTCTTTATTGAGATACCAGAGCAAGGGCTTCTCTTGCCTTTCATCTTACTCTTTATCTCAGGAAGATAGATAGTGCTGATTGTACAGTGGAGATCCAGCCAATTAAAGAATGTAAAACCTTATGAAATGTGTCTTTCTTCCTTAAAGCTTATACGCTCCATGCCAATGGGAATTTGGAGAAGGGATGCAGCATTGCAAAGCAACCCTGGCAAAAAAAATGTGGAAGTGTTTGGCAAAGAAGCTGCTTCCTAATTGTAAGGACATAAAGAAGTCCTAAAGAAGATAGTTCAACTAAAGAATGCAGTGGAACTGTCTCGAAACACTGTCAAAGCCACAGAAGGACCTTCCCATAAGATAAACCACCACAATAGGAACTTGAGATAGGTGCAGATGGCACAGCAGGAAGGAACTAATTCTAGGCCTAATGGAGGTGAAGGTTTGGTCACCATCCAGACAGAAATTCCCACCATGGCATCTATACCCTGTGGATACCTGGGACTTGGACTGTATAAAAGTGATACCTCCAGAAGAACAACTCTGGGACTCCCAACACTAAGAAGACCAGGATGAAGCAGTACCAGCAAGACACCGCAGGGATGTGGTGGTGATATCTTTTGCTTAATCTCTCTCTCACCCCCGCCTTTCCCTCCCACAAACTTATAAAGATTTTAACACAATAACAGTGAGATCCTCTTCTTGACACACAACCTATTAGCAGTGTATCAGCTCTCTGTTCCTAGCAGCATGCTCCCAGTCCGTGGAGATCTCTATTTTAGGCTATACTGCAACATAAAGGAAAATGTTCTGGCAGAATAGCATCAGAAAGAAAGTTAACTGTAAAAAGTATCTACAGCTACCAAGTTATTCAGCCTATGTTTGGCCATGCAATAATGTGACTCTTTGTCCCTCCTCACCCTCTTCTCCCTCCTCTTTGCTACCAAATTATTTGCCTTGAAATGAAGGTTTGTGAAGGAACAGGAGGTTTCTGCAATGACAACAACTGACTAGTAACAAAATTCATTACCAAAGGATTTTCTCTTCTCAAACTAGGACACAGCAGGACCATAAACCATAAGGGTCAGTCAGAAAGGTACCCTAACACTTCCCTAATGCAATGATAATGGGTGCTGCTGTCCCTTTGATAAAGGAGCTATCCTACAGTTCCTGCGTGGGAGACAGAGCTCATCTATAAAGGGACAAGGAATCAACATGCTCCCTGAGGTATTCCTTATGAATTCTCTCTTTATTTGGTGCATTTCCCTCCTTCCAGTCATAAACCATCAGACACCAGTCACTCTGATCAAATACCATGACCCAGCTTCATTACCAAAACAGTCCAAAGAGTAAGACTATGCAGAAAACCTTGGGAGACATATGATTCAGTTTGTGAAATATGAACAATGAAGGATAGAGGCTTATTTTGTACAGTGATGATCACTCAAAGTGACATTGTGTCACACATTATGTGACACTAGATGACAAACACCGAGCGGATGATGTGAAAATTTAAGAAGGTGATTATTAATTAGGAGTCCCAAGCCACCTTTCCTGACTAGCTCTCTTAAACACCTACACCTTGTGTACATTTATGATGGACATTCTGCCTCATAAAAAAGTGCTGGGACAGAGTGACTAGTGCTTACTGTTTTTCTGAAGCTGAAATTCTTAACCCGGGAGGTCACTGCAGGGACATGGGCAGGGGTAAGGCAGGAAGTGACTGCCACAAAGCTCTTCTGGCCAAATGAGATGGACTGGAAGAGAAAATGTGAATGATCAAGTGTTCCAGAAGCAGAGACATTGACCAATACTAACAGGTGTCAGGCAGAAGATGAAGAAGAAATTAATTCCTCAGATCACATGAATGAACTGAAAAATTCTTGCTGTATAATACTGTAGGTGCCAAAAGCTAGCAGAGTCTCAAGTCTTGATTAAACAGGTTCATGGAACTGGAACCAATTTGAAGCAATTAAAAAGATACCATCTTCACTAAAACATCAAACAGCTTTGTGGTAGAGCCCTGATTATTTGAAAGCTGAGAGAGTCTTTGAGAGAAACACCATGATATGTTTCCGCTCATCAACCATACCTCCCTAAGGATCAGCTTCTGAGCATTGTCAAAGGTCTAGCTGGATCTTTGCTTCAGGGACTGTTTTCCTAGACGTACTCTAGGAAAATGCACACTGGTAGGAAAGAAGAGGTTGATCTCCAGTGGAACTGTAAATATATATTTGGCCCTTCTTTTTAAACAAATATGCTTTGTCTTGCAGCTTTACAATGATGTAGAAGCCTGAATGGCACTTACTGTTCACTAATGACATTTTAGAGTACTAGAGCATTACAGGCCAACTGCAGTGCTAATGCAAACTATGTGCTACACTAGAGAGTTATGGCATATATTTATGTAAATCCCTTGGGCTTCCTAAAGTTTCCAGTTTTATGCTCACCCCCACCAGTGAATAATTTGCCATGCTGTATCCAGTCTTTGGAGTGGCAGAAATGAGGGAAATTACAAAGTTTCTAAGTCAGCATTTACTATGGATGTCACAGATGCCTTGAGAGAAAAGTCCAGAATCCAGTTACCTGATGCAATCATTCAGTAAATCCCATAGAGGGTAGAGGAAAAAGGAGAGCAAAAGAAATCCACGCTGATATTTCAAGTCTCTGGTTTAAACAGAAATGAACTTTGTCCTTGGTGAAAGTACCTACGGCTCCCAAGAGCCAAGTGCACAAAAGGGCTGTATGCTTCTACTGGAATGTCCTTCAGGACTGGATGACAACAGATAGCAGTAGGCTGAACAGGCATAAACAGTGGCTTGCATGGCACAAGTCTCCGAGAGAACAGTTACCTTGCTGATTAACTTGCCTTGCTGAACTGCAAGGGATGATGACTTTAATGACAGGCTGAAGTTACACTGACAGAGTGCAATGTTCCACAGGGTTGGGTCCTGGTCATTCTAGTACATAATGGAAACTGGTCTTAGGGCACTCTAAGCTTCTTATTTCAGCACCAAAGAAAGACACTCTTACTGTAGAGAACTCAAAACAATTTAAGAAATGGAGAACTTACACATTTTTTAAAGGTATTTAGCTACTTAAAGATGCAGATTAATTCTGAAAATTCCTAATGGATGTCATACTGCAATTTCAGCTGCTCATCTTCAGTATGTCTACAGATACCTAATCCATATCAGAGAAGGAAAAGGTTCATCAATGTCCTTTCTTCTGCTCTGCAACAAAAATGGTTGGGAAGATCCTTTATTTCCAAATCGTCTTCAGTGCTCCAACTTACGGATATACATAATTTGCAAAAAGCTTGACTCTTACAGCTAAAGGGATTTCTACATAGTGCACAAGGAAAACCAGGATTACATGTCTTATCTTCTCTCTTGAAACTCAAAGGCTAATAAAAAGCAGTATCCTGCCTTTTATCTATTTATTTATTCATTTTAATTAAATGTTTAAGATATTTGGGCTGCATTCAATCTGAATTGACAAGAATGATGAATGACAGAACAGAAAATATGTATTAAGTTTCCTCTGGTTTGATTAGAACAGGTCTGATTTCATCTTCACCGTTTTAACTCAGTCCACCTTTAGGGAAAGGAAAAGTGCATTTCCTTCCCTACTTTGAACTTTAAGAGGCACACTTGTTTGATAGAGGCTTTGAACTAGAAAAATTACCCTCTGTTTTATAAACTACATTACAGTTTGTTGTCACAATACCAAAGTCCTGCTTTGTTCTTCAAAGTCGTCTGAGATGAGTCCACAGGATAAAAAACTCCATAAATATGCATGGGGCAGCAGTGTGTCTTTTGTTTCCTAATTAAATATTTATGTCATTCAGAGCTCCAAACACTTCAGCATATACAGAGCTGGAAACCATGATATGTAGCTCGATGATATAAACTATACAATGAAAAGTACCAGAGACAGCCATTTCCTTCGACTATTTTCAAAAGCTATTAGAAGAAAAAAGAAATCTATCTTGAATTAGACCAATGGAAGACTCAGAGATAATTCTGGTAAGAATTTTAAAGTGAGTTTCCCAAGAAGATGAAATCTTGAGTTCTCCAGGACCAGTGTTTTCAATCCCAAGAGGACATAAGAAGCAACATGTTCCCAATTGTCATTCTCTTGTGTCCCTACGTTGGTTTATCTGTGCCTGACACCTTCCGATAGAAGTGTGAAATAAACATCATGAAAAATCAGTATGTCTAAAGGTAAGACGAGGAAGACACTGTCACTGACATATTCATCCATAATGAGAAACAGTGAAGGTACTGACCTTGGGATGTAAGGATTGATAAGAGTCGAGAAAACATTGGAAACTTGAGGAACACTCTTTGCATACTTTCATATACTTTTTTTTCTAGAACTAAATAGACCTGATGGGCATTTCGTTAGACTGAAGCTCTTTCCTGGAAGTTCAGAATCATTAAAATGCATTACTAGCTAAAATAAACATGTGGCCACCTGATATTTAACTCAAAGAAGAATTGGCAAGTGCTTGAACAAGCTAAATTGTGTTCTAGAGAAGTAAGAATTTCCTCCTACTAAGGCAGGACTAAACATGATAGAATATGTTAGAAGTTACTGAAGAGAAAAAATTCTCCAAAGATGAAATGTGACCAGAAACTGCGGTGGAGAAAAAAAATTAGAATTGCATTAGGAGATACAAATCATTCTCTACTACCAACCATGACATAATTTTTATTATTTTCTTTAACATTTTCAAAATTTGTACCATTTCAGACAGTTTGCAGTTTTAGCTGCTTGTTTTTGGGGCTTTTTTTATTAACTTAATTTTTAGAATATTCAGTGACGGGAGGGGGAAAGAGGGAAGAACAAGAAAACCAGCAGATATCAGGAGATTTTTGCATAATTTTGAAGATAGAAGTGTTTCATCTTGATGCCTGCAAAATAACCAAGGAAAAAAGCATTTAAATGTCATCACAAAACAGACACACTTTTCTTAATAATTTCTATAGTAGGAACTCTGAAAGATTGGAGCTCTCCTTCATAATGTTCCATATCAAGATTATAGCTAATGAAGTAATCCAGACTAATTCTAAGATGCTGGATTTTCTAATTGTCAACAAACGTAATAGTGAGAAGTTGTTACAGCTATGTTGCCTTGATAGGTCTCAAATCACCATACGTTCATTAATTACACACTAAAGAAAACTCATCTACTTGAGAATGCACTCCGAACAAAACAAGAATAGCTTGCATAAACTTTATCTCCAAGTGAATAACTTAAGGTTTTATTTAAAACACATACCCTAGCTTACAGACAGAATCTTTTTGTGGTGTTACTAATTTTAGCAACTGCTTGAAGATAAGAAGGCTATAAACTGTTAATCAATTGAAATACAGCATTTACGCAGCAGCATTTACAGAACATGACTCAGAGTGTTTCTGAAAAATACAATGGAAATGCTTAAGGGCTTGAATATCAAAAACCAAGAGAAAATTCTGGAAAAAACCTCGCAAGTATAAATAAACATAGAAGGTAGGAGTTCATTACATTGTTCCCTGGATGTCTCCACATTGCCAAGTGTTTTAGCTTTTCCAAAGCTCCCTGCAGACTTCTGAACCCATCTGGCAGGTATAATAGAAAGCATGCTGCAAAATACAAAGCAGGAAGTTAAGGTTCTTGGTTAATTTAAAAACAAAATAAGCCACCCAACAATTTCTTCTTCATATTGTAACTAGAAGAGAGTTATTCAAGCAGAAGATAATTTCATGTTTTACCATGTGTACACAAGCCCTGGATGGAGGAAAAACAGATCACCTGGCAGGTAATCTTGGTTGTTTTAGCTGGTTGTGTAAGGTGATAGAAATGAGTGCAGAGCAATAAGATTCTGAGGAAACAGCTCAAAATCTGCTTCTCTCTACTTGTCTTTAGAAATGAAATACAAGTCTTGACTATACACCATATGGTTCTAGGTACACCTATCAATACCCTATCTCTAGCATAGGATGCAGGGTTACAAAATTTTTATGCATGTACAGCTACAAGCGTGCTTGGGACTGACTGATCAATAAAAGGCAAAAAAAACCCAAATAAAAAACAAGGCAAAAAGAAAGCAGCTAAACAACTCACAAGTCGAATAAACACAGGAAGGCATATAGAAAGAGCACAATTTTTGTATAGTGCATTGGAGTGTGTGCTTATGCTGTTAAGAATTTACTAAAACACTGGTGAAGTCTAACAACCAATCGTACATATATGCCCAGACCACCGGAATGTGGAGTAAGATGTGCTTTCTTCAGCAGCTCTTGAGTACAGGCTTTTGCAAATCCTACTACAAAGAAGAGAGCACAGGTTTATTGGGGGCCCCAAACTGCCCAATGGTTCATTGGAAAACCCAGTATGAGATCCACAGCACAGACAGAAGCAGAGGAATTCAAAGTAAAAGCAGTGTCAAGAGTTAAAATAAAAATGATTCCATCAACGTGAGTATAGTTTTGTAAATGTCTTATAGCTCATTATGAATTACAAGCTTATATTTCTTCTAGCCCTTGCAGAACACAAATTAAATGATATTTTGTGCCTACAGCTGTAACCCCAAGTACCCCAGGTTTTTAAGCAAAAAATAAAAGGAAGGAAGGTAAACAATATGACATTTCATGCACCTTATACACATACCAAAAGGTAAAAAGTATAAAAAGGCAGAGATCATTCCATGAGGCAGAAAATTCATGCTGAACCCCTCCCATGTTATTGCTGAACTATATTATGTCTATGAGTATTGTTACACACACACTACATTTTAATATGTCAGCCTTTACAGGAGCTTTCTGGGATGCAATTCAAACATAATAATCACATTTCTTTAGACAAAGTTCAGCACAGCAAGAAATGAGAAGCCAGAAATACACATTTATATTCAGAGTAGCTTATCTCACTTGGTCCCGTTAGACCTGCAGTATCATTTAGCAAGAAATCCAAGTGCCACCTTTGTCAGGGGAACTTCTTTCCTTATATCAAGAGGAAGATGTCATGCAAAATTGAGATGATGTCTAGGGGACAACTTAACTAAATGCACTGAGGCCTGCAGGTAGCAGCACTCAAGACTAGGACGAGAATTGATTTTGAACCTGGACAGAGCTAGCATGAGGCTGTCCGAATTGACCGCGTGAACACAGCTCCCTGAATGACAGGGCCTAGTAGTCACCATTCTGAATAAATAGCAAATTTGAAACAATGCAAGATATGCTTTTCAAGATTATCATAAATAGCAGTAAAAAAGGGATATGTTACAAAGAAATTTCCAGTGAGAGAGGAGTGTGTGAAGATTACATGTCTGCATCCAAGCCCTACAAAACCACTGTGAAACTAAAACTCCCTTAAGGCAGAAATTATTACTTGGGGAATGGGAAGGTGTGGAAAAGATGTTTTCTTTAGTTATTAGTAGTTAAAAAATCAGTCCACTATTCTTAAAAATCCTTTAGGGTGAACCTCTTACTCCTCTCAGCAATTGATTTGCTGCCAGGAGAATTGCTGACTTCAGTGCTAGTTCTGGAGAGCAGATAAACTTTTGCCATAATTCTAAGTATTAGGATGTGAGATTTTAAGCATGTCAAAAATTATAATCTAATCAAAAGAAAACATAAGACATTTAACTAAAACAATGTTATCTGAGACACTTATCCCTGAATAACTCTCTCCTGATGAACCAGTGGGGAAAATTCTGTATTTTAAATGAGTATTTTTAAGGGAGCAGCAGGAGGAAAAAAAAGCCACAGAAAGAATAACAGCTTTCCATTAAATTTCATGGACATTCAATCAGGATCAAGGTAACCATTCAAGAAAATCAACCACAAACATACACAAAACCACTGATTATTTGTGATCTACTAGTTCAGCTAAGAAATCATGTTGCTGTAGTTGCAGCTTGGCAATTAAGAGTATAGGGCAAGGTTTACTAGGAGCTTTCATAAGCAGAAAAATGAGGCCAAGAGATATGTGAGAACTTGATTCAATCTGGTGTGGTAAAAAACTGAAAAAAAGACACATCCCTTGTTCCACACATAAATCCCTTCAACAACCCTTGTTTTTAAAACAAAATATTTGTACTAAATGTCCAAGTTTAAATTATTTACCTAATGAAGCGTTTGGTTGCTTCTTGATCAATCCAGAAGTATATTTGCCTACATTGACTCATAATACTCATGCCACCTGTCTACCAGCCTTCATAAACAGCCCTCCTACTACCCTCAAGTATGTTTGAGTCTACCTCCTTCATATGTTGTTTGAAAGAAAACATTTTCCCAAACTGAAATTTCTTAAAAGAGCAGTATCTGACATTTTCATATTGCATCCATCAGACCACAACAGAAGGTAATTTCCTCTGGTCTTCCTTTCTTGTGATTCAATTTAGTGACAGAAAATAACACTGAGACAAAAGACAGAATCTCCTAGTCTCTGCTAAGAAGAACAATAGCAAAAGCCTTTCTCTTCCTGGAAAAGGGAACTTCTTATCTATTTCTCTTTAACCTCACACAGTTTCTTCAAGTCCTCTCAACTCTTTGTTTTCTCATCAGGTCTTTTAGGATTTTGTCTTAAGAAGAGAAGGAAAAAAAAACCCGGACCAACCATCCAATCTTTACTTATCCCCTGCCTCTCTTGGAAGCAATTCTGGCCTTTGCTGTTCCCATCTTAATAGATCATTCATATCATGAGCTGGACTCTTACCTGGAGTGTGGTAGGAGGACTAAGCAGTACTGCTTAGAGGGCCAGATCACCTTGAAACATATAACCCTTTTAAGCAGTTAAATAAACAACTATTAATTAAAGCAATATCAAGAATCTTTCCAGCAGCAACATTAAAAGTACAAGACATACACTTTGTGATGATTCACTTTGAAGGTCATGTTCAAATCAGCGAACTTTTCTCATGGAAAGTTTAGGCTGGCCATCTCAAACTGATTTAAAATAAGAAAAATAGTTTTGAAACTGGAGGATTCTCTTAGGATGGATTTCTAAAGAGCAGACAGGAATTAGTATTCTCTAATGATACTCTAATTATCTTATAAAACCCTTTTAAAAAAGAAAGTCTATGGTAGAGCAGGGCTAATTTGATGCTAAAATGTCTACAGCTAAAGAAAACCAAAGTATCTCATTAATATTGTATAGAGTTTCTAAAGCACAAGTAATTCAAATACACATTGGTTTGATGTAGACAAAAGTGATAGGCTAGCACAGAAATTGCCATCAGGGAGAGTATAAAAAGATGATGGATAAGTTTCCCTGCAAATAACCTGGTAGTGCAAACATACTGTGTATCCAGTTTTAATTAAAGAATGAAACTGGAACAGAATAACAGGGTTACCCTTATTTATATATAGAAATATATATATAAAACAATCCATAAATATACACATATATTTTATAGCACTTCATCAACCTATTCAGGTGCAGATATTTCACCCTTAGAAATAGCCTTTATAGATGTGTTTACCTGCTCATCAAGAAAAGTTAAAGCTGGACTCTAGGATTTCAGAGCCCAGTGCTATAATGCTGTGTATTTTGAGAAGTACTTTGTGAGGGATAGCATGGTGAGAAAACTCTGGAGGAGGGCAGTGTCTTGTGCCTATGATCTCAGCCTGATTAGGCTGGCTGGCGGCCCATCCGCCCACCTGGTATCTATGAGTAGCTTTTCTATCTTGACACTACCTGAGAACATGCCTCTTATAATAAAAGAAATGGTGGTGAGGGTACCATTTTTTGAACAGTCTGAAAGCTAAATGAGAAAGGAGAAACTGTTACAGATTTATTGACCAGAGTAAACAAACAACAACAAACAATATTTAGATCCATATTCTTGTAAAATGTACATCTGGGGTTTTGCCATAAGCATCATTGCAGTGTATCACCCAGCCTGAATGTATTATGTAACATTATCTATGGTACTGAAGTTGCTTAAATAAAGCAAGTCCTAGGAAGGGTCATTCATATCTTCCTACACCACTGCAGTTTAATTTGCTAGCCTCTCAACAGAATAGGGTGTGTGCTTGTATTGTCTCAGTTTAACTGGGGAAAAAAGCCTTATTTGCACAGGTAGATCAAATTTCAGAGCCCAGACTTCAGTCTAAGTGTGCTGCAATTAATTTAGATTAATTAATTCTGTTGCAAAGAGCAAATAATAAAATACGAGTTCTTAGGAACAGATAGGCAAAAGCAACTCGAGAACCTATCGGAAAGATGTAATATTGCTGAAAGGTGATTAAAGTCTGTAAGTCTGTGTGCAACTTGGCATTTCCCCTATTACAGGTGCAAGCTTTGGAATTAGAATGACAGCTCTTGGCTAATGAGGTTTCCTAGTTATGAAGCAGATTAACTTTTCAGAGAAAAGTTTATTGGTGATGTCACCATCTGTCTTGATCACATTTGCATTGAAAGAGATCATGAAGGTTATTTCTATTGTGACAACTGAGCAAATAATTTGCAACAAATAAAGTATTCAGTGCTGCTAAGCCTAAGCAGAATCTCCTGCAATTTTATCTCCAGTTTTGAAAGCTTGGTTCCAAACACTGAAGCTTTGTTTTTCAGAGGTACGCAACATTTCAGAAAAAAATCCAAAAAGACCTGTCCCAAACCCCCCTAATCCACAACAGTGATGAAGGCAAACGTGTCACAGATTGAATAAATACTAACAGACATCATCTCAGAGTCCAGAGACTAAGCAAAAAAATAACCCAGACCAAATTATTAAATAAAAAACGGGACTGTGTTTGTTTCTCCTTAAATAACAGCTATAACTTGTAGAATTGCAAATCTAACAATATAAATTAATTATTAGATTATCCTTTTCCCTCCTAAAGTTTCTGTTCTTCCTGTTTTACAAAATTCTTCCATAATTGCTATTTGCTTGATTCCACTTTTTCAGATAAGATGCATAACTTCTTTACTAGTGGGTTGATTTTTCACACTCTTCCACAAACAAAATTTCTTTACAAGCTGTAGGTCTGGTCTTGCAAGCAGTCATTTGTAGGTTTTAAGCTAGAAATTTCAAGGTGCAGCTACAAATGACAGCATGGCTTAGTGAATTGGTATACCAGTATCCTCCCTACTCTCCTCTGTGCCTGGAGAGGGGTAATGGAATTGGGTGTCCAAGCCTGGCATAGCCTAGGGAAACGTTACCTCCTGAAGGTCTAGTGTTCCGCACAGATAGTCACAGGGCTCAGCCAGACAGGCTGGCAGTGCGAATCTCCCTCACAGAAGAGTATCTACATGGCACAGAGTAGCCCAGAGTGGTTTGCCATAGCTTAAAAAAAGTGATCAGAATTAATAAATCCATATTTAGGGAAAAGAAACATAGGACTCCTCTCACAATGAATTCAGTCATCTTTGTGCAGCAACTGGGGAAGATGACACGTTACCAATTCATGTACAGCACTACTTCCTCTATTTTCCAAGCTGCTTCTGCATCTTCAAACAGTGACAAAGAAGATTTCTCAACAGATTTCCTTTGGAAATCTTCAGAATTTCTTAACATTTGGAAAGATAACCAACACCATGGACAGTATTGCTCCTTGATGACTATATCTCGCCTCCTTCATTTTTCCACCTTCCTCCAATGCCGAGCTTATGTTTAATGAATTTTTCAGTCTTCTTCATGCTCTGTTTCACAGCTTTCACACACATAACTCTTGTACTTACAGAGAGCTCTATTCCTACTTTTCTCAGGTTAATTCACATATTTTTCCATGACAGAACAATTAGTAGTTATTGTACATGTTTCCCATTTTGTAATAGGCAAGAGAGCCTTAATTGAAAATATGCTAATTTTGAAAAGAAATGCTATTCTTAGAGTTGCAAATGTGCTTAGACCAGCCACTTTATTACAACAAATTATATGAGTTCTCAGAGATAAGGTCTGCTGGCAAGTAAGGTAGGCTGACATCATCTCTATTGGTTTAATCTGGAACACAGGCTGCCTGGGGCTCATCTTCCTTTTATCCCGCACAACTGTTGCATTCACAAAGCAGCAAATGTCATTATAGAATCACAGAATAGTTGAGGCTGAATAGGACCTCTGGAGGTTTATAGTTAACCACCCCTGCTCAAAGCAGCATCTGCTAGAGCAGGTTGCCCATGGCCTCGTCCACTTGGGTTTTGAAAACCTCCATAGATGCATTCTCCACAGCATCATCTTCCAACCTCTGTCCTACCCCTCCTTTTTTTTTTTTTTTTAACAAGTTGACAAGATTTATAGGAAAAGAACCCACAATATTGTAGCAAAAGTTCCTAGTTTTCCCTTAAACTAGGATCTTTGATAAGAAGAGGTTGTTCAGGATTGTTACAGTAGGGGTTGTTCTAGTTCTGCAATAGTTCTACAATAGCTGTATTAATAGCTAGCAAGGGGGATCAATTTATGTATTTGAGTAACATTTATCTCACCCACTGTGCAATATCATCTTTTGCAGCCCTTTTCTCTGTGTTCTTAATTTTTTACCTGCTCTCCGAAAAAAATCATCGTTATTTAAGCTCCCAATGTGCAATGAGAAAAAAATTTTCTTTTGCCCGACCATAAGGAGACACCTGAAAATTAGCAAAGGCACAACCCCAGAACAACAAAATACTACTTATGTGCCCATCAGAGACTTTGTTTCAACATTTTTCTAATGTCAGGAATTTGAAAAATGTGCAGATGTCTGTGACATGACATGGGTGGAGCTCACAGCACAGAGTTGCTTGAGATGAAGGCAGTAGGAATGAAGCTCTTCCTCTTTGGGCAATTAGCAAGTGAGGTGAGGGAGATCTGCTGTGCTCTCTTTCCTTCTCTCTTCTGGTACAAGAAATTTCCTCCTTTTCAGTAGAGAAAGAAGAGTTGCACACTAAAAACATTATTATTGCTAACCACTGTTCACCAACATTGAAAGACTCATCTTTGTAATTTAGAAGCAAACAAGCAACTAACCGTTTTCAGACTGATGGTAAATATTACAAATACCTGCTAAAGAAAGCCCAGGGCATCGTCAACGTTGCAGTTCTCTTTTGCTCTTTCTTGGACTGCATGATCCCTTCCAGCTGAATCCTGGTGGGTATCTCCTCTGAAGTAAGGGCAAACAGCTATTGGCTAAGAAAAAGAGTGACTTTAAACAATTTATCTATGGCTTTTCCACATCTCTTGCATTTTTAAAATTCAGCAGAGTCTGCAGATGTACCAAGATGTACCGAGATGTACCAAGACTTCTTTTTTACTTTTCCTTTTGTTTTTTTCCAGAACCATCCCTTTCCTCTGTCTTCTTATCCAGAAAAGGTGCTCAGCACCCTTAGAAAGCTTGGAGAAAAAATGTATCTAAAATTCTCATAGTACATAAAAATCTCATCCTAAACTAAAATATAAACTCATTCCAATTGTGTACATATGTTCAACTAGTTAGTTCCTCACCTAAATTTGCTACAGTTTCTCTGATGACTGCCTCCAGGTTTCATTTTCCCCCTCAACACAGCTTCTGGCTATGTTATCTCTGTGCTTTTAGGTATTTATGGTTGGCCTTTTTTCAGTCCTTCTGCTCATGAGCTGTGGAGACTCCAGAGACTCCAATCCACCAGCGATAATGGCGAGAATTTAGACTGCATTACTCTTCCTTTCTACACCATGTTCCTGTGAGTTCAGTTCAGGATTCTTGTAGCAAATAAGAAACTCTTTTTATGGCCATCAATATACAACAGATTGTAAATGTGGCTTAATTGTTTTCATGGTACTATAACAAACTCCCCTTTTGCAGCATGCAACATTTTTCTTTTTCATGATAACAAATTCTGAGAAGGTGAAAGGTGAAATTAATTAATCCACTAGTTCTACCCACAGATTTATCACTTGATTTAGACTAATGAATGTCAAAAGAAAAAGCAGAAATGTCAAGACATTTTCAATAATTCTTGACTGGTGTGAGTAAAAGAACTAGTAATGTCATTTTAGGGCTGGAAAAAATAGGGATCAAAACTTGCAGTTCAGTTTACTTTTTCTGCAAAGAAATTGATCACAAGTTCTACAACCTGGTAACAGCAAAGTAGTCACAAAAAGCAGTTTTGGGTCAAAGGAGAAAACTGGAATAGAATAAGAGAAACATTGATACTAAAACAAAAAACTGGAAACACGAATACTTTCAAAGAAAGACAATCTGAAGACAAATTCAGGATAGAAAATGCAAACTTCAAGATATTCTGCCTAAGAAAAACTTACATTTACTACTACCTTCCAATGACTCCAGTGTTGATACTGAATCTGCTGAGGCTGCCCAGCACTATTACAGAAATAAGGCAACCATGGTATTCCTAGGTAACACTTCAGTGATTGGGCTGTTCTTGCGGGCCCTGTTCTCCTGCAGTGTTTTCATGCAACACAATCCAGTGCAGAACAAGTTTTGATTCCAACCTTTAATTCAAATTTCATGCAGGCTACATTGGCTTAATTTTCCTTTGGTTTGTGATCAAGAAATCTGTTTCCAGCTATTTCATTCCCTCTGTCCTCAATGAAGCAGCTTCATACTTATTCCTGGTAAGTCAACAGAGTTCTGCCATGAATCACTACACTAACACTGATATTTCTTCTGATTTAAGGTCTTAAATTCTTATCACCTATCCAAATTAAAGAGTTAGTAATTTGTTCATATTAATTTCCCCCCTGTGCTCATTATTTTCATTGAAGGCTGAGAGAAACAGCATGTTGTTAAGTAGTAGTGTCTGCCTGGTTTTCCTGTTGGCTAAAGCAGGATTTTCAGGGCATACAAATCATGATGTGAAAGGAAAGTTTATGGTCATTGCATGAGAATAACAGATTTGGAAAGTTATAGGTTAATTTGGTTATAGGAAAATTTCTGGTGAAGAGCAAAGGAGCAAAAAATATGTTTCTTGTTTAAATTGTACTAGCTATTTTCTCCCTACCTTGCTTTTCTTTCCCCTTCCTATTGTTTGATGATTTGTGTAGGCACCAATTCAGAATGTCTGATGGGATGTGGGAACTTTTCAATAATAGGTGATATTTCAGTAGAAGAAGGCTGATGTGGAAATCTGATTTACTAAACCTCTACTTTAACTAATAGGGAAGAGAAGGAGGAAGGAAAGAAGCAGAGCATTCCTGGAACTAATAGGAGATTACCAACATGAATGAGATGCTCAAGAGGCAACAAGTTTATTAGACATTCCATTACTATCAAATGGATGTGTTTTGCTGATACCCATTCTAATTTATCCTGAGCAAAAGGCAGCTGTACCATTAAGTGTAGAGAAATAAACCAATGAGATGCAAATATGCAAGAGACTAATTACCAGACAGGCAAAAGAGCTTCTATTTTGGTTCGGTTGAACAGGGATTAATTTTTCGTAATACAAGTGAAATGTGCCAGATCAGGCTCCTGTATCACCAATTGCCTTCAGATTCTCACTGAAACATCATCCTGTGTGTCTGCCCTGAGCACTCTGTGTCAGAGGCTTTTACCCACACATGGTGCAGTTTCCAGCTCAGTCTCCTATGAGATCAGATTTTAAAAAGGGCACATTTCTCAATGGCTGCCATTAGGTACTCCCTCAATAGGTTGTTTGAACCAGAGTCTCTA
Organism: Corvus brachyrhynchos; assembly: GCF_000691975.1. Classification (NCBI taxonomy): domain Eukaryota; kingdom Metazoa; phylum Chordata; class Aves; order Passeriformes; family Corvidae; genus Corvus; species Corvus brachyrhynchos. The sequence continues at coordinate 6,098,648 of NW_008238330.1, read as the reverse complement.
ATGTATGTCAGAAATAATTCTGCATGTTAGTGGTAGAGGTCTGAGGCACAGACTATTCACCATGACGTCGTAAACACACACCAGAACAAAATGATAAAAGTCACAGTGCCGTGTGTTCACTCAGGGCTGTGAACTGCTGGATTTTCTAGGCAAGACTTTTAATAAAACACAGTGGCCAAGACTCAGCCTGAAATACCACCCTAGAGTCTTCACTGGATTCCCCTCCCTTCTGTCTGATGTTGGGGTCCCTCCCCTGCCGTGTAGCCCTGGGAGAGGGGCCCTGAGGGCACAGACACGGGGCTTCCCTGCCCCTGCTCAGCCTCGTTCCCATGGGTTGGTTTGTGTTCCCTGCG
>NW_008238330.1:6089047-6096367 GCF_000691975.1 Corvus brachyrhynchos | reverse complement strand
CGGGCAGAAGGACCCTTGGTCCCGTGACTGGGACAGTTCCTCGGCAGAGCCCCGGCCATGCGGCTGGAGAAATAAACATCTCTGAAACAGCTAGCAAGAATCTGTCTGTCCTTATATATTTCCTTTCCACGGGACTTCTGGTTTGATATATGCGTGTTGCAGGATCCCCACTGCAACAGTCTGATACATGGCAGCGTGCAGAGGCACCTCTGACCCAAGGATTGCAGCAATCCAGCACATGAAGTCTCACTTCTTCCAGGAAATGTGGGTTTCACTTCTGCTGCACATCAGTCTCTGCATGCGCAACAATGTGGCTCAAGAGAGCACTATCCCCACTGCAACAGTCTGATACATGGCAGCGTGCAGAGGCACCTCTGACCCAAGGATTGCAGCAATCCAGCACATGAAGTCTCACTTCTTCCAGGAAATGTGGGTTTCACTTCTGCTGCACATCAGTCTCTGCATGTGCAAAAATGTGGCTCAAGAGAGCACCAAGAGGTTCATGGAACAGGGTAGCATCAAGCCCTTTTCAGAGTAATACCAGACCAGCTGTAGAAATGACAACTAAAGTATTTAATTCAGAAGTACACTTAAACACATGCTTATCTCTCATGAGCTGATGAAGCTTAAACAACCCATTTCTGCACTATGACAAATTAATATCTCTGCATAGAGGGAGTATTATAGCTCAACATTTTTAAATAGCATCAGATGCTTCAAAAATTATAAATCTTTTGCCCTTTGAGTATATACATTCCCTTGAGAAACAAGATGGTATAGTATGCAATCTCTGTAATTTGTCATCACTTTCCATAGTTTTTTTTTCTTGATCTACACCTGTTTTTCTCTGATATTTAATCCTGTTTTTCATTACCTCCTCTTCTTTCCAACAAATGCTATCTGCAGCAAAATTACTATCCTCGTGATCTTAATGTCTGAGAAATTTTCTTCCTTTCACTACTTAAATGGAACGCTATATTTGGAAAACTAATCTGAAACTTGGAAAACAGGGATTAAACTAACTTTACCCCAGATGTTTTCTTCAGTTGTTTATTTCATTTTTGTTTCAGGTTCTGGCCCAATTCTTTGTCAAGGGAATTGATGGGACAAGGTGCTATATGGACAAAATTTTTCAGGGCACGAGTACACAATAACAGGCTGGTCTATATCAGAGTTTAAAACCATCTGAGGGAAAAAAAAGCACGTGGTCTGCACAGGGACATTTAACTTCATACATGGATGACGGGGAGGACTCTTCTAACAAACAGCATGGAGCGAGATAGAAGACAAATTCCTGCTTTAAGAACTCGGATTGAAAACACAGGGAAACAGCAATTTGTGCTGCTCACATGTGATTCATCTGTCATCTGTAACCACTCAAGGAGAAGACCCGAGTACCACAGTGGGCAGCGAAGCAAGACCATGCTGTCAGCACAAAGTGGCAGCAAGAACAAGGAAAGATGTTTGCCTGTGAAAACAGAACTTGAACTAACAGTGGGTATTAGCACTGATTCCAGTCTTTCTTGCTAGTAAGAAGCCAACACTACACTCTGACTACTGCACATAATTTGCCAGGCCTGTTTTAAAAAAGCACAATATGTAAAAATACGGGAAAGAAAATGGGAAGATTTACAGCAAAGGGAAAAATGAAATAAAGACCTATATAAACTGCATGCAAGGTGCAGGGTGAGGAGACTTTCAGAACACTTTGACACTTTGTTGCTTTAAATGCAAACACAACCAGACACCATTGCTTACTGCTGTCAGAATACAGAAAAGGAATTCTACATAAAATTAAAAAAATTAATACTACTATTTACATAAAGTATTTCATAAGACAAGGCATTCTTGAGAGGGAAAAAAATGTAGGAAGGCTTATAAATATCAAGATCAGAACATTCTGAATTATATCATACTACACTCTCTCCTGTCAAGAAAATTACTTCACTATTTTGCATAGCAGAATTTAAACTTTTAAACACCTTCCTCTGAAGCATGTTTTGCTGACTACTGTCCTGAGATACCACTAGGGCCAGATTATTTTCACCAGTTTCCCTGAGATTTCTCCTGTCTTCAGTGCCAGATAGAGAGTATTTATCTCCTGTGAACAATGATTTGATGACAGCACTGAGCAGTCTTAAAGGTGTATTTCTTTGTAAAATTCACAAAAGTGGAACTTCTAGGAATAAATGTCCCAAGACTAAAACAACTTTGAGGAACTGCTGCCATTAACCTTTTCCCAATGACCAGTGACTCAAAGTTTTACAAAAGCTTGATGAGTGACCTTTGACATCACAACAGTCATGACTGGCCTCAGTGGGTTTTGGTCTTTGTTTGATTGGTGTTTTTCTTTTTAAATATTTCCTTTTTAAATTTCTTATGACAGTTAAAATTTTCAGCCACAAAAAAAGTAATTAGGTTCCCAAAGAAGTCAAACATACATTCAAGGAAATATTGCAAATATCAGGAATCATGACAACAAAACCAAAAAGTCATCCTTTAAAACTTGGGAGGAAAAAAAGGTTTGAGTTTTTTAATCCGGAAAACAGAGAACATTTTATTTCATTATGATAAAAGCTATACAATACTCTGCACATTACTTTCCTTCTTCAGCAAGCCAAAAACTGGACTGGGAAACCCTCAGAAATTTATCATTGTGTTATACTGCATTTTACTCTCTTGAGGATATGGAAAGTAAGCATTACAGAGATCTCTCATTTTTTAACCAAAATATATTGTTCTGCAGTTACTGCTCATCAATGTGTTTTATGTCCTCAGAGACAACAATCTTTTGCTCTACTTACCATAATCAAGGCCCTTTTTTTATTATTGCTGTAGTAAGTAATACACATTTTTCAGTTTGATATTTTTCCTGGATCTGTGTTGATATGACCAACTTAGGCAAAAGTGTCCTGGGTAAGTATTGAAATGCATATTCTTATGTTCAAGGTTTTAACAAAACCACAGCAAGCTTTTATGTCTGCATAAGAGAGAGGACACAAAGTGTTGGCAATGCAAGCATAAGGAAACCTAAAACACAGGCACTTAACTAAGAATGTAGTTAGTTAAGGACACCAAACAAAATAACCTACCAGGAAGGAAAAAAACTATGAGGAAGAAAAATTTCTATGCAGGGACATAATATTGTCCCAAAGTGTATTCTGGTGTCTCTGTTGATAATTATCTCATCAGCCTTACTTTGCCTGAATTGAGGAATATGAATAGATTTCCTACCAGCAAGGCTGACTGACCTCATTTCCAGAAAGGCACAGAGAATCTCTGGTCCTCTGTGTTTTGACAGAAGAAATATTAAGCTAAAATATATCACCTTCAGAAAAGGAGCCATGGATATGGGCAACTGAGAATCTCCAGGATGAAAGCTGTTTGTAATTGGAAACTGTGCTCTGCAGCAGTTTACACCATGTGGTGCTGGACAGTCAGGCACCCAATGAACCCAAACTCTTCCAGGCAGCTTGGCTCCAAGTGATTATTGAAGAATGCTGGAGACCTGGATTTAAACAAACTGGAATATCCTTAGAGGAAGGACAGAGCAGTTAAATGCCCCACCAGACACATGAAAGCACTCAGAGATACAAGGGCATAGCAAACACCCCCACCCTTGAGAACAAAGGGATTGCATTTTCAGTTACAAATCTGTTATAGGAAAACACAAACTGAGAAAATTTCAGTGATTACATGCACACACTCTCTAGAGCATTCAGTAAATGTGATCAATACACCTTCTGTTGCATTAAAGGAAGCCAACAGACAAATGTCTGGTCTCAAACAGTATGTGAATTACGATTGCCAGAGTCCCTGCTGAAGAGCAGAGTCTGAGGAATCTAATTCCTTCTGTAAGCATAGGGTGGTCAGGGAAGAAAATGCCTCAGCAGTATTATCAATTTAAAAAGCAGTTCTGGGGACTAGAGAGGATTTTGTTTAATGCCAAAGGAATGTTGACTCCTTAGATGTTACAGAAGAACATGCTATAAAGGATACAGAGGTTATTTATAGACCTAGAAAAAGGGCCAAATATATTCTACACGAGTCCTCAGATGAACAGAAATATTGAGTAAACTATTAAGGCTGTCATGTATGACAAAAACACAGGCCAAGTCAAGCAAAAGAATCCATTACAGTACCACAGGAAAAACTGGCCCCAGAGGGGAAAAAAATGCACAAGACCTTTTCACAGAGCGTGTGCATGCAAGCAAATCTATTCACTGTGTTCAGCTCTCTTTTAACAGACTTCAGAAGTCACTGGATTTATTACGTGCTCATTCTCACTAGGCATTATATACCTAATGGGTCTCAGTCCAGCATGTGTCTCAGCAGTTATCAGCCATGTAAGGGATTATTTTCATGCATTTAGCATGAATTTTCACAATCAGAAGCAAGCAGCAGTATTATGGAAGACTGTTGCAGTCAAATGGATATTCTGGGGAAAAAGACAACACCCTTCACAGCTGCTTTAGAAGGGATGGAAGAAGCAGAGACCTGGCTGGTGGGCTCTGGGACCACATGAATTCTCCAAGTCAAAATACAGCAGAAAGATTTTTATTTAACAGCCAAACTGTTACTGCTGAATAGCTATGCAGAAAGCCCCAGAAAACTCCTAAGCAGCAGGTTGTTTATGTACATTTAAAGTGCTCTATCACATGGCTGTTGCTCTAGCAACAATTATTTTATGTAACATAGCTATACATTATTATTATTACTAAAACTTCTGACAGATGATGAAAAGGGAAAAAATACCTTTTGGGCAACCTCACCAAACCATTTGGAAATGGCTGTTGTCCTGTGCAGAGTCTGTAGCTGCAAGCTCCAAGGAGTTTAATGTAGCTATTGAACGAAGCCAACCTCTGGCAGATGGTTTGGCTTAGAATGGCTACCAAACAACATAACATGTAAATTTTAGGTTGTTCACCTGTCAAACTATGCTTTTTAATTTTCTTTAATTTTCTAGATTATATACAACTGCAGTAGAAAGAACCTAAACTTTCAAAACACTTGCAACAATGGTGGTTTAACGTGGGGGTGAGAATATCATGGGAAGAGGTATTCACAGAACTTAATCACTTCTCCTGCTGGATCCAAACTTTATAGTCTGAACTTCCAGGAATATAAAGGAAACACTTGCTGACAACATGAGAGAAGTTAAAAATATTCACCAGAAGGGCAAACAGGGGATGCAATAATGAGCAAGCAGTTTAAAAAGTTACTTTGAACCAGGAGCTTTCTATCTTGTCTAAATTTAAAAAGCCACCCACAAGAAGGACAAGTGAGAAAGAGGAGTTGTAAAACCAGAAGAAAATAAACACACTAAACCCCACTTCACCTCTCTAAATGCGTGAGCCGTAACAGCAATCAATCACAATACATTTCTCTCTTGGGACTGCCTCTGTGTCCTGGATAGGAGAGCATGGCATCATTATGGTATCATTATGGTATCATTATTATAGGAGAATAGCACATTTATGGTTAAGTAGCTGAAGCACACCCAAAGGCTACAGTAAACTTCGGACAGATTTTGCAAACAAATAAATGAAGGCCAAGGCTGAAATTTCAGCCACTGCCTCTGGCCACACATGGCTCACAATCCCTAGAGACACAGGATGAAGCAGGCACAGTGCCGTGACACAGCCTCATATATTGGCACGAGTAGGCAGTGTTTCCAAAATAAAGATGTGGGCAGGAGTCCCATAATCAGAAAAAAAAGGAGGGAACAGTTTCAAATGTGACTTCAGAAGGTAATTTTGTGTCATGTGGACTCCAAAATCACTTGGAAAATATTGCTTCACATCTGGTTGTTCCTGCAGGGGGGTCTGACAGCACCCCTTCCCAGTGCCAGCACTATATCTGCTTTCAGAGACAGAAAAAACATTCAGTGTGCCAGCTTTCTGGAGACAACTTCCCTACCTAAAGGGGCATGAGGCTTGCTGGCTTGCTAAGCTGCTCTCTGCATATGCTTGGGCTGTGTTGATCTGCTACGATCCCCTCCTGGCTGACATACCAAGCCATGTACCAAACCATGTCACAAAAGAAGCTTCTTGGTAAAGAAAGGGAATGGTGTGCACAAAGAACCAAACCTTCACTACCGCACTTTCTGGACTTGCAATGGCCCTATGGTCATTCTCTCCCACATCTTACAAAGAAACCATTCAGACTTAAATTATCTTCTAAAAATCAGGACAAGGATTAGAGCTTTTGAACACAGTAAAACACTCCCATTTCTAAAATTGTAATATTGTCATCATTTTAGTTACTATAAATCCACTACTGTAGTTTCCATATTATTATAGTTACTTGAAATTGAAATAACTAAGACTGTGAAAGAAAAGGGATGTGGCAAAGTAATTGTTTCGCATGGGACTCATATAAGAGAATGCCAACTAATAAACAGTAGGAAAGATGTAAAGAAGCAAATGACTAGACACTCAATTTGCATGTGTAATAACCCACTATATATGCTGTAACCCCACAGATAACATAAAGACACATTGCAAATAGCCTACTCAATTCACTTTCTTGTTCTTCTGTTTTACAGATGCATTTGTAATGGAGATTTTAAAAAATCACATAATATTGTTTTCCAACATGATTTCGTTACTCATAGATAAGAGTGTATTTTACCACAACACTGGAGATGAAGAAAAATCTTTCATTTCATCCTTCAGAAACAGAGCATCTATTATTTCCACATTGTGTGTAATGGTCAGATAATACTACTGGCCAGTAGCAGGAGAGTTGAGGCAGCCTGTGATTTGCATTCCACAGAAAAATAAAGAGGAAAACTAGGAGTTTCCTCTCCCCGCTGCTTAGGGGCCCACAGATTGAAGGGATGTATCCCTCAGGCACAGCTAATACATCATGAGGTTGCATAGCTGCAGCAATGCTCTGAGCAGCAATATTACACTAGGTCTGCAACTAGTCATATCAAGGGTGAAATTTGAAGGCAAATTTTTGAGATGTTTTTAAAACTACAATGCATTTCATATGGCTTGCCTAGGTTTTACAGGAGGCTACAGGCTGTTGCTTTAATGACCATGCATTCTACTACTGACACTGTCCTCAAAAATCTTCCATGGTTATGGGTGATGCTTGAAAGAAGTCGTATCCAGCAGGCAAAAACCACCAGTGAGTATCAGAAGCTTGTCTCACACAAATCCGAGGCTTTTCAAACCACCTCTACTGTCAGAAAATGAACAGGAAATCCAACATATATCACTAAAACTACTCAGGGCACCTCCCCAGAGGAAGACAAAGATGGAGTCTTAAGCCTTCACCATTATACATTAAAATCAGGGGGGTTTCAGCAGG
>NW_008238330.1:6082460-6088886 GCF_000691975.1 Corvus brachyrhynchos | reverse complement strand
AAAGCAGCAACCAGCACCTGACTTATTCAGGGATTCCCAAAGCATGTTTCAGCCATGCTAATAACCAAAAGAAAAGAACCATAAACGCTGACATCAGAGATATTAAAAAATTAGTGAGACAGTTTATAGCTACAAAACAAATGTGGAGAAGTTGTTTCCTCAGTCATTGCCAGTATATTCCTATTCCCAAAATGAAGAGTACAGCCACTGAACTAATTTTTTAATTTAATGTTAACTAATAGAATTGAACAAATTTTCTTTCACTCATATTGGGTTTTCATCCGCATAATAGCTTAATGGTATAGGTGGAGTCAGTGGGTCTGTGTGCAGAGGAAAACTGAGCAATTTGACCATTAAGAGATAAATGATACATTTAATGACTAAATAAAAAAAGAAGCACTTCATATCTGATGAAATGCTTTCAGGTAATTTTTGTGACAAGTATCCTCTGATCTTTCCAGCCATTATAAAATTTAGTTGGTCTTTATATTGAAGCTAATAATATCCAGGTACAGGGCCCAGGACTCTGTCAAGAAAATAGTTTTACATGGTATGGAGTATTTGTGCATAATTTGTGCTCCCACATTACAGTGTTACACATTATAATGTTCAGGCCAGGGAAAAACAGACAAGCAAACAAGTTCATTTTAAACAGCAGCTAAAGTAAGAAAATTAATCTGTTAAACAAGAGTGACATTTGCATCCCTATTTGTTTATGGCAGCAACTATGGCCTGATATATGTTACTGAGACCTCCAAGGTCTAGGTTGACTTTGACACACAACATCAAGTTCTATTCTGAATTTCTCAATTAAACTACACAGCAGAAAACTCAAAAAAGCATGACTAATTTAAATGCTACACTGCTTAAAATCGCCTACCCCTTTAACAGACAAATACTAAATTTCCGCTCTTTCTATATGATGCAAATTACAAAATAGAATACAATTTTTATATGTACAAGAAACAGGATTTAGCAGAGGCTGTTTCTGTCTTTCAGAGATAAAATTTCCCAAACATATGTTTACACCTCTCTTCCTCCTGTGATCTGGATATATCTTTCAAGGAATAGGTGTTTGGGTCAAATTCTAAAAACACTCAAACTGGTACACCACACAGTTATTTTTAGGGATGTTCTCCCTTACTCAGAAAGCCAGCATCTAGGCTGTATAATCACAACAGCAGTATCACTGTAGTAAAAAGTATCTAATTTGACGTCAGACCATACATTTCTTCTTTTCATTTTCTTTTTCCTTTTTTTTTCATTCTCTGAAAAGCAGTGAGTATGTCTTGCATTTGTAACTTCTTGCATGTACTCAGTAAGTGTTATGCGGCGTATGTTTTACTTTTATTGTGCTCCCAAAATGTTCTTTAATTTTTGAGCACAACACATGTTTTTTACAACTCCTTAACCCTTCTTAGACATCTGCACTCATATTTTGGCACTGCCTGGTTTACATCATAAAACTGAACATAAAAGATGTGTTATAACTCTGCTGAAGAGCTGTTTGCTGCAAGACATTAAAATTCACAAGCACAGACTATCAAAACTTACCATTACTCTTACTAATATTTCAACTTGTCATGCTCCAGGTTTTTACTACTTAAAAAAAAAAAATCAACATCTTAATTTACTTGAAAATTACAAGAGAGCTGACAAGCTATTGGTAAAGGTTCTTTTACTCAAGTCAGGCAATTTTGACACCTTTTTTAAAAAACTGTAACAGAGTGCGTGTTGGTTACACAGTGAGTGATGGTTACACGTGAGCGCTATTTCCAGAAATCTGCCACTCATTTTGTTAACATGTGAGAGCCATAGATGTGGCTCACGTTTGTGACTCACAATTAAGCGATACTGACCAATTTCTATTATATTTGCTCACAGTGGGTTGACACATTAAAAAAATAGTGATGTCAGCATTAAACAGCTTGAATCAAAGACAGAACATAGAGAAACAGATGAAAATGAACATGTAGATTAGGAAGGTAAGTACATACTAAGTACAGACACAATTGTTAATTGAACCAGAAGTTTCCCTTTGGCACTAACCTAAACCAAAGATCTGTCAATAAGAGCACACACCCCTGTTAATTCTTAATCCATCAGGTCTTCCAATTTTGCTTTCAATTCTCCGCTCACAAAATCCCCCTTTACTGCTTCCCATGGCTTGCTCACCCTAACACCTTGTCACCCTCACATAGTCATGGTTACTCTCGGCCCCTCAAAGGAAGTCCCTTTCCAACACAATGATTTAACTTTCCTCTTTAGATTTCTGAAGTTGCTCCCCCCTGGCCTAGTGTTTCAGATGGCTGCTACCTGGCTAAGGCAGACCTCCCTTTGCTAACACCCCGCAGTGTTGTCTCCTGCCTGACACTCACCTGTGAGGTTTCAGGGGCATCCAGTCCCCACTCTCAAACCCCACTTTGCTCACTATCTTGGTGAACAAATTCTGGCTTTTCCAGACTCTTACTGTCCCAAGCAACAGCAGAAACAGATATTTCCCTGGTGAGGGAGACCTCTCATGTGGGCTCCCCCATTATTGCTGATCTCAAACTTCAAAGCCCCAGCTTTGGAGGTCCAAAACTCCCATTGAAAAACTTATGGTGGGCACAGTACCTGTGCAATATCAAAGACTGAACTGCTGGACTCAAAGATAAAGCAAAGTCCAGTGACTCATCTGCTCAATGCAGTCTGATGTCAGACGTTATTTGCTTTGCTCAAAGTGGTACCCATCATCAGCACAGCCTCTTCCCACAGCACCAGAGAGACATTCTGAGCGTCCTGTGCTGCCTGTGTGATCAATAAGGTCACCATCCACCCAGCAAAAGCCACACATCACATGTGTGTACATCAAGTTTACTCTCAGTGTATGTTCTGGGCACAGCTGATCTAGCTAGGAATGGCAGGTCCAACTTGCTATACATGATACTGAAGTTAACTTGTCACACAGCTGCACTCACCCCCACAGCTGAGTCAATTAATGAAGCTCTGTGTACACCAAAATGCTTGCATTGCTAATCACATTGACACTCTAGACAGCAATGATCAAGTAAAGAAGTTCCTCGTGTCTTATTCTTACTGAGTCTCTTGAAAATTCCAGCATACTCCATCTTTTACTTTTGTGATGTGTACTTACAACTTTCTGGGGTTTTTGTTTGTTTGTTTATTCAGAAAAATTCTCTTGTACCTGAATTCTTTCCTGCACAGAACCTCACAACTTGTCAAATCCTAGCTCTTCCTCAGGCATGCATCAGTGTCAATGCCTATGTCTGTATCTCACACCTGCATCTTCTTCTGAAAGGAAACATTCTGTGAGTCCCACACTCCCTAAATCTTCCCTTGATACACTTCCCCCCACCAAAAGAAAGAAAAAGAAACAGAAAAAGGTGTTGTGCACATGGGGATCTGGTAGTGTCTGCCAAATACAAAATAACCATCCTGGGTCCCACTTGAAGCAATGAGGGTTAGTCAAACGTAATTTGTGGAGGAGGGAAAAAAGTAATCTTCTATGTCTTAGGTCTTCTAGCAAAATCACAACAATTCTACAGTTTATTGTGACTGAACACAAATATTGCTCCATTGCTAAATAAATCTCCAAACAAATCAGTTACAGGGTATTTTGTCTGGTATTGCTCCCAGGCATCAGACCACCTAGCAAAAAGTACGATTTACAGCACTAAGTTTTTCTCAGTTTCCATAAGCAATACCCAAGGACACTTAAATACCTTCGGAACAAGGTGCATCATCTCAGTCAGCATCACTCCTGCTCCACAAGTGGAGTGTTTTAGCAGCTTTGTGATGAATGTGCCCACACCTGGCCCTCGGATCGGCCAGCTGAGAGATGCCTCTCTCATCAGACAAGGAACACCCTAGCATCTGCAGAAGTCTCTCTCTCCTAGGCATCCTTCCATAATCAATCAGCATAACCCACTGAGAAAGCAAGCAAAAGAAAGAAAATTTTCTTTTCAAACTTCACACTCTTCTGTTCTTAATAAATTTTGAAACTAATCTGAAGGGCTCACTGTCTGAGACTCAAATATTTCTCTTCAAGAATTTAATTTTCAGCCCTGTCCCACTCCTTTCTGGCATATGGCTCAGCCTAAGTTTTCCAGCTGTAAATCACAGCCAGGGATGACTTTCAACAGCATTGTACCTTTACACTTAACAAAGCAGGACCAGCTGGTTCTCCAGGGTCTTACAGGTTACTGAGGTTCTCCTGCAGAGGTCAGCTCAGCCTTTCATATTTGCAGAGATAATTTGTTTTCTATGCTGTTTATTCTTTCCTCTGAGGACCCAGAGTACAGCAGAGAGTTTTCCAACAATGAAATTATTAACTTTTGCTGTTACTCTTCAAAATGCCTTGTTTTCTTCGTGAAGGGGGTGGAGGGGTCTGGCTACCTAGGCTGTGTGATGGCTCAGTTGCCAAAGCTTTGCTTTTTGACATTTGACAGACAGAAGAGAGCTGCAAGACTGGAGGGTGACAAGAACAATCCACACATCACTGAAAAAGCCACCTATAAATGAAATTACTTGTGGAAAGGATCAGAATCTTGTTTTTTATCCCTGTGAGACCACTGCTTTATCTGTATTTTAAAGAGAAGCAAATGGAGCAAAATGAAGGGATAATTAAGTGAAGAAAAATGGGAGGGAGAAAACCAAACAAAGCCTGAAATATCTGATCAGTACATGATAAAATTGGACAGCATTTACATAGAACTTTAAGGAAAACACATCTTATGTGTCTTCCAAAAGATTTTGAGATGAACACTTCACAACAGACTTTATAATCAGGCATAAAATATTAGTCATTATCTAAATGAAATTGGAGCTTGGTTTTGCTTTTTTTTTTAAACCAAAAAATTGGATTGTTTCTACATGAAAACTTTTCACACCTCTTGTGAAAAAACAGAAACTGAGTGGTGGGCTATTCCAAACTCCTCAGGACACTGCATTTCAGAAGAATTTTGGGTGAAAATTTAGGAGTAATTTTAGGATTTCATTCAAAAATGGGTTCAGATCTAGAATCCAGCAAAAGAAAGGTCTGGGCTTCTGTTTAGCCAATATGCCAAGCTCTTACAGAGGCTGAGTTACAGGCTGCTGGTCCTGCCCTTATAGTGGGTCAGGGTGAGACAAGTGCAATTTCCTGAATCCAAAAACTCAGTATTTTTTGGCCTTTACATTAATCATAGTAAAATGTAAGAGCAAATAAATAACAAATATTATATGTTTAGTGCACAATCACAGCTGTAGATTGTACATATATGTAACCTTATCCCAGCTAGGCTCTATTTTTATGACTTTGGAAAGAATGTATTTTTCCCATTAAAAATGGCAAATTAATAGACTTTCTTGTCACTGGACATACTGTCATAATTTTTCTACTCTAAATTCATTCAGTCTGCAGTTCATGCATTAAACAGTGATTTGGCAAAGTGCTTTTGAGCTCATATTATTGGGAATCAATTTACCTTCAACACCTAACTAACAAGAGTCACTGAAAATTCTCACTTCAATATCTGCTTATTCACAACTCCTGCCCTGAAAATTTGTAATCATGGCAGATTTCAAACTGTGACTGAAAAATATTTCTCTGTTAGGTAGCAGCTTTTCTTTATTCTTTCTTAGTCCCCTTTCTATTTCTTTTCAACAAGCAAGGGAACAAGAAGCCTTTACTGCTCTCTGCAGCACAGGAAACAGACATCACACTTTCACATGTGAATACTTGTGGAAGAAAGAGTTTATTTTCTCTCTCAGGTGTTTTTGCAGAAACAACACAGGACTCCCCAGATACTCTCACAGTAGCCAGAACAAATAAAACTAGCTACATCTTCTGGATGTGGGACAACAAAAGGAATATGCAACACTTCTGTGTCAAGAGAAAGTTTAAACTGAAACTAGGTACTGATCTAGGTAACTTTGCTTTAGTCTTTCATATGATTAGTATTTTTTCCGTTTTGGTTGAAAGGATGCTTCTGGCAAGGTCTGCATGCTCTAGAAAATCAAAACATGACCACATTCTAAGGTTTTCTAACCTCTTTTTACCACTGTATCTCCCCGAGTCATTAAACGCTCCAGAATTTTATTTCCAACTACTAATTTTGAAAGATAAACTAATTTGAAAACTGATTAGGAGTACTGAATCATGAGCTCTTTCGCCTGCTGCTCAAATTCGGTATGATGGAGGTTTTCATACTTTTTTGCAGTTGACACTGAGAATTAGTTTACGTGACTGATAATTAGACTCATTAGAGTCTGCAGCTTAATAGTTGAGCCTTCTCCAATTTTCCTGTGTGACCTTATTTGAATTACTAAAATCACTTCTGTTTTCCACCATTAAAAAACAAATAAACAAACTAACTAAAACTCCCACCGCTTCCACCACCAAAAATACCCCAACAATAAAATCTTTCCCTCTTCACTCTCTGA
>NW_008238330.1:6058197-6082355 GCF_000691975.1 Corvus brachyrhynchos | reverse complement strand
TACTCACTCTCTGTATATCTTTCCTGTATGATGTTTCAGTTTTAAGTCTGTGGACAGATATGGTCTTGGTTATCATTAAGTTTTCTATGAGATACTGCATACATATAGCCCCCTCTTCCCAAATCCAGAATAAAAGTGTATCATATTAACATCTAGCTGTATACTGAGGCCAGAAGTTGTATACATAAATTTCTTCCTTGTGTTAGCAGTTCCATAAGATTGGGAGCCCACCTGCTGCAAAATAACATTCATAGAAAATTTGCTGAAAATTTATCATTTAAAGATAAAACTGTTTTTAAAAACAGAGACTTGTCTAAATAGCATGTATTTGTTAGTACAGCTTTCACTGCATCAAAGTTACTATGTTGTCATTCCACATAGTCCAGGACTTCCAACACTGCACAGCACTGGAGGCAGAAGCAGTGAGAAGTCAAATCTGGGGGTAAACAAGTGCAGAAAGTGAGAGTCCTGCAGAGCAGGGAAACTCCTGCAGGAGTTTTTTTTTTCCACTCAGGCTACCTGCACTGCTGATGCTGCTCCTGAATGGCTCCTTTTAATAGCTAACCCAGGGTAGTGTGTGTGCAAGTACAGTACTAATTATTCTCAGCCTTTTCGTTCCTTAAGCAAAATCTTCAAACCTGAAAATAAGATCCTTGAGAAAATGGCTTCATTTGAAATTAGTATGATGCTCAAGCTTTCAAGGATTTATGTTGGATATTCTGTACTCACAATTTAGCACAGATAGTTTGGGCACAGACTACAATTTCTCTTTAGTGATTAGAGTGTCTTTTATTTCCCTTTTAGCTTGCAAGGCACTTAAAATATTTCTTTTAGCAAGGTAAAAGAAAAACCACACGAACAATTTAAAAACAACAGCCCAATTAATCTTCATTCAGATGAAGGATTCTGCAAAATGTAATATTCAGACAGGCTTAACGGATTCTGAAAGAACTAAGATTCAGGAGAGAAAAAAGCAAAACTTATTTTAGTCCCTGTTTTTCCAGTGGAGCAGCTACTTTCTTACTGCAGAGACCCAAAAATTTAGGGGATGGTTTTTAAGGAGACATCCAGGGATTTAGCAATGCCACTTTGTCAAGGCTGAATCTCCCAAAACCGCATGCCTAGCTGAGGGGATCAGCTAATGTATGCCATAATTTTATACAGACAGCCCTGGAGTCTCTTGCTGCTGAATTATTTATTAGTGAGGCTAGTTGTTTGTCAAGGCAGATAATGGGGAAAATGTTCCCTGGAAAAAATAGATTACATTCATGCTTTTAGTTAAAAGAGTGTCTCACTGTATACATTCAATGATATTTTTACTCTCTGAAGTTGAAAAATATTTAATAGCTGGTCTTAATAGGCTAAAGAATACTTTTAAGACTGAAAGAACTCAAAAGATGTATTTAAACTGAGGAATAGTCTGTTTTGGTAAAGAATTCTGAAATTATGTGCTTTTGGAAATCTACCTAAGCACACCATTTTCCGAAGAAGTAATGATTTTTGATGCAAAAAAGATAATATTCTCATGCCAAAAAGATTTCAGCTTTTGTTACTGACAGTGCTAAAAAAGAAAAAAAAAGGACACCAGACAGATCAGTGAACTTGATGGCCTTAAATATAAAGAAGAGAAACTTTAGTAAGACATGCTGCTATTCATGTCCAGGCACCTCCAAAGCAGCACGTCTTTCCCAACAATTCCCTTGACAAGGCCTCAACATTCACCCCAAATAAATCCCCAGATGGACAGTGAAACCCAGTGTCACTCTAGAGACACATCTTTCACTGTACCACAGAGGGCAGCCCGATGTTACTGAGGGAAGGATACTGAATTACAAACCCTGCCTAGGCAGAAATTCGTGTGGGTATTGACCAATGCCTGTGGTAACATCCAGCTTTCGAATGCAGTCTATCATTTGCTCTCTGATCTGGTTTTGGATGAAGCCAGTGGAAAAACTCCTGCCAACTCCATTGGCAACTAAATCAGGTCATAGATGGAAAGATACAGAATTTCTAACAAATTTCAAAAACATGGGGAAACAAGTAGGCAAAACCAAGATTATTTCTGACTGCCAGTTAAAAGAATAAGAGAAACCCTTAAAAGTTACCTTTTTAATTAAAACATGTAAAGTCAAAACTAAACTACAAGCATTAGTAGCATATTGATATATTAGGCAATATGTCAGGAATAAGGTTTAGCTACATAAACTTGTCATTATGGGAACTATATATACAGGCTAGAGCTGGATCTGCACTGAACAACAGAAATGATAAGTGTATTTTTGGATTGCTTCTGTCTGCCAATATCAATAAAACAGTTACAGCAAGGATGGAAGCAGAAATCTTCAATAACTTTCAGATAGGCTCAGGGAACTAAAGAGTGAGGTCCACTGGGAAAATGCTCTTGAAGGTGCTGGGGTCTATTGGTACTGGTCAATCTTTAAGCACCACCTTCTAAGGGCACAGGAGCAGGCAATTCCTAGATGTTGGAAATCCAACAGACAAGGCAGAATGCCAGCTTGGCTGACCAGGTAAAGCAAAAAAGGAAGGTGCATGTTCAGCAGAAGCAAGGTCAGATGATATGGGAGGGATACAAACATGCTGCTCACCACTGTAGGGAGAAAATTTGAGTGCCCAAAGCTTAACTGGAGTTGAAGAATGGCCAGTACTGTGTGGGGCAGTGAAAAGAGCTTCTTTAAGTCCACTAGTGGCAACAGGCAATGTAAAAACAACATTGGCCCATTACAGGACGAGGTTGGTAACCTCACAATTAGGGGTGTATACAAGGCAGAGCTGTTTGGTGCTGTGATTCTTGGGGCTGTCCTGTGCAGGGCTAAGATTTGGACTCAACAATCCTTGTGGGTCCCTTCCAACTCAGAATATTCTGTGAATCTGTTGTAACTTCTGTGATTCTGTGACACAGAACTGGAGCTCTAATGTTGTAATGCTGAGTTAGAAGAAAAGAATGTCTCCAGAGAAAAAATGGGGTGGGAGTGCTAGGGGGAGGGAATGTCATCATCCTACATCTACTCAGTGGCTATCTCTTAGGCACAGGCAAATTTTCCAGTTGCCTAAGGCAGGAGGCTGCCAGAAGTCAATGAGAAAGAATGGAAAATATCAGAATGTGGATCCCAGAATACTGCCAGAACAAGAAATGATGGAAAATACTAGGTGGTGGTTCCTGCTATGGGAGACAGGAGACCTTGGTAGGGATAAGGTTCTAAGGATCTCTGATCTTCCTACAAGGCAAGAATAATAACCCTGGCTCCCTCTATATACCCCCTCTATTTTCTCTACTCCATGCTACTGAGAGGCTTCAGCAGCCTCTGAGGGATCCTTTACCCAGTGGATAATAAGTGCCACTTTCAACTGGAAAAAAATTTGAGCACATGCTGATCTTTAGACTGACCAGCAGCCTCTGGAAGTACACTCATACAATACCTAGAGTATAATAACAGGAGACAGTGTAGCTGTTTAAAAATACTATAACAGAACAACCAATTTAGTTATTAATCTGTTCCTGGAAACAGAGAACTACCGTCATAGCTTATGCTTTCCAGATGACTGCTCTAATCAGACCCTGTAAGTCAGAATGAACTCCATTTTCCCCTGTGATCCTTACATTCTTCATTAAGCTGAAAATCAGCATGAATTAATCAACCCTTAACCTATTCATGCCAGGAGAAAAAAATAATTCATATAAAAGAATTTCTGTTTTCTCTAGAGTCTCTAATTCAGCCATATTAGGCCTTGAGAGGTAGCAGAGCTTCACAGAAAGCTCTCTTCTCCCACTCAGGCAAATTCTCCCCTAACTCAACAGCTGCTTGCTGTGCCACACGCTGTGAAGTTCAACAAGGTCCACTGTGTCCGTTTCTCTTCCAGCACATGATCCATCTCTTTAAAGTGAGCACTTTACCAGAACCCCAGAGACTGAGAGCACCCACACCTGGTTTTTTTCTTGTCACTCAGAATTCAAAAAAATCCTGATTTAGGCAAGGAAATCCTTGACCACAGCCGGGTGGGAGGATACTTAGTGAAAATGGAAAGAGATAGGGCAGGTATAGAGCATTTCTCTCCCCTATGTGATCTCCAAGCACACAGCAATCAGGAATTTAGGGTTTTCTTAAAGCAGAGGTTGCATCCAGATTACCATATCTAATAGCATCTGATAAAGATGTGAACAACTCTGCAAGTCCCCTCTTGTATGGATCACATTAAGCTATAACTCTGCTCTCTGATGCCACTTCTAGTATTAACTACATATTTTCATATCTTAGGGCTGAGTTGCTCCCTTTTGATTGCACTAGCAAAACCTACAACCATTTGAAAGCAGATGCCATTTGGATTTGAAAGAATCTACATGTTGTCTCTAACACCAGAAACTAAGACATCTACAATCACAAAAAGCATTATGATCATAGATGTTAGTTCAACTCTTATTTGCCCAAAACACCACCACCAATGGCATTGCACAAGACTTTCAAACAGAGAAATCTTAAAAACTTTGTGTAGCCTACTAGAGAGTGGTCAGTGGTGTTACAAAATTCCGATTTTTTTTTTTTAAGCTTTTAGGGAATTGCACTGTGGAATAAACACATAGATCATTTGCAGAAGAGCACTGTGAATACCACTGCATACATCAATTCTCCCTTTCTACAACTTGACACCATTTGTAGTCAGAGGATGGCATGGTGCAGTTGACACACCTGAAGGACAGGATGCCATCCAGAGGCACCTGGACAAGCTCAAGTTGTGTGCCCCTAGGAACCTCATGAGGTTTAATAAGATCAAGTACAAGGTGCTGCACCTCGGTCAGGGCAACTCCCAGTATCAATGCAGGCTGGGGGATGAACAGATCAAGAAGTGGGAAGGGGACTTGGGAGTGTCAAGAAGGACTTGGGGCGCTGGTGGATGAGACGCTGGATATGAGCTGACAATGTGCACTCACAGCTCAAAAAGCCAAATATGTCCTGGGCTGTGTCAAAAGCAGTGTGGCCAGCACGTCAAAGGAGAGCATTCTATCTTTCCACTTCACTCTGGTGAGTTCCCACCCAGCTGTGGGGTTCTAAATACAGGGACATGGAGCTGTTGAGCAAGTCCAGAGGACGATCACCAAGATGATGAGAGCACCTCTCCTATGAGGAAAGGCTGAGAGAATTGGGATTGTTCAGCCTGGAAAAGAGAAGAATTTCTAGGTGACCTAATTGGGACCTTCCAGTATCTGAAGGGAGCCTAAAAGAAAGATGGAAAGACTATTTACAAGGGCCTGTGGCAACAGGACAAGGAGGAAACTGACAGAAAGTAGGTTTAGATTAGATATTAGGAAAAAATTCTTTACTGTGAGGATGGTGAGGCACTGAAACAGATTTCCCAGAAAAGTTGTGGATCCCTGGAAGTGTTCAAGGCCAGGCTGTACGGAGCTGTGAGTAACCTGGTCTAATGAAAGGTGTCCCTGCCCATGGAAGGGGACTTGGAACTGTATAATTTTTAAGGTGCCTTCCAACCCAAACCTCTCCATGATGAACTCTCTCTCACCTCTAAAATAAACCGAAGTAATTTAAGAGAGAAGTTGTTTCCAATTATGTTTTCTGTTTTGCCAGGAAAACCAGCTTTTCTTCTCTGGCAAAATTCTAAGGCATCACAGGCAGATTGCATGTGTTTATCTCAGACATATAGAGTGCCATGCATAGGCTGGGTGTTGGCTGAACATTCCACAGCACTCAGCTTGTGCAGGCTGCTTTCATTAACCCAGTGTTCCACTTTATAATCTGCCTAAAAATAGCTATTTGATGTAATTGTCAGGTTTTTCAATAGAAAAGGATGGAGCAATTCTCCCAGTTGAACCAGCTATTTTTCTTTCCCTTACCTTTCAGAGGGGTGTTGACTTCCTCTGATTCTAGCCTATGTAAACTTTTTTGAGAACCCATTTTATATGGAAACAATCTGAGCATTAAAAGCAGCTCTTCTGTAGATTTTTGGGGAGTTGGAATTTCAGTCACTAGCAATCCTGCATGCAAAACATCTTTGAATGCATGGTTACATCTTTCTACAGGCCTTCCTCTAATGGGAAATCAGTGTTCCATTTACAGCAGAAGGGCTAAAATGGTTTAAAATTTAAAGAGCTATCATGAATTACTCCACAATAACACAAATGAAATACAAAATCTACTTTCTAGCATCTCCCTCATCTACAGTGCTAATGTACCAAAAAATTACCTGTCAGACAATTTACCAGGGAAAGTGCCCTACCAAGAGCTTCTGAAGATACGCATGGCAAATAAAGGCAATTTTCAGCAAGAACCAGATTGTAACAGGTGTGGGCAAGCAAACAATCACTCAAACAGGTGGGTGGTGTGGGGGAAAGGAGGAGGTAGGGAGTAAGTATTGAAACCCTGCCACTTGTCCTTTATCTTGTACAGCATGCATAAGGGCCTTTTGTAATTCTACTTCCAGCACATGTATAGACGAAGAAAGGAAAGAAAGAGAAATATCTCTCTGCCACTTTTAAGTATTATGGTGTTTAACAGATTTTGTATGAAGGAACAAGTACCATCTGTACCCAACTTTGTAGAACTTGAAGTAAAACGTGAAAAAAGGCCTTATTTTCAGATCAAAACCACTTAAATTTTCAAGGGCAGCCAATGATCATGTTAACTTATTTAGCCAAGATACCTTGTGAGCAAGCAGGTAACACAGCTACAGAGATATCCTTGGCCTAGCAGGTTCCACCAGAGAAAGTGTCTGACATGCTGCCAGCAAGAGAGGGGAAATAAGAGTTGTTTCAGCTCTTTACTCTGATTTCATTCTTTCCATCAAAACTCGCACCACCTGTGTCGTATTGTTTATTTTGCCAGACCTTAATTTGGTTTTTTTTCTGTGCCCTCATTTACACTGCCACACATTCTACACACACCTACCCCCTGATTCAACTTTCACTTTTTGCTTGGTGCTAAACTAAATTAGATGTACTGAAATCAAGCCACTCTCCATGGTATCTGAAAAGTCATGGGAGTTAGGTGAAGACATTTTTAAAAAGGGTGAAAAGGTGGATCCTGGGAACTACCAACCTCTCAGCCTCCCCTCTGTGCCTTACTGTGACCTTTCAGTACCTTAAGTGGTCTTATAAGAAAGATGGGAATAGACTTCTTGCTAGGGCCTGTTGTGACAGGACAAGGAGTAACAGCTTTAAACTGGAGGATGGTTGATTCATACTAGATATAAGGAAGAAATTTTTCATTGTGAGGGTGGTGAAACACTGGAACAGGTTGCCTAGAGAAGTGGTAGATACCCCGTCCCTCGGAATGGTTGGACAGGGCTCTGAGCAACCTGGTCTAGTTGAGATGTCCCTGCTCATTGTGAGGGGTGTTGAGCTAGATAACTTCTAACAATCCCTTACAACCCAAATGATTGCACGATTCTATGAAGCAGAGGACAATAAACTCTTACAACACTACTCTATTTTTGGTGTTTTGATAACCAAATTGATTAGGTAGAAATATGAACTATATTTAAAAAACCACCAGAAACCACAAAAAAGCCCACCAAAAAACCACAAACAAATCCAAAATACATATGGATGTAAATGGACTCCTTATCCTCCATGTGTGTTTGGGTTTTACTTCCTTTAGCTTTGGCTGAAGTTTGAGTTGCTCTACCAACTGTTTACTTCACACTTGGAGAAACCATCTTCCCTAAAAGCATCTTTTATCCAACTGATGTCATTCAGAGCTCCTACCATATTTCTCTATCTTCATTAAAACTCCCTCTTTACTATCACTAGAAAGCTGTCAATGTACCTGCTTTTTCATAAAAAAGGATACCACCACTTCATCCCCCCCACCCCCACCCCCCCTTTACTGTTTTTGCAGGAGTTGTGTAGGGTAAGGGGAGGTGATTAGGTTTTAGGTTTTCAGCAAGGGAATGATAATAGGTGAGCATCTACAGGCTGGGGAGAAATGCAGATTTGATGTATTGTTTACAGCTGAAGTCTGAGTCTAAAACACAAAAAGTCACATTTGCTTGTGCAGAGGAAAACTTAAGAATACATGGGAATGCCTCCAGTGCCTGGTGAAATTGGGCTTTACTTGAAAGCAAACTTTTCACCAGCATGATTTAATGTAAAATGTACCAAGTTTCTTAGCACTTTGTATTTGCTTGGCAAGGAAATAAAGACACGTTCTCTATTAAAGGACTGCTACCTTGATCAGCCTTAGGGATTCCTGAGAGATTTTATTTCTGATGGGTTATGTTAGATATATTTCTCATGTAACAATGGATTGAATTTGGGCAAAATCTGTCAGGCTTATTCTCCACTATCTTACACCAGATCTATGCTACCACAGCACCGCCATTTCACACCCAGCAGAGAAACTGGGAATTAGGTCTTCTACATTAAACTCAGCTGAAGCTTTTGATTTTTACTGTTACACAGGCTTGTAATGCTGGTGATCCCGTTTAGGTGTAAAGCTTTTCTCTCCAAAGGCAATTTAATCTGTATTGTCATACCCAGAAATGCACACAGCAGGTGTTATCTAGTGCAGATTCTCATGCATTTTTACATGGATAAATAGCTTCCACTATTTAGTAGTTATAAGAATGTATTATTCTCCTATTTCCCTCAATCCCCCAGTGCACTTTTGTTTTTCCAGATTTATATGTAACTTAAAGTCTGTAACACTCCTAGAAACCTGAGGAAAGTGTTAAAAAGAGGTTCCTCAAACCAGCTTTGATGGAATTAAATATTAAAGCAGCACAGTGAACATATGCCTAAGACCCACCTATATTTCTGTGTAGAACAGTACTACAGCCACAGAATATGCTTTTCAACTGTCTTTCAACATAGGAGATACAATTGTGTTACAATCGTAGCATTTCAAATCTCAAAAGCAAAAATACAACCAATGAAATCAAAATGTGAAAGAAAGAAAAAAAAAGGGTTATTTAACATGTAGTCCACAAAAGCACTTCAGAAAAATAGTAGGGAGAAAATACTCAAAAAGCCAACCATTAACATAATTTCATGAAAAGTCCTTACTGGGTTCATGGAAAGAAGAGATTACTTCCAATGAAAACTAACTATAGTTCTCACATAGCATTTTGTTCTTGCAAATGTATGTTCTGACCTAATGAAAAGGAGAAACATTATAATAATAATTGGATGGCACCAATTTCCCTTTACGCCCATAAGTATTGAAGCAAAGTTCTTATGTCATGGAGGTGCTTCAACAAAACACAAAGCAGGCCATTAATGTGGTGATCAACATGAGAAAAAACTTGATTCATGACTTAAAGAATAGTAATCTTGACTTACATTGAGGAACTAAAAGGTTTTGGATAGCTTAATTATTAATTTTTTGTCTCCACTTGCTGTCACAGGTCACTGAGCTAAGACAAATAGGAAGAACAGCCCTGACATTTGCCAAATCATGGGATTGTTTGGAACTAGCAAACCCAGGAGAGATGTAAAATTACACAGATTATGAAAGGTTTAAACAAAGTGAGTTATTTCAGCTGACTCTGTTTCCAGGAAATTCACATAATTTAATTTGTTTCCAGGAAATGGCAATAAAGGAAATGGCCCAGCTTTGTTTTAAACTTTGGGCATGTCTCCTCCCAGTCTTCAGAGAGTATTGCATTAGATTCATTGGTCTCTGAACTAACCCACAAACCGCACACCACAAAGACATAAAATACCAAGTTAATTATGTAGCCCAGGGACATCTCTTTTTCACAGACCCTTGGATGCTCAATAAGCTATCAGTCTTTTTCTCCAGATGGTGCTGCCTCCATTCAGTTGCTCCATTGTTTCTTTCCTTATGCAAGCGGTTTCTTGATTAAAATTTGTCAACTGCCCTTCCCCTAAGCATTCTCCAAATTCAAATAATACCTGCAGTTGTTAAATGAAAAAAACAATGAACCGCAAACACAAAAAACCCCTGCTCCCAGACAAAGTCACTCACTAAAAATATTAAATGGAGAATGGAAATATTTTTTTCTGTAAATCCTGCCAGAAGACAGATGTAGAAGAGTTTATCAGTATTATGCCAGATGCCTATCTGGCTGTCCTATGTATGTCTCTGCACCTGCCTGCTCTCTGCTGTTAGCAACATAGATAACTGAGCTATCCTAATTTTCCAGCTTTTACACTTACGCATACAGTTTTAATCCTTAGATATTCCTGAAACAAACTATTTTCAAATGAAGAATGTCAGTTTGTGTTGTCCCCCTAGTAACAGGGGACTATTTTCACCACTCTCTCACTGCTAGTTCTTATCACCTTTCACCACTAGTTCTCATCAATGTGTACCAGTGAAAGGTGAACTTTAGAAAATTTGTAGATTTAAGTATTGAAAAGAAAACCCTTGAAATGCAGACAATTCTGTAATTTGTATTGGGCATTTAAAATGCTGGAATGAAACCCTCTGAATAACAAGTTTCATAAGAAGTCTTTGAGAATGCTGTGGTTCTGCTGAGGGAGGAAGTCTCAGGAGGACAGCTCTTATAATACTGTGTCAGTATTGCCTCTAGTCTTGGCCAGACTGCACCAAGAGCCACAGCCATGTAGAGACTAACAGCACACGAAAAAAACCCACATTTTGAACATTTTAAGACTAGAGAAGATGCAAAGATGGATGCTGGGGGAAAGTGTAGCCTTTTTTATCTATTTCATGTCCATCCGTTCTTGTCTATGTGCCTATTTTCTCATTCTGCTCTGAAGTGAAGAAGCCATGTGGCTATAACTTGCCTTTAAAATTGAGAGCTCCAGGAAAACTAAAGAAAAAATGATGCAAATATTTGCTTCAAGACATTTCAGATACATTTCACGAGATCTACTTTTGCAAAACTGGATGAATGAAGGCTTTTAAACTGACATTCTCTTCTTGAAGTTAAAGGACTGGTAATCATTTCCTTTTTGCTAGGCACTGTGCATAAAAAAAATATGAAACTCTCACAAGATACTATTATTACTCTACATATCAAGGATTTATAGCTTTTTAAGCAGACTTACTAAATTTATCTTTTCCTGTCCATATGATATATATATGTATATATAATACTGCACAACTGTCAGAAATAGAGCTTGGCAAAAAGGTAAAATATTTTACATTTAAAATGACAGGCTTATGATTTTTTCTTTTTTTCAAAATGCAGCTCCCATAGTTTGACGAACATTTTAGTGTGAAATTTGGAGTCCTTAAAATCAGTCGTAAAAGCCTGATTGACTTCTTTCATTCAGCAATTCTCTTTTCTCTTCAGGACCCCTGTCAAACACTTTACCTTCAATGTCTTGTAAGTGGTCCTAAATTCTCCAAATCAACAACACTTGTTCAGTCAAGTAAGGCTTTCTCCCATCCCAGGATTCACCTGTGCAAGATGCATACAGGCCAGAGCCAGGAATTTGGTTTTTCAAAAGTGACTACAGATTCAAATTTGAGTTTTCATCAAGGAACATCAAACCTTTTTTCTGAATCTGGAAGTGGGGAAACAGAACAGAAAGTCCTAAAAAGGTAATGTATTTCCAAAGTCTTAGTTTGGTTCTTCTCTATTGCTTGGAACTCGTGGAAAACATGACTGGACATTTCATGAACGCTTCATTTTCAAGCGTATCTGCACTGATACATAGTGCCATATGTAGATATATCAGCCATGAGCAGTGAGAAGGCTGAAGGTCACAGGAGCTCAGTGAACCTGAAGGACATGATACTGTGTGTGCTGTGGTACATCTGAGAGCTTCTGTTGGAAGCCTACTTCTTGGATCCTGCTTCAGAAAAAGAGATGCACTTCCATCCCAGTTTAGCCCTGTTCCTAGAACTGTAGGTCATAATCTGCTGTCCTTTTAAAAAAGTGACCTTTTATGGTATTCCCAGTTTTTCCTGGTTCCACTATCAAGTTAATCTATTCCCAGGAAGTATCTATAAAATTTCATTACGTGATTTATTTTGATAGTCAGTATGTAACCATGCCATGTGCTGGTTCAAATATATTTTGAGGTGGTCTGAGGGGCCTGAACTAGCTTCTTCAGTACATCTATGAAGGTCTGATTTGCTTCATATCAGCTGATCTGAGTACCAGTAACAGTCTGACGAGGGAAACATGGAACTCTTGCCAAAAAAGCAAATTAACTCGGACTGCACTGAGTTTCATCCATGACACTGGTACCGAAAACAAATAGTTTAAAAGAAAAGTTGGAAGTGTATACAGTACTGCTGTTGCTGCAGTGAGTGTGTCCCTTTAGCTCTGCTTCTTCCAGAGGCTAGGAAATATTTTACTTTTAAACCCAGATTTCAGGCTTGCTCCCAGCTTTTGTCCTGTGCTAAAGTAAGTGATATATTTTACCTTTCTGTGTCCTTTCCATGAATCCCTAAGCCATTTATTCCATGGCATACTAGACAAAGACTGTGATGCTTGAAAGAGCAGTTTATGCAGTTTTTAGCCCTTTAAACAGACAGGACTGAAAGCTTAAAGGCTTGCAAAGCCTGATTGCAGTCCGTGCCTTCAATTTGCACAATGGCACTCATAAAGGATACGAGACCATAGTAGAAAATGGATCCTGAGAGGTCCTGACATGTTTGTTTCCAGGGAAATTTTCAAAGGCTCCTGTGTGGGGGTGTAGGATGGAAGAATTGTCTGAAATGTCCAAGATTACAAGTTGCAATATGAAATCACATGAACTAGAACAGCATGCTGTGAAAATCCAACCAGCATGGAATGGATTAGCCTTTTAAATGATACGAACACGACCAGAAGCATATTATTCCAACCCCAAAGTTCCTGTAGGATACACACTTGACAAAAATCTATCTAGTGAAATTTTATTTACATTTCCAAAAGAAGTGCATCATCCAGTCCCGAAAATGGACTAATTTTACCGTTTCTATGGCAACTGTTTGCCTTTCAGAACTACCAAATGAAAAGAATGGTGAAAAAACACTTTGTATGGTAAATTGATTCCCTGTTCTTCATCCCATATATGCAGCACTGCTTCACTTAAACCGGTGCTTACTGGTTTAGCTCTATCATGTTTCTAAATAGATATTTGTACTGTTTTCATATAGAACATTAATCCTAAACCATGAATGTCTGAGGCCTTAGTACAACACTGTTAACATGTTTTAGATTTATGTCTGTAACAAAGTCTTAATTTTGATCACATCATAAGTCAAAATGTCTTTGTGGACCATCCGTCAAACAGCCTGACTTTTAAAATATTCTGATAACCTTGGTGGGGCCGTATATTGTCCACTTCTGAGCAAACACTAAAACTAACTAATTATTCCATCTAGGACTACACAAATGGAGTATTGTGGTGGCTGCTGTGGTCTAAAGTCACAGGAGAAAAAAAGTATTAGAAACCACGTCCTTTTTTTTAACTTAGAAAAGCTGAAAAGTATACAAACACTTCCCCATGTCTGAAGCAGAACCTGCAGATTCAATAGCTAAACTGGGTTATATAATTCATTTTTCTCTGAAGTGCATGTGATTTTTATTTGTGCTTTCTACAGGATCCTATTTAAGTTACCTTGAGCTTCTTTTCCATTTGTCACATCATTTAACACAGAAATGTCCTCGTGGTGGTTATTCTTCTCTTTCTGCAGTTGTTCTTCAAGTGCTCCATGATCCCATTATTTTCTATAAGTTCATCTTAACAGTTGTACCAAACTTTCCTATCTTGTATGCCTGTCCCATTCTTATGGTGAAAGGCCAAGGATATTTTAGATCTTGGCAGGAACATTAAATGAAAGAAAATATTCAGGCAAGAGGCTTTAATTGAAAACTGCCCCCAGAAGAAACTGAGGAAACTGAATCACAGTTTCTGCATTTTTCTTTTAACAAAATAACCAATTTGCAAGGTTTCAGGTATGGGACATTTGAGGGAAGATGATGTAGCAAATTTATAACATCTTATTTTGGAGAAGGGACCCCTGCTTGCACACTTGTAAATTGATAAACTGACGCATGACAATTCTATTGTGCATTTTCAATGCAGAGGCAAACATACCTAGGCAAGGACACTTACATCAGAGGTGGGTACATCACTGAAGTTAGCTCACACCTCTTCGTATGCGCCATAGGATCCCTAGTCAGGACCTAAGAAACCCACACCTTGGATAGGGAAAAAGATGTTGAAGTTTCAGGTCTAAGTCCTCAACTGAGCAGAATGAACTTGAACTTAAATTTCCAATATCCCAGTCTACTGCTCTGGCTATTGACTTTCATGCTGGAAGTATCACCTTGTCTAAAGAAACTTTCCCCTTCCCTTATGAGACAAATGTAAAAGTAAAAGCACATTCCTTTCCACAAGAGGTTTGAATTTCAAGAAACTACCTTTTTTTCTTAAGAGAGTAAGTAGTTGCTACCCTTAGAAAACCAGTCTATTTGGACTTCCTTCTGTTACAATAAATAACAGGGTACTCAGAAAACAACATGTAGTTGCAACAACATATTGTCATATGTGTTCTTGTGGATATAAAAAAGACCCAGGTTCTTAATTTATGATCTATCTGGGAGGAAGATAAAAAGTACTGTATTTATGTATGCTTGTGTAAAGAGCATCCTTTTTTGGCAAGGCCAAATAATAAAGTTCTGCACTACTTTGCATACAAAAAATGTTATTATTAAAATTTATCTAGAAACTATGCCTTCTCACTGAAACCTCACTACCAAAGTTTTAAGTCTGGTACATATTTCAGGCTTGTAAACAGGAATAATTGTGAGGAGCTTGTTAGGAGCATTACCTGGCTCACTAAACAGAAATTATGGTTTTTTTATCACTATTGCTATGGGCCACTCTTCTGTGTTGTTTCACAAAACACTGTTAGGATGCAGCCCTTGGGACACTGCCCTGAAAAACACTGCCTCAAACACTCATACATCAGCAATGACTGTTGAATTAAGCCAGGCAATAGCCAACAATACCATTAACCACAAAAGGCTGATTTCTAGAGCTCTGCAGGGGAAAGCACGCTCCATGAATAATGAGATATTGTGGAGTGGGCTGTAAATGCACTGTAACCACCCCATCTGCTGGTGCAGGCTCAGGCTGCACACAGGCACCCTGGAAACATCCAGCTCACACTGCAAGAGGTCAATGCTTTGGCTGGGGTTTGTGTCATAAAACATCTGGGTTCAGGCGTGGCTCAAGCATAGCCCTGGCCAGGTCAGCCCTGGATCGCTGGGCAAGACTGCAGAGGGAGAAACAGTGCTGACTGCCTGGTTTGTTCCCAAACCCCTGGCAATGCTACCGACTGCTCATTAGTAAGCAATTTCATCTGTATGCATAAACAACTGTGGCATCTCCACCTTCTGAGGGATGCAGCATGTGGTGAGCATGATGCAATGAAATACCAGCATTGATCAGCTCCAGCCCACTGATGTGCCAGCCAAGTCACTCATGATCTATTAGCAATGTATCGTGACTATAGTCACTACTGCTAATTGCAGCATTACTATTAGAATTATTGCACCATTCCTTAATAACAACTGCTAAATACATTTATATGGCATATTATTATATAATAACTGACCTGAGGTACAGAGACATGATGGGAGAATATTAAAAACTTATCCATATACTACCTCAAGGGGAAATAATGATGTTTGGATGTT
Organism: Corvus brachyrhynchos; assembly: GCF_000691975.1. NCBI lineage: Eukaryota > Metazoa > Chordata > Aves > Passeriformes > Corvidae > Corvus > Corvus brachyrhynchos. Next base: position 6,066,752 of record NW_008238330.1, on the reverse strand, counting down.
TGTGATTTTGTCTGACTTTTGTCAGGTAAAGAGAAAGGCAATGACCCATAGAAGACCAAGGTCATGTTCCTCCTCTGCTTAATTCTGGCCAAAATCCCGAGTCACAAACCCAGCTTTTTTTCAGTATGCTTCCCACTATGGAAGTCCCACAAAGATAGTTCATGTGCTGTTGAATATAAACACAGGAGAGTTATGAGCCAGTTCACATATTTATGTCATGAATGTATCCCTTTGCTTTTTAAAGGCACAACAGTATGGCACAAATAACATGAAAGCAAAGCCCTCTGAACTTGAAATTCTCAGTTGCAGAATTTCATTTTGTTCTAAACAAAAATAAAAGCAAACATGATGGTTGTTTGCATTCCTCCCTTTTCCCCTTCCCTGATTTGCTCATAAAATTGATGAGCAATTCTCTAAAATCTAATGTAGTAGAATGCTCTCTGTGGAACATTATCACTGTGTCACCATTTCATTCTATTCTGTTTCAGGAAACAAATATCAAGTGAGGTTATTTTGCTCCCCAGCCATCACTAACTAGTTAAAATATCTTGAGTTAAGCATCAAAGTACTGCTTTGCAGATCATATAGGACATATAAAAAGGTTTTAAGTAGTAAATGAGGTTCATTGCAATAAAAACACAGTGTATAATATTGTAAAATACCAAACATGATGGTCTATAACATATCAAAATATAATTTGAACCTATTTGATAAAGACTACCTTTTCTGACCATAAAACTCTTGATGGAAATGTCGGAGCCCCTCTCTTAAAACCTTCAGGTAAAAACAGGACTTTTTTTCCCCTGAATTTCCTTACGCTACTCTGCAACACCTTTCACAAGTCATAAAAGTCCTTTCAGCAATGTAGCCTAACATGCAAATTTTGTGCCTTCTTGTAGAACTCAGTGAGCCATGGGTATGTCTTCAGTGAGCTATAGGTCTTCTCAGTCTATCGTCTAGGGCAGTGATGTTAGATGTTAGGAAATTCCTCCCACTGAGATACCTTGGAAAGCACCTAAGTACTTCTGCACTTTAAATTGGTGAAACTGAAGCTCCTGGAGTACTTAGAGGACTCTTACAATTATGGCCATTTTGACAGGACCACTGAATGAAAAGGCTGTGATGAATCAAGTCTAACATTTTGTGGCTTTTTTTTCCCCCTCACAGAGACAAGCACTTTGGATTTGTCCTTTTTGCTGGTGGAGTTGCAGTTAACAGAAATGAATAAATGTACACTGGACAGGCACCAACTCACCCACCACCATGTAGCTGCTTGGTCCTACACCATCCACACTTGGGGCTTTGGACAAATCTTGGCCAGTGCCACCATCCCTGCTCTTTCCACTCCCCTAAACACATGACTGCTCATCTAGGCCTCTCCCAGCTCATTTATGTTTTGTGAGGATAGCATGAGGATAGCATGACACAGATTTTTCCATTATGATCACCAGCCTAAAAAGTCACAGCTTTGTAAATCTGACTAAGCTGCTGCTCTCACTGCAGAACCCCTAAAGATTGTAAGGTACCTTTGAGGACCATCTGTCTGGAACACATGGATACTTATCAGGTCTAGAACATGAACTTTTGAAGTTGGCAGGGAGGTACTGCTGATTTTAATGGGGAGAAACCCAAGCCACAAATTTAAGGAGGTGTTGTGCAGGCTGGGAGTGAAGGTCCTTTTTGGACTCTTGGGTTTTCCAGATGAACAAAGGATAGACAAGATGATTTAAAAATGTAATTTAACTTTGGTTATTCTCTGAACTTTTGCTTCCTTTTCTGTCTTCTCCCACAGTTTATTTTTGTTATTGTATATTGCCTTGAGCCTCTAAGTGCAACAAATCGATGTGTGAAACACCACCAAAAAAACAAAACAAAAAAAAAACCACGAAGAAAAAAAAGAAATCCCCCACAAAGGGTATTAACATGGTGGCAGAACTTGTACTTATGTGTGACGTTGGTCTGTGAAGAAGAATTCTGCTTGCTTATAAGAGTGAGAGAATATATTTTAAGGTGTTTCTCAGTCTTCAGATATGTGTTCTTCAGTTACGTGCAGAAAAATGTAGAGGAAATGCCTACTTTTGAAGACAGCTGACTAAAGCTTCCAGAGATGAACATCTTACAAATGAGACCTATTTACATATGAAAAAACAATACTCACATACAGTATCCACCCTGCACCAAATGCAAACTCTGAGCTTAGCACAATTTAGAACTATCAGAAATGCTGATTTGAGAGGTACACCAAGGGATTAAAAGCTTGATCCAAAGCACACTGACATGGATAACAAGGCCTATATACACTGCAATGGGCTTTTGACTAAGTATTGTTGCAATTTCATTACAAAGAATGGATTTTTTTCACCATGGTCCTCTACAGGTGTCTGTAGCTGCAGCTGTGCAGCACTTCAGACGTTTTTCTTATAGACATCCACATTAATCTTCAGTTTAAATTTATCACCTTAATTCAGGCTTTACAACTTGTGCTACCCCCAAATCTTCCCCTTCTCTCAGGACCTACTTTCTACTGTGCTTCTGCAATAAATCCTTCGTCCCTGAGTTCTCACTGCAGCTTCACTGCAAGTAGTCAAATGAATTTATTCACATCCTAGCAGCCTTCCCCATGTTTCATGTGTGTTAATGAAGAGGCTGCAGTAGCAGGTTGGCACTAACCCAGCTGAGCTCTTTTTCACCACTTCCAGCCACTGCTGCCAAGTTGCACAAGGCAAATGGCAATGTGTATGAGTTGTGCTAGCTACTAAAGGAAATAGGAAGTCTTTAAGCAAATTTGATCTGGAGATTAGCCTGAGGGGAGCGCAGTATTTCGATTTTCTGAACATTTGTACTGTTCTGACATTCAATCTTCATGAGCAGAAAATCTGAACCATCATATTTCTGAGAGAAAGAGATCTACTCACGATAACATCAGACCTCTCTGTAGATGGGTGATTCCCTCAGCAATGATGCTTCACGGTTCAGTCCTGCCCAAAGCAGGGAAGGCTAAAAGCAATCCCCTGTCATGGACAGTAACTTGTAATCTTCCTTTCTCTCTTGTCTGGTAAAACTTGATTGTATAATGAGCTTGACTAACAATTTTGTGTTTAGGAGATTCATAGCCTGATGCTGTGTTGACAGATGTTTATGTTGGATTTTAGAAAAGGTTCTTCCCCCAGAGGGTGTTTTGGGTACTGGAACAGCTCCCCAGGGGAGTGGTCACAGCACCAAGCCTGCCTGAGTTCAGGAAGAATTTGGACAATGCTCTTGGGCACATGATGTGACTCTTGGGGTGTCCTGTGCAGGGCGAGGAGTTGGACTCAATGATCCCTGTGGGTCACACACAGCTCAGCATATTCTGTGATTCTGTGTCTGTTGTTTAGGAGATATAGATTCATTGCTTTGACTGATTCAGAACAAATCTGTCCCATTTGAATTGTTCAAGAATGTCTGGGGCATAACAATCCCACTTTTTAAAAAAATAATAATGATCAGCCACATTGTTTTAGTCTCTTTAACTGAGTGGCTAACACTGAATGGAAATAAAGCAAGCCATCCGCAAGGAGACAGCTTACACATGCATCAGTTCTGGTAAGTAAAATCATGTATTTGTGCAGTCATTCCTGAAATAGACATAGAAAATTGAATTGTTCACCCAAGTTACCACTAACAGTGAATGAACAAAGGGCACCCTGGTCAGCTATTGAATATGGGACTATGTGAAGTGTTGATTACCTGTCCTGAGGTAAAGTTGGTGGAGCCACCTACAGCATAACTCACAAAGACAGCCAGCCTAACCCCTCCACTCTGCAGTACTACCTCAGCTCCAGTTGTGATGTTATTCTCTAAAACCCCATAGTACTCTGTAACTCAGGTAATTTAGCCTGCCTGAGAGCAAATGTATGTTTTCTTTTCCTGGTTCAGCTGCATACTTCACTTGTTATGGCCCATTTTAACAGCCCTTTCAGCTGCATTTAGTCTTTTGAGAAGTCAGACTGATTTTTATTCTGGCCACTAGACATTGCTCAAGTTCATACATTATGGACAGTACTTCACTGTTGTCTAAGCCACTGCTGTAGTGGTGGCTGCTTTGTAATGTAAAAGCCCAGCTGTCTGCTGCTGTGTGATAAGTGCTAAAAATGGTACATTGCAGTCCAAGCGACTGTAGCATTATAGCCAAAAGAGGATTACAAATGGCATGGCTGCTGTAAGGAAGGGCTGTATACAGTTGCACATACGCACTCCAGTGATTCTTATCGTGGGAACAGAGAATGGCATTTTCACTTTTAAGAAATACTTATCTCCAGAGTGTACTACTGCTACCTTGCTGCCAATTACTGCTTCCTGGCAGTGAACAGAGACCATATGCTTTTAGGCTGTGACGTGTCAACGTGAGCAAGAAGGAGTCAATAGCTGTAGCATTGTCTCTCCACAATATTTTATGGGAAAGTGAGGGAAGGAAGTTGAAGGAATTAGAGCAGGAGAATAATGATCATAGCTGTCTTTAGATAGCTCCCCAGAGGGGAGGCATTTGACAGCTTTTGCATGGATGGGGCTATTCCCTTCCCCCATGCAATAGCTTCCATCTGGTTATAAATCACAGAAGTAGACTGAATCCCTGCAAAGAGGAAGATGGCATCCACAGGCAAACCCAGGGACATCTAAACAGAAACATTTTTATCCTTATAACCTGAACCTCAGACAAGGCCATAAATGCAATTCTGCTCATGGGAGACATTGAGAACATCATGATAGTCTTGGAGGGGTTGGGACTGATGTACAGCCCTGCTGCTAGCTCATGACCTGATCTTTCTGGTAGTTTTAATGACTCAGCTTTAAAAACCCAGCAAGCCGAAGAAGTAAATAGGAGCAGGAGAATTATCAGCATCTTTATGTAGCAGACTTACTTCATGTGCATAAGGGAAGAAACATCAAGCATGAATGTACAAGTTTGATTTATTGAGTTTGATAAATACAGACCAGAAGTCAAAATTTTACTAACACGCATTCATCCAGCTTCCAATGAAGACAAAAAGGTGAGAGACAAAAGGAACTACCTAAATGGGTTAAAATGGGTCTGCAAACTGCAAAACTGCAGAAAAACTACCTTCTTTTCTTCATCCAACTTTTTCCCATTTACTGCGGAGTGCAGCTTACACAAGTACTTGTATCACACCCGAGCCACGGTAGTATCTTATTTTCCGCAAGATACAAGAAGCCTGTGTGAGGTTCACAAACTGAGTCATGACAGATTTCTGAGGGCCAAGTTTTATCTCCAACACTTATTTATTTACTTGTTGCTATAAATATAAGTCTTTGATTTGAACTCAGACCTTCCATCTGAACATGCTGTGCTTTTTGACTGCAAATTGCTTATAATTTAAGGACGCAAATGACCAAGGGAGAAGAGGAACCAACACAGAAACATTGCTTAATTCTCAGCTTTTTGCTCTAACAGCTCCATTCCATAGAAAAAATATGGAAAACGAATGTAACATCAACTTGAATCTTTCATGCTTCCCAAATAGAAAAATGTCATACACATATACAATCATTAAATGTCGCACAAAACACTGAGCAACCTCATAGAAAGCCTGACCAACAGCAATAATAATCTTCAAAGAGCTGAAGTGAGAAAGAAAAATTCTTCAAAGGAGCATATGATATCATAATAGAAATGAGCCCAGAACAAAACTCAATGTTTGGATTTTTGTCCTCCTACCTTGGAAGACAGTTTGAAAAACTTACATCTAAGGCAGTAAGATTTTGGACCAAAACTCATGAGAGCAGCCATCAATCTTTCTTCTCCCTGAACATTGCCTAAAGACTTGCTGGTCAAAACATTCATGTCCCAATTGTATCCAGTTCTAGAAACTGTAGAAGAAAAAAATCTGATGGCACAATTTGATTGTGACAGTATGGTCTTCCTGGAAATACAATAAAATGATCACAGATTACAAAACAAGTGTCAGTTGTTTAGTATGACACAAGGGCATTTAAGAACTAGGTCCAGCTGCCAAACTCTTGTTATTGCCTTTTAAGTTAAAATTAATTGAATAAAAAAACAGGAAATAAGGCTTACAGTCTGGTTATGAAAAGTGTGTGGGTACAACACTTAAAGAAGTTTAAAGGCAGAGTTGTAGCACTGACCTGAATTCAGGAGAAAGTAAAGCAAGGGAAGTAGAGCATCATTAATAGCTCTCATGGTGCAGCTCTTCAAAACAAAATCCCTTAATGCCAGAAAGCAGAATTAAGGCAGGCAAGTTGGGGAGCCCTGACAAGATGGTCATGGACCTCATTAAAGGGAGAGGCATCAGGAAGTGGGTGCACTATAATTTGCAGGATAATTTATGATTATCCTTTATTTTTAAGATAAGCATGCTACAGACAGGTCTTTTAAATTAGGCAGTAACAAACAAAACCATAGAAAATATTCTAGAAGGATGACAGCAAGGAACAACTCCAAAGTGCAAGGATCTGATCTGCCCCCCCACATCAGCTCCTGAGACTATGTTGGTCAAGATCCTTAATGCAGTATCTTTGTGGCTGTGCAACCCCCACTAAACAGTAGAAAAAGGAACAATTTCATTCTTTTTTAGATGACCTCATGCAGAAAAATATGTGTAACGAGCTTGAACTGCAGAATCTTCTCCTAAGCAACAAGATGCACATCTCACCTCACTTTATCACTGCTTTTCCCACAGTTAGACAGTGATGAGGGGATCTCAGGCCATTTGCTAGAATACCCTAATGATAGGAATTTTGTAAAATGTAAAATGTCACAGAATCTCCAGTACAGCCATGAAGAAAAAATATTTTTTTGCCATGGTTTTTTTCTATCAAGTGATGTGTTTATTTCCAAGAGTTGTACTGATGCATCTGCTGTGTGTGCCATCAGGGAGGCAGTCCTCTCAGACATTCAGGCAGCACATGGAGAATTTAACTGTCAAGGAAAAATACTTCTCATGCTACATAATGCATCAAGGTTTTGGTGCACTCTTTATTTTACTCTAGGATGATATTAGGGGATTTCTTTTTCAAAGTGGTCACTGAGGTCAATGTTTGATCTATTAATCAGACCATGTAAATATTCTCAATATTTCGCCCTTTAAAATGAGATCCAGCTATATTCTGAGGCAAGAAGTTAATTGTTTCCACAATCCAGAAATGTAGAAACTGCCATTATTTCCTGAAAATCATTTTTATACTTTGGATATTATACTTAGTGTCAAATAGACTATGATTTATGTCAGGCATGCTGTACGTTCACCTCAGTGCTCTCCTCCTGAAAAAAAAGCCCTCACTCAGGAAAAGAAAGTAGATAAAAAGGATGTGCATAGCTGCCTTCCTGCCCTTGACAGAGAGAAAGAGAAGTAACAATGCTCATCAAAAAGTGATTGGCCTTATGGGGTAATGGAACAAAAAGATTGGTCAAAACTATTTCTCCAGAATTTTCCAACCACACTGTCTCCTTCACAAACCTCCAAGCCTCATTTGCCCTTTTTCCATTTTATGTGAGAAAAAATTCATGAGGCTCGTGAGACTTTAATAATAAGTTATTAAGATGAAAAATAAGACTGAAAAGCTTTGCAGACTTGGTTCATACTGTCTATCTATAATTTATCTAATCACCTCTGTCCAAGGAGCTGAATTAAAATTTTCTTGGGATCAGTTATTTCACTCTTTGCATCAAAAGACACAGAAATTACTGTTTTATTGTTTCCCTTCCTCCTCCACTTAGGGCTCAATATTCTGGAACAACAAAAATCAAAACAAAATCCATTCAGTGTTTTGAACCTGAAAGACTGAAGTCTCATGTGACTTCAAAGCTGATTCATGTTAAAGCAGGATAAAACTACAGCCCTTAAAGCAGGAGCAAAATACCAAACACACTGAAGACTGAGTTTTTAGAGTCAGACGAAGCAAGGCCAGCTTCCATACAAATCACCAAACTTCATATTTCCAGGAGGGCAGGTTGGAAGCCTTCAGATCTAATGGAGGCTCACTAGAGGCAGTGAAAAAATTGAGTTTTGATGTAAGTGCAAAAAAAGTATCAGAGGCAAAAGAAAAACAAACATAAACCCCTCAAATCACTGTTTGTAAAATATTAAAAAAAAAAAAAAATTATAATCCAAACCGGACATCAGAATTCAGGCAAAGGACAAAAACCCAAAACTTCTTTTTCACTGTAGAAACCCTATGCATACCTGTCTTGATTTGAAAGACAGGTGTCTGCTAAGGAAGGCAGGAACCTCCCTTGGAATGGCAGATGTGACCCCCCTTCCCTCCGAGTTATTATAATTTTGAAATCAAGGGGCTTTTAGGCAAAGATATGGGAAATAGGAATAACAGTTCTTTACTATTATATACCTATATGTGTATAACCAGTCAAACAAACAACAGTAACTATTGGCAGCAACAGCAAACAAACACAAACCCAGTCCCAGCCTTCTCGGCTGTCAGGCCCTTTCCCCTCGGGTGCAGTTCCGCTCGCAGCCGGCAGGGGCGCTGGCAGCTCCCGGTGAGCAGGGCAGGTGCGATGGTTCCCCCGCGGCTGCAGGGGG
>NW_008238330.1:6043448-6058048 GCF_000691975.1 Corvus brachyrhynchos | reverse complement strand
CTCAGAGCAACGGCGGGGGCAGGGTGGCCGCGGCCCGGCTCCCAGCGGGGCAGGGAAGGCGGGCTTGGGATCCCAGGGTTCCTCTGGCAGACGGAAAAAAAGCAGCCGACGAAACAGCCTCCCTCTCTGTCCAAACGCTGGGACCAACTGTCCACACACCCAGGTGAAACAAAAGAGTAGCCAGATGCAGCCCTCCCCCAATGGCTAGGTCTTTTGTTTTTCTTAAATACCCAGCAATTTGTCCCCCTAGCAACATGTATGGGGAAAATTCCTTTAACAGAAAAAAACAAAACAGGAGAACTCCTAAAACCCCAACAGTATCCAATAAAGAGATGGTGAACACAATTCCTAAGAAAGATCACCAGTATTTAAAACCATGTGAAGATGACTGTTCTGTGAAACTCAGCTATCAAGTTTCTCCTTCCTGTTGTTTATACTGACACCTTTCTCCTGTCCCTCCCTGACTTCCTACGAAATATATTTAGAGCCAGAGTGGATTCTGGTCTGTAAGACATCTAACTTTATCCTAACCAGACAGCCCATCTCAGAATAAATTTAAAATAATCTAATAAGTAAATTACAGTAATAGTCATTTGGAAGTTGCAACATGCCAAGAGTCATTACAAAGAAGGACTTGATATTGCACAGTCTTCTCATTTTAGGAGACACAGGAAATAATTGTCTCTGTGTGGTGTGAGCTGAGATATGCGAGACATCTACTGTCAGCAATTTTAATTATGTTTCAGGGCTCATTAAATTCACGAGGTACCTATGATCTAACTGCTCTTTCCTTTGACATCTGTGAAAATCTAACTCCAGCTTCATACTTGTAAATCTTTAGCAAACTTTGATAAAGTTTTATCAATATAGAGTTAGATTCAAGACCTCACAACAAATTTTTGATAGACTATAATGACTTGGAGGCTTCAGACTCACTTCTGCTGTCGTTTTTACCACTGGGCATGAAACGAGAGCCCTTGGGGATATGAGAAAAGCCCATTATCAGTTGTGTTTCACTCACTGTACATAGCCTAAATGCAGCTTGCATATCATGACAAATCTACAAATCTAACTCAATCTCCTGGCCTTGGCTGGGAGATCACTGCAGAACTGGATTAGCCAGGTTACATTTAGATAAAATTTTCTCACCCCATACTCTTTTATTAACTTTTCCTTTACTAAAGTTCGACATCCCTATACAGAGGACTGATAACGTGAATGTCCTTCATCAACCCTAATCCTAGGCTCGATTTTAAATTACCACAGAGGACTGTGTTTTCTACAAGTTAAAGGACTATGGACCCAGAAAATAAAGCAAAAGCAAACCAAACCAGAAAACAAACAATTCTTTCCTGAAAAAACAATGACTTCGGATCATTCTATCCACATTTATTGTGTATTTGTTTTGAAAATATTCCAAAAGGGACATGGTTACTTATGCCAACATTGCCAAATGCTTAATTGCACAAATGCTTCCATCTGGAGGAAGGAAAGATTTAGAGGCTGTTTAGCCAAAACAAATTATATTTTAATTCTGAGATATGAATGCCTGTGCCTGGGAGGTCTCAGCTGGAAAGTCCAATGAGGTTTTCAAATGTGGGAGCTCCAACAGCTTCTGAAGCGGACTGATAGGTTGACTGCAGGAGCAATTACCAGAGACAGTGGGCCAAACCTTCTTCAGTTTATTTCCTCTGAAATGTGGCTGGATTCCTGGCACAAGAGCTTCCCCTCCCATGCGTTGGGTTGTGACAGTCTCCAAGGAGTTCTGGGCCCGCAAATAGAAAACACATTCATCTTCACAACCGGCCATCAATATGTAGCGCATTGTATTTTAAAGAACCTCTATTATTTTAGACAGTATCACACTCTACACAGCCAAGAATCATTTGCTGTAGCATTCTGATATGTATTATGTAGACAGAATGCATCTTAGTTTAGATATTTCTAGCACCAAGTTTAGGCAAAATGCTAAGCATTTCTTCTGAAATATTTCAAAACAAGTATGAGAGTTCACAGAACTAAAAAAAATCTGTTGCAGAATGTTACAATATTTAGGCATCAGGCATATTGCAGCTAACTATATATTTCTGATGCAAAGCAGACTTAAATGAGAGAAAAGATTGCCAACACTGTTCATCCAGAAACAACTTCTTTTCAAAAAGAGTAGACAGTGGAGAAGTATTACACTTCCCTTTGTACACGTAGGGAAGTCAAGGCATGAACATGTGCACAACATAAAATATTCAATATATATCAGTAGCAGTTTTGAAAGCAGAATACATGTTTCCTGATAACAATTCCTATGCTACTTAGCATAAAAAAAAACCCCAAACCCACAACAAAACCCAAATGAGCCAACCCAGGAATATGCATCTAGTCAGAGGTCAGACTAAATAAACCACATCTGGCATAAATCAGCATCCTTGAAATGAACAATACTACTTTGTCCAACAGATCTTGACTTTGGATTAAGCGGCTTTTAGGGGCAGTACTGACAGGATGACACCCAAGTTGACATCTCCAGCTAAGGATCTGACTGGTGCATGTTCAAGCAGTGAAGAGTTAGAGCCAGAGGAGAGGAAATGAGTTAGGAAATGAGTTATGGTAATAAGGACTTCCAGAAAGAGCATCTTTTAGTGAATTTGAGATGAACTCAATCACTCTCACATTAGGCTGGGTCATTGGAAAGGAGCTGCAAAACCTTTAGACTTCAGATATTGTGTCTCTGCCACTTGTTTTTATTTCGTTTACAACTTATGGGGTTTGGTTTATTTTTTCTTTTATTCTCCAGCTCATTCCATCTTTTGAAGTCTTTGTTGCTATGGAAACAACTACAGAGTTGGTCTGCTCATAGCCTAGTGATACCTCAGAGCAGAAAAAATAATAAGGAAAGAATTTGGGGAAAAATTGCTTAGAATTGAAATCATAAAGCAGTGTAGGACAGTCTACTGCCTCCCCTTTAGCTCTCTAATTCACTGCTGATAAAATCAGAAATGTCAGTTTACCCCATTAAAACAGGTGCTTTTGCCTGAAGTGAATTACAGGAATACTGGCACAAACACAGCAAACATGTTGAGGTTGTGTCACCTCAGCATTTGGAAATGACCAGCAGCTGGGCACAGCAGAGCCTTCTGCTGGAGAAGGACCTTCCTGGACTTTGAGGCATGATAGTATAAATGTTGTGTAGTAGCAAAGAAAATTTGCTCTGGACTGTTCTTTGGGATTCACACCAACAAGTAAGAAATGGCTCAGGCCCATGTTAAAAAATGTTTTTTAATTTTCACAGTAAGGCAGCTACATACTTAACTGCTTATTAAGGACAGTGTCCAGACCATGTGACTTCCAAAACCAGTGCAATGAACCTTTTTGGAGAAACACCAGTTGACCCAGGATGAAGTCACATCAGGGGTATTCTAACAGTTCAACTAAATAGTGGTTTCTACTTCAGAACACAACATTGTTTATCTTTTTTTTAGTATCTTTGTCATATGGCACGTAGCCATGGAGCACAACTACCCTGATAAATACTCTGAAAAGGGCCAAGGAACACACAGAAGAACTAGTCCCTAATTATCTGCACCACTTTACTGTTAGCTCTCTTACCAGCTCAGTTCCGAACAGCTCCAGCCACCTCTCCCCAAACTAACACACTACAGAAAGAGCTACCTTTAAATTCTGCATATATGATTCAGTCAGTTCACATGATTTTGAGGCCAGGGATTTATCTGTGTCTCTCCTTCCCTCAGTGAAGTAGATATAGCCATGCCTTTTCTATCCCTGGAGCCATCAGAACATCTGTGTATACTAGTACTTAGCTCTTACCCAGGGCACACAAAACCAGCTGCTTACATCACAAAGAATAGCAACCACTGAAAAACCTGGTCACAGACAGAAATTCAAACCGAGCTCCTAAATGAGCCTAAGGTGCACCCTAAGGAGCCACAGACTTAAAGAGAAAGTTGGAAAGGTATTTTGCAAGAGAAGCTGGTTTTACTCAGTAGCAGTGAGATCCTGCTGCAGCTGTGGAGAACTAAAGGATGAGTTCACTGTATGAAACCCTGTGGTAATATCGCAGTACATCTACTATAAAATTGGCTGCTATAATTGGTTTATTTCAATGAGAAGATATTACTAGATGTGAGATGGCTATAATATCAGATTCTTTTCATATGGAAAGGAAACAAATAATTTGTTCACTGTCAGTTAATTATTTCAGAGATTTTAGATATGTGACAAGTACTTGTTTGTTTGTAATATGTAGAATGATATTTGAGAAGACAAATGTATCAAATTCTGTTTTCTCTCCATCCTAGTATTTTTCTCCACTATTATTTCTCATGGTTCAGCATTAAAACAAATATTTTTTTCAAAGATGTATTTCTGCAGAAGAACACTTTCTTACTTCATTTCAGACCTGTCTGCTCAAAAGCAATGGATTTTAAGGTGTATTTATTATCTTCCACTATATATGCCACTTTTCTTAAAGTTTTTCTTCATTTTTACTAACTTCTAGTCAGGAAGAAATCCCCTGAGCTTTCCTGGAATACTCTAATATACTGAATCTTATTAAGTAGTGATACTTTTTTACTCCCAGAAAAATAATTGATTTTGTTAAGTCAACTTTGACTTCACTGTGAGTTTGGACTGAATAAGAAATATAGATATGAGTGCTGGTAAAATCTGGAAACACTGCAGAAGTCAATTCCTCTGTGGCTCTGAGATGTAAGTGAAGCTCCTAATCAGAAGAGAGTAACTTTTGTTTGGTGTTTTTTATATTTGATGTTTGACAGTCCAAATATGGGAATGATACCTTGGACAGCAGGAAGTAGCAATTCCAGCACGCCCCTCAGAATTGCAAACATGCACCGAAGGAGACTCCTCACATAGTTCCTGTTTTTGCATTGATCAAGGGAGGAACAATTGTGGAAAAAAGTTCAAAGAATCACCTCAAGATACAAGCTGAACTTCTCACTGCTTGTAAGGATCCAGTCATGGTGCTCTACAGAGGCTTCATCACGGCCACTGGTGGATTTACTACCACACATTAAAAACCATACAGTCATATATGAATTCCTTGTTGGAGACCCACAGCAACAAACAGTTGCTTTGGAAATGGTTCTAACAGAAACAGATCTTTCTTGCTGAGGGTGGGATATCAGTGTCAGAATTTTAAAGACAGCATAACTCATAAAGATCTACAAAGTATCAGTACCAACACAGTCTGTTCTGGTAGGTGAGGAGAGCATCTTTCAGTGTCAGTTTCATACTTACCAAAAGGACTTTATGTGATTAGATTGCATATAAAATCAGATGATCCTGATTTTATTTCACAGTGAATGAAAATTTAACAATTATGAAAAAAGTCAAATTTGCATATTTACATATTCCATGTAATCAGGAGAAATAGAGGAATATACAGAAGCAGTGAGTGGTATCATATACTCTGTATGACTTGTATTATTCTTGTGTGACATTTCAGTACACTTCCTCTGAATTAAATTAAAAGTCATGAAACTATTTCACTGAACTTCATACATAGGAAACATTCCTGCATGGAAATACATATTTTGCTTGAGAAGTGATCCTTATATTGATAAGTAACACTTTGGATAAAAGATAAGAACTCTCAAAGCATCTGTACCCTCCCCACAGACTACAGCAGGTGCCTGGATGACCCTGCTAGATTAGATACCTAGCTTTTAGTGGCTAATATTGAGGTGGATCTCACTTAGGAGGCAGAAAGCATCAAAAATTTTAGGTTCAATTTAGAAGCCCAAAACTGGCAGACAAGGAGACTCCGAAAGCCTGAGTAGTTTTGAATGCTGAAAAACCCCCAAAACCAAAACCCTTCTTGAAAAGCAAACTGATCTGAAAACAATGCTATTGTATGTAAATAAACAGAAGCCTCACTCTGTCCTTCTTACTGAATCAGGTTTTCTGGACACAGATACTGACGTGAACAAGTTTGAAATCTAAGAATGAGAGGAAACATGGGAAATAGGTCTGGGAGAGTCCTTGAGAGGATATCTAATTTCTCTCCAGGTTCAGAAAAGTGTCATATCCTGTCTTACACCCAGTCTGTGCTTTGTCAGACACTGGTTCTGCTTTTAACACCGTCAGCATTGAAATTCCCATATTCTTCCCAGGGAAGCTATCTCCACATTTCACTAACTATCTTAAATGCTAGGAAGATTCCATACTGTCAAATCTGAATCCTGGTTACTGAAATTTACTTATCTCTTTGATCATCTGAATACTGTATTCTCCTCTCTTTTGCAACACCCTTGTATGCATTTAAGGAGTGATATCACATGTTTCTTTAATCATTCTCTCTGTGGAAGAAGCAATCCTAGCTCTGTCAAGCAGTTCTTGATTGTCAAGACCAGAAAACAGCACTCTCCTCTTGAAGCTCTCTAGTGTATGTTGCAGTGTGCTGCAAATGCATGTTCTTCCAATTAAGGAAATTCCATCTAAACCAAATTGCTATTCAAATAACCTATTAAGATTATTTTGTGCTATCAACTCTGAAGTATTCACTACTGATTAAAGTGACCTTTTCCATGAAGAGGAATGGAAATGCAGAGTGCTTCAAAGTCAATGAAACAATAATAGGTGTCATTCAACTCTTATTTTTCTGGCTTGAAATTCCAGTAGCTTAGATATACTAAGGAAGAAAACAGCTCAACATGATCACATGGATACATAGAAAAGAAATAAATATTCTAAATAAATTTAGTAGCAATGAGATACTAAATTTCCTTAAGTAAGCAAGCAATAGGAGAAAATACATCTGATTTCCTTGAGATTCTTAATAAGCAGTCCAAGTTAAATTTGTTTATCATGTTATGAATCATTGCATCTCCAAAGTTAATAAAGTTATTACAGCTAATTAGTATGCATAACAGGCTTATTTGACTGAAAAAACAGTGAATACATAGATCCAACCAAAAAAAAAAAAAATCACTGTAGAAAATAAAATTGCATCATCAACCACTGCATTTTCTCCAAGTCTACAACATGTTTTGATTTTGTATCTGGAAGAAGAATACTTTCCTCTTTCATTTCCCATAAGATATATTGAGCTTTCAGAAATTCTCCTGTTTCACATTCTACCTACTCAGTGATCAAGTTCTAGGCCTTGCTATAGAAAGTTGTCTTCCTCCCTCAGATTGACACCATCTCTTTAAAGATCTAAATTAAACTAACATGTTCTCAAAAGAAAGTTTTGCACCTAAAAATCAGCACCTACATACGAAAAAAAATTCTTTTAAAGAAGTGTCTGCAGGGGTTGCCAGCCACTGGCAGAAGGGGGTGTTACCCCTCGCGTGCTGACACAAAGAAGCCTGGAGGTCAATGCTGAAACCCCTCTGGAAGGCGGCACTCAGTGCCCATCACACAATGAAAACGGGGTAGAGCTCCTCACCCAAAAGGGGCTGTACCCTTCTGTCGCTGTTAAGCAGGCACGCAGGCGAAGAAGTAAAGAGAGGGGACTCTCCATATGTGTTCCACGCAGGTTTATTCACATGAAAGGACAGGGACGAAGAGGCCAATTGGTGGGAGGGTCCAGGGATCTTATACTGGGTATAAATAGGTGGGGAAAGGGATCTCAGCCAGTGGGATAGAGACAAGCAGGTGGGATTGACAGGAAAGGAACCAATGGGAACAACACATAGGAGGGACTCAGGGAAGGATCCAATGGGGCGTCGAGGAACAAAGAACTTTCTAGAACTGATACATATTAAAGAATGAAAAAGAATATAAATAACTTCATATATAAAACAGGAAGAAAAAATATTAACCAATCAGGGGAAAACATGCAAAAGAAAGAACAAGGGAATCATGGGTTCTCACCATGACTGTTACCTGCTAAACTTGGGCTGCTGACCACCAGAGCTGGTTGTCTGAGTTCTCCTCAGGACAAAGAGTAGTTGCAGCCACCTGCACCGCTACAAGTGTCCATGTCAATGGACTCCTCTAGCAGAGGAGACTTGAGACTGTTTTTCTACAATTGCACTCTCTTAGATGCACCTTTTTGAGGTACTGTAGAGGTCTACATCAAAAAGTTTGTTACTTGAATGTAGGAGCATGGCCTCAGCCACTGGGAAAAAAAAAAAAAAAAGTAAAACATTTCAACCAAAGTTTGAATTGCCTTTGCAAAGCTTTGGATTTGTATCTACTAAAATTTCTTTATATTGAGATGGACCAGAGCCAGGAACGCCTGACACAGAAAAACAGGTAAGTTGTTTGGATGGGACCTCTGGTGACTACCTAGTCCAGCCTCCAGCTGTAAGTGGGACTGCTGCCAACACCTAACCAGGTCATCTGTGGCTTTTCCCAGCCAAGTCATGAAATCCTGCAAGGATGGAGATTTCACTACATGCGAAAACCAGATTCCTACACTGTGCCAAGCTCCTAGTAGAAGGCTTTCCCTAATACCCTCTCTGAACCTGCCAATTTGCAACTATCTCCTCATGCTGCCTTAAACTGCTGTTCTGCTCCCCATCAGCAGTTGTGGCTGCTATGAGACTGCTCCTTACCCTCCTCTTTTTTAGTCTAAACCATCCCAGCTACCTCCCTCATCCTCTCTCTCCAAAACACAGCCCCATATTAGACACTGTGAAAAAAATTAATCCTACTTCAGACAAAATTAGCACAAATGTATCTTTTGAAAAGGAAACTAACCTACATTATGTATCTTGCAGTAAGGACAAAGTGGAAGTTTCACCATTTCCCATCAAAAACAGCTTTGAATTTTCTATCAGCACTAATGAGAAATGAAACAAGAATGAATAAAATTCTCTTTAAAATATTTAACAACCTAGTGGAGCAGGACCAATAGAAGATATAGGTGTCAACTTTATTTTTGTTTGGCATGATAGAATTATCAGAAGTTGGAGAATAAAATTCTTGGAACATGGAATATATGTGTGGTGTTCATTTGCCTGACGTTAGAAGCCTCATATATGATTAGAAAAGATTAAAAAAATATGCTGCAAAGAGAATTACAAGGACATATCTAACATTTCCTTTTGGGAAAACATTTTATAGATATGGCAAGGAGTGTTAATTACTCCCTTTTATTAAGGAGTTTTTAAGAAAACATCTGTGGTTTTTAACAGTGCACTGTATTATTGATTGTTGAATATTCTGCTATTCAGAAAGAATTCCTCACTCATGCCACAGAACCTTAATCTGGGTGCTGGGAAAGGACAGAGTACACAATACATCAAACTAATGGAGAGTATGAAATTATCCCCAGGTTGTAATATAGGCCATAGCAAGACAAAACTACTCTCCTGACGTTAGATTCTGGAACTTTGCCAAGGAAGGCAATTCCAGGAAATGCATGGCATTGGCTGAAGAAGGACCTAGTTCTAACAGCATAAGACAAGTAGCTCAAGAGTAGCCCAAAACCAGAGGAGTAGCTAAATATGAGCATAGAAATACACCTTGAAATCTGAGGTCATTTCTGAGGCTGTGTTCCCAGCCTGGATAGACAAAACTGGAGTGAACCACAGGGTTTATAATTTCCACAGGACTTAAACTGATATATCAATATATCTTGGAGCTGGGCATAGTGCCCTGCATTTGCTGCCTGAGGGGCGAAACACAAACCTGCGCCAAGAGCGTTCCTCCCCTTGTCCTAACTCATCAACATCTGGTATGATTGTGGAGATGTTTTGAATATCGATGATCATGAAATTCATTAGGAGCCAATTTTGACTGCAGACAAATAAAACATCATCAGACTATTTTAATTCCTTCCAAAAATTAACTGGTTAATCAATCGAGACATTTGAACTGAAAATGAAAATAAGCATTTGTCAAGACATAAACCAATAACTAAAATAAAATGTTTCATTTTAAATTAGTGACAGCACCTTCCTGGATAGTAGTCAAAATCGTGGGAAAGCTGATTTCCCAGTAAATAAAAAGCTACAGAAGGAATTTAAGGAAAAAGAGGACCTAAATGAATATTACCCATCAGAACGATAAACAATTTGAAGAGTAGTGCCCTTAGTAAGAGATGCCAGAGGATTCCAGCTGTATGTAGAAAGAACAGGTTGTTGCAAGTCAAATTAATGCCGTACAAAGTTGAGTTGCTAGTAGTGGAAAATGATGAGTCATTAATGATTTTCAGGTAAAAAAAAAGTATGAGTGAGTGCTAACAGAAAAAACCCCCAAACCTTAGAGGGCTCTTTTAATGAGGGATAAAATTAAAAAATGCAGGTGAGCAAGACTTGAATCACAGTGACTGTGTGAATATGTGTATTTTAATGCTTTAGAAAAATGGGAGAGAACACATCACAAGTCTAGTAGAAGACAATTAGAGCATCTGAATGTGAAAAGTCTCGTTGTATTATATGAGCATAAGGAAAAGAAGAAACCTCAAGAGTCATACATATGAACATTCATTTGCTAGCCTTGGCCGTGTCACATGATGGCTGCTCCAGTCTCAAATTAATCACTATATTTTAAACTCAGACACTACAGCTGCCTGTAAATAATAGTCCTTCAAATTCCATTAATTATGTACTTGAGATGGTGGTAAAATTCAGGCTGAACAGAAGCTAGTGTATAATATGAAAAATGCCCCAAACCCCACATTTCAAAAACAATTAAAAATTCGTTATTTCCGTCTGCTGGAAAAGAGAATAACGTTCAGTTTTCATGTTCTAAAATCAAAATTAGTTTTCAGTTTTTCATCCAAAACATGGACTATTTCAGAATGAAGGGACAAACCACAGAAACTTCAGCTAAAGGGGCTATTTTCAGTAGAAACAATTGTCAGACAAAAAAATTCTCTCACATGCAAAGTTTAGAAATATTTAAACATGATTTTCAAAAAGGATAAGTAAGAGAGATTGAAAAGACCTCTAACAGCAAATACTGTCATCATATTAAGGTGCCTAAAATTTTTTGACTAGTAGTTTCTTAACCTTTTTTGATAAGTTAAGCAGCTTGAGCTCATGGGATTCTTCATGGTTGCACAAGAAAGAGATCATTCTTACTGCTTCTCTATTTAATCCTTTCCAAATTTTTTTCTGTAATCTTTCAATTGTAGAGGCACAAGGCCCAGCTGCATTGCAGTCAGGAGCAAGTTCCTTGTTTAATGTCAAAACTCACATCCACTGCAACGAAGTACAAGGACTGATATTAACCAGTCTCCAGGGTGAAAATATTTAATCTCAATTAACAAGGCTCCCATTTGTCCAAGTACATAATAGCATTTATCATTGCCAATGTATAAATTTTATTACTGCTTGATGGTTTTTAGGATTTCTTTACTTGACAGTGCCTAGACCTTAGAATTAGCCTACAACAACAAGAGTTTATTTCATGTTCAAGCCTCTCAAATGGTCCTTGATGGTGATTAAAAAGACCAACCAAACAACAACAACAAAACCAAACCAAACCAAACCAACAAAAAGAAACAACCAAAATCAAAACAAAATAACCCCCACGCAAGTGGGAGAAAGAGAAAAAGCAACCCTTGGCTTCTTTCACTAATGAAAACAGAACCAGAACTGGAAGAACAGTCTGCAAAGCTGTTCAAACCCTGGGAAATGAGATACTTTCCAAAATGGGATACCATCAGTCTGCTGTTTGCATGGAGAGAAACAGAGGAGAAGGTAAAAAGCAGAAGAGATACTGTCTTGTAACTACAAGTACAGAAAGCTAGCTCCATGGGAACAAAAGCCTACCCCAGATTATTACTCAAAAATGGGGTGGAGAAAACGAGTGTAAAGATTAATGAGTGGAAAAGCAGCAAAAAAGGTTGATAAAAGAAAGAAGCATTTCCCCCCTGTGGCAAATCTGTCTCACACTTGTCTGGCTTTACTTTATTCTACCATATTGAAGGGGGCATGCATGGCTGTTTTTTTAGCATTCATCAGAACAAATGTAACTAGTAAAGCTGCAGAAAAATTGAAAAGAAAATGCCTTACCTTCTTTTCACATTCTGCAGAAAATATTAGACAATGTGTTTGATAGCCTGAAACTCCAGGGTTAGAAGAAAAAGGGTATTTCCCTCCTGAAATGTCAGGAGATTCTCCAAAGGCCTGCAAGACCATAAAGGATTCAGATTGAATTAAAGTGTAGTAGGGAGCTGGGCTCCCAGCTCTCATTTGAATTTGAAATCTCCCATGTGATCATAAGGCTCTCTTCAAGTATGCATATACGTATTTACTTCACAAAGTCCAGAGATGCTCAGACTAACTCCCAAAGCAACTCTGCAGCACACAAATTCATGAACATGCTCCACAACAGACTGGAGTTCTTGCCATGATGCGCAGGAGTAGACCCAGGCACCACTAAATGACTACTGTATAAAAAAGACAAAGAATACATTTAGAAAACACTGAATAAAAACATGTCTGTAGAGAAGCAAGCTGGGATTCAGCTGAATCCTGAAAAGTTATTCTCAGGTGAAAATACACATCTTGTGAGTTCCAGAACTGCCAAGTAAATGTGATTTGTTCAAATATACAGATTTTCCTCTGCATGCATCAGTAATAGCCTCTTTTAAAAATTTCTGTGGTGACAACTGAACTTTAACCACCCAATTAAAATTGAGACAATGCATTTATACAGATTTTTAAAAAGAGAGAAAGAAATAGTCATTCCAGACAAACCCCTATAGAGCAGTGTTAAAGGGTTTGCACAGACATCACCCCATCTTTTCCCACCTGGAGTGGAAGGTTATGCAGGTGACCTTGACCACTGCCCCCAGGCACCTTACAAAGGAGTATCTCCTTGCATGAGAGCATTTCCAGACCCAGCCAAATGCATGTTGGCCCAGCTGGTTATAGTTATGACTACTCTGTAGCCTTCAGATAAATCTTGTCAACTTATTACCAGACAGAGGGTTTGAGAGCAGCCTGCCCTCTGATTTGAACTATGCATGAAGAGGTACTCATTCCCTCAAGTGCCCAACTCGGTCACCCCATAGTCCCACTGCCCTGGCAGTCAGTGCTTATCAGACCAGATAGCAGATGGCCATTCCTGCAAGTAGGGCAGGCAAGATCTATGGGCAGCAAACAGAGATGCAAGGAGCCTGAATCTAGGAGGGCTCCTGGGCCTCAGGGCACAACTGGACCATGTTAACTAATGAATACTATTGATAGAATTTATGAACTTACTCATGACTTGTGTCATTTATTTTTTTGAGCTTATTTATGTTTTAATTTCTGTTGTCCTTAGAGAAGAGATGCTGACTTTTTTTGTTACATTTGCCTTTATTAAATGTATCCTGGTGATCCATTTTTTCCCTAATAGTGTGGTATATTAAAGTACATGGGACTTGCAAAGAAAGTTGTTCCCATAAAGAGTAAGACCTTATTTTCCCTCAGGACTTGCCATAGATCAATATTTCATCTACCATAACAATGAAAACAGCAGACCACAGAATGCAGCAGAGAACAACACAAAGTGATGGTGAGGAGGAGAGAGAGGCCTCTCCCTACTGCCCTGAAACTCCCAAAGAGAGAGATGGGAAAGCAAAGCTATTCTGGGAATGAGCAGAGCAGAGGAAGAAGTTCTCCAAGGTACAAGAGATGCAGAATGCAGAGGTCTCTGAGCTTGAACACCGCTGAAAGGGAATATTGTGCTCACATCAGACTCTGATGATCCATAAAGGCTTTGAATACAAGATCTTGCTGAGACCTTCTGGACTGAGCAGACAGTCTGTGCTGTGAAGAGTTCTTACAGACAGAGAGATATGTTCTCTGTCCCTGCACCAGAGAACATTCATGGGATCATGTTGCAGACAGAGTTTAAAATTTAGCTGCTTCATTTTTACCTCTTTAAGCAGAAGGTGATGTGCTTGAAATTTACCTGGGCACATTTTTTAAACATTTCATCAAAACAAATGAAAATAAAGATGTGTGCAGAACATATTCTCTGATCTGCAATGCCAGTGCAAACAGAAGAGATATGTGAAGTAGTCTGGGTCAGGCTATTTCTGGAATCAAACCTTATTTCTGCTCAACACATATCACACGCTCTCCTACAGAACAGAATTGGACTTGGCTTTGTTGTAAATGAGTGTGTACCAAAGTACTTACAGGTGTTTCCTGTGAAAAACCCACAGAACCATAATGCAGTAATAAGCCTGGGTTGGACTTGACATCAATAGCCATTTCTGGAAAATACTTTTTCTTCCTTTATATCTCCATGTTGTTTCTCCTTTTTTAAGAGAACTTACGTGAGTACTTGAGTCTTGGGAGCTGTTGCTGGTAAGAAAAGAAAAGTTTGTTGTATTTGTGGATGACAAGTCTTCTGCACAAATCTTTTTATCTCTTCCTTCACTGTGTCATTTCATTTAATATTTCATTTGTAAGTAAACAGAAGGTTAATAGTTCAGAAATAAGAACACAACAACATAACAAACAATTTGACACAAGTCCCTCTGAAACATTTTCACAGAAGGTATTGCATAGCCTTACAAAATAAGAAATGAAGAGCTGCAGCCAGGAATAAGGCAACCAGGAATAAGCAACTAATTCTCATTTCATTCCACATTCAAGTCCTCCTAGAGCAAGACCCACGGTGGAACAGCTGATTGCCTAAAGGGGAAAAAATTACTATCTCACATTTGT
>NW_008238330.1:5941634-6043368 GCF_000691975.1 Corvus brachyrhynchos | reverse complement strand
CAAGCGTTTGAATCCTTTTTCTGTAACATTGAGAGATTTGGGGGGAGAAAAGAAGAAGAATTTGCCACACTAAGGTTTGTATGTAAAACATAAAAAGAAAAAACCAAACAGTACAATTTTCAACTGTTAGGAATCTATCTCCAAGAGACCAAGGAACAGGGGAGGATACAGATTTCATTAGTGAAGTCTTGAATTCTTCATCACATCCCATTAAAAATTAAGACAAGGAAATAGCAGCTTCATAACAAAATCATGAGGCTATGGATATACGTTTTTAAGGCCAGAGGGAACTTTTACATGAATATACATTCTCATGATCATTGAAGGATTAGTTCGTTGAAAATAAGGTAGAAATAGTCGATGTTTAATTCCAGCAATGCCAACCATCTAACTATTTCAAAGCAAAACTTTCAAAAGTGTCTGTCTTTGCAAGCTGTTTGAAGTGATTTTTAGGAAGGGGGGGGTTAGGGAGAGGGAGAACAGGAAAGGAACAGCTTAATGTTTCTAACCTTTCTGTAAGTACGTAGTAGAAAGGGCTGTCCGGGTGAGTCACTGTGTGGGTGCTGGCAGAGCGCTGCTGAGTGGAAGAACAGCGGGGGCGGAGGGAGATTACATGAACTCATTGATGACTGCTTACATAAGGAGGAATTACTACACAGCAAACGCTCTCTCAGTGGTGCTACTACCGTCTTTCTGGAAAGTTACACAAAGCCCTGCTTTTTTACTCCTTAGGATTGTCTGCAATTGGGGTGCACTGGGCAAATGTCAAACAGAGGTTTTTGTGAGTCATAAAATAAACTCATGCACCTTCTACCCCTTTTTCTCAGTTTCCTATATTCTGTAGCATGTCCATCAGTAGAAATGTTATAGCAAAATGTAGCCATTTTCTGTATTGCAGCTGCCTTTCTAGTGACAATTTTGAAATACACTACCTTCCAGTGATAAAAAGCCTTGTTCCCTCTTCTTTTAAAGCTCCAGTACATTTCAGAAGTATTTCCCTTTTTGAAAACCTCTGTTCTCTATTAAGGTTTCTATAATTCCTTTTTATCCCTGCAGAGTAAAAAATTCAAGACTCTTTTTTGGACAAAGTTTCAGTAAAATAACATATGCCAATTTGCTTGTTCCTTTCATCATCCTTCCTCTTCAATCCCAGACAACTGTTTGGCAATTTGATGTGAATTCAGAAGCCACTTTTTTTTTTTGGTAAAAGTTAGCAAAAATTGGAAATAGAGTACTCTAGTAAGTAGCTGTGAGAAGATGTTCCTCAGTGTCTATTACAAAAAGCATGTCATGAACTCCCAAGACACAGGATTATTAGAATGTTTCTTATTTTATGGACATAAAATACATTCTAATAATTTTCAGGCTTAAGCACGAACCGCAGGATTCATCTCTATGTAGTCCAAGCTCAAAGTTAAATATAGACCTAAATATATTAGCATAATTTCTAAACCCATGAAAGTCTCTTCGTTCTTGTCACACTTTCTTGGTGAGTTTAGTTATTGCTATCAGAAGAAGAAACCCATAAAATTAATAGAAAATTAAATATGCCACTAACTATAGATATTCAGGAGCAATAAATTCATAACTTTTAAACAAAGTAGCACCTGTGGAAGCCACAGTTAATTTTCTAAATATTGCTATCTAGTACTACTCTTCTAGCTCTGACTGCTCAGCTGGTTCCTTGGAGTTTGCAATTTCCTATGATGGAGGAAGGTCCCAAGCTCTATGTTAAAGGTTTGCCAGGAAAGTCAGGTCAAATGAAATGACATCTCCTTTATTTGTGCAGGTAACTTAAGTAAAACTGAAGCAGTTCTTGCAGAGAGATACCAAAAATTTTCTGATGAAATAGCATTAAAAGTTTTGAGCTCTAGGAAAATTCTCATTGAAGATCCAACAAATATTGAAACAAAGTTTCTAGAAAATTAGAACAGCATCTGCGTCAAGTCAGTGAAAGACACAGGATAAATATAATTTTAAAGTCTGTGGGATATGCAGAGCTGTTCTTGGTGCCAAAATCTCCAAGCTGCTCTGAATCTGCCACTTAAAGTCCCTGTCCAATTCTCCCCAAACTCCACCCACAAAGTCTTAAAATCCTCTATTTTTTTTTCTAATCCTTTTTGTCTTTCTAGAAGCACCTCAAAACACTTCTCAAGACAGTTTTGAGGAGTTGTACCGGGACATGCAGACAAATGACTCACATCTACAATGAATGAACACAGTACAAACTTGAGGAGAAAAAGCTCATGTTTCATATTAAAGAGAGGAGTTCTCCCATGCACATATCTGTAAAAGGCAATGAATAAGGCATGCAGGGCTGGGCCCTGAATTATGTCCCTAGCACCATTCAATAATAAACATAATTTCAGTTAACAGACCCTTTTTTCCAATTAACTTGTATCATCTCAATATAAATAGATGGCCTTCATATCTTCCTTATGTCACTATGTTTATAACCCTTTAAGTGCCAGAAAGTAAGTCAGACAATTTTATTTCCATAGTTGTTTTCAAATCTATCTACTGGCTCAAAAGCTTTGTTATTTCTGTTTTACATATGAACAATCTTAAACACTGAGAGTTTAAATGATCTGGCTCAAAATCACATAGAAATTTGATGGCAGAGTCGGATTTTCTGATCCTTAACTGACCAGATTTTTCCTCTTCTGAAAATAAGGAAAATGTAATAACGCAATGATCATATTGATTAGCTATTACAATCAAAATGTAAATGTCTGCTGTTCCAGATGGCAGCCTCACTAATCTGCTCAAACATGTCTCAGGGGAAAAAAAATTTTCCAGTGCTCTCTATTCCATTACTTTAGTAACAGAAGTATAAAAATAAAAGTTTTTCTTCTCCTAGAAGAACACCATCACAGCCACATGCCATAGAAGACTAAGTTAGCAATACTTTGCATCCTCACTGAGTAGTATGGAAATGAGGGTCTGTGGAGGACTGCTGAGTGTTTGCTGGTAGCTTCTGAGGGAAAGTGATCAATAAAACCTGGCATGTATCTGTTGCACTGAGACTTGAACTGCCGCTAGAAAAATGTTGAGTCTGAAAAATGCAGAAAAAAATTTACCCAAGGATTATTAAATACAACCTTCAGGAAAGAAAAGGCCTTCCATGTTAGTTTATAACACGTCTGAAAGAGGAAAAACAACTAACAGCCTTGAAAAAAAACTTACAAAGGGCCTGATCCAATACATAAAACCACTACACATAGAAGTCGGTGTCCATGACACCTTATTGCATAAAGTTTGTCTTGATATCTATGAAGAAGACCTGATTTTCTGGCTGGACAAATTTTAGTTACAGTACACTACTTTGCAGTCTAGACTGGACTGTGGGAGGGAACTGTCATTTCTTTATTGTCATTCATCCTGATGAGGGAGGAGGATTGAAAACTGAGTTGGCAGAAGAGGAAGCCCAGTACCATCTGTGAGCAGCCTGTAAAACACAAGTTATTGCTATAACTAGAAGCAGTGCAGGACAGAGATGAGTTTCAGAGGCCATAGAAAAGTTTAATAGAATCTGCCTCATTGTTGACTTATTCAGTCAGGATCCAGTTCTGGAGTTACATATGCTATGCCCAGGATTTCCCCAAAGATTTGTGCCTCAGGATGTCTGCCTCTGACTCTGGGCTGCCAGAACTTTCCTCCAGTTGAGGAGGATGAGGGCTATTATACTCTACTCCAAAGGAGGGCAATACATTTCCCTTCCTCCCCTGCCAGTATGGCAGTAGCAGCTTGGGCTGAGTCATTCTTTGGAAACATAAGACTTGTCAAAGGTAGCCCTGGTATGTTAATTGGTTGCTACAACACGATGTTGCAAACATGTCCTTAGAAGACAGGGATGAAATGAGCTGGTTTGATGAGGGTCCAGGCACTAGACAGGTTAGAGACTAACCTGGCAACCTGCCCAAGTCACCATGCAGGAAGGGAGCAACAGATCTAGCGGCCCATGAAGGTGCTGGCCCTCCTGCCAGAGAGGCTTCTCACTTGCTAGAATAAAAAAATCCCAACAATCAGGTGAGCTCCCTGACACTTGGGCCAAACTACCCCTTTGGGCACCCTAATTTGCCCACCCTAATTTGTCTGAGCTCTATGAGAAAGGATCAGTCTATCTTTAATCACATCTTTCACCTATGTTGCCAATTGAGTTTATTTAAAAAACAAAACACAAACAAACCAAACCAAAACCAACAAAACTTTGGGTCTTACATATGTAACAGTGCATGGAGAAATGGAAGGTAGGAAAAACATGCTGGGATAGAGAAGAAAATGTATAACATGAAAGGATGAAAGACAAAAGAAACATCCCATTAGAAAGCACCAAAACATTACCAAATACTAAGAAAGTTATTTGATAAGAAAAACAATAATGATTTTCAAAATACAAGACCTTTTCAGTAAGTTCAGCAAATCTTAACATCTTTAACAGTATTTACCAATTTAACTTGCTTAGGTGACCTAAGAAAAGAGAAATTTAAATCGTACCTTAACAAGGTTGCAGCATCAAACATCGTGCATATGTTGACAGCCCGCTACGTCTTTCTATTCATTACTGAACTAAGGAATATTTAATTTTAGCTACAGGATATAAAAGTTCTCTCATATATGTTTGTTACTCCAACAAAAAGTTTGAAGATTTCACCTGAACATTTAAAGTTGTTCCCATCATCTCTTAAAGGTTTTTTTGTAAAGTATCATTATATCTCTTAGCTGTGTGTTTTTATTTTTCAGTGTCCCCAGTTTGAAGGAAGAGCACATGGTAAAAGTATAGACTAAGAACATTCAGATCATTACTCACACAGCAAACCAATACAATTCATTCTATTGGATGCTGCTGTCAAAATTGAATCATGTAAGTAAATTATTCTAACCTCTCTTTCCAAGACCAGGAAAGAGAATTATAGCTTAGTAAACAAATGATTCCTAAGAGAAAAACTAAAGAAGGAAAACAACCTGTTATCAATCACAAGATGACTATGAGCCAACAATTGGGTTTACTATGGAAAATGACAGATATATTCCTTGATGAAACTGGAAAGGTATTTTCAGCTGAAAGAGAGAAAAATTATCCAGCATCCTGAGACATCTGGCATACCAAGTGTATTTTGGGACATTAATATTCAAGAAAAAAACAAAAGGGAATTTACACTGGAGCAGTAGCAGAGAAGGGCAATCAGAAATTCATAAAAATGACAAGTCTGTCCTGCAAGAGGAGACTGCAAATGCTTGATTTCATCACATGGGAATGCAGATGAAATGTTACTGCTAGCTCTGTATGTCTATGAAATTATCAGATAATAGATAGATTTACCAGGCTTGTGCATAAATGGGTAGTAAATTGCACTTATGAAGACTAATTATCAATGACCAACTTTCTGATTAGTGGGCTATGTCAAGAGGATTCTGGTCTACTCTGGGCCTGAGGCTTGTCAGATTTACCTCAATGGTTTGGAAAGGATGAGCAAAAAGTGCTCATTTAATCTGCAAATTCAGCAAGTTAGAGGGGTGGCAAACATATCGCAGAAGAGGAAGGAAATTCAAAGCTATCCTGAAAATGGAAGAATTGGTCTGGGCTAAGAAGGCTGTAATTCAGAAATACAAAGCACTGCCCTTGGGTAGGGATAATCATCTGTTTAAGCACCATAGAGGGAATGAATGTCATTGATATTGCAGTAAGGAACTAAGATATCGTCAATCAGAAGCTAAATGTAAGACTAAAATTTGTTTAAAAACTTCATATGGGAATGTAGCAGGAGTATTGTCTGTGAAATGAAGCAGTCCTTTATCAGTCAGGCCTCAGCTGCCATACAGCTAATATAATTCAGGAAGGATACAGTTCAATTCGAGGGAGTCTGAAAGACACTAAAGAGCATTTTTAGGCACCTGGAAAAAGCATCCTGTAAGAAACAGCTGAAGAATTCTGGTTATTTAGTTTAGAGAAGAGACAATTTAGGAGAGATATGATAATTGTCCTTAATATTTGAAAGGTAGCTCTACTCAGAAAAAGGATAAATATTTTCCCACATTCATTAAAGATGGCAAAAGGAGTAGGGAACTTAAGGAAAAAAAAAAGCATATTTAGCATTAATATTGAGAAAAAATATCTACCAATAGGATAAGGAAGTACTGTAACAAAAGGACTTTATGATTGCTGATATTCTGTTTCTGGGCTGCGAATTTGAGAATTATCTGTCAAGAATGATATAGATAATATTACCACCTCCAGCAATGGGGATAAAGTCCCAGTCCTTCCCTGCTGCACTCACCCTGTTGTCTCAGCAGACTGGAGCTCTACGCCCTACAACATTGACCCATCATTGACCAAAGTCAGCCATCATGGAGTAATGTGAAGTGAAAGTCATGCCTGGGTTTGGGAAATGTTTGTATTAATTGTATTAATTCTGCAAATTGATAACAGGCAAAGAAAAAAGATTTCCTCTGGATTCTTGAACACCATCCTTATTACATTTGGCTTTTCCCTCATCTTTTGATGTCTCGACATCTGCCAGAGCACTGGATGAAACAGCCCTTCGTGGGAGCTCAGAGCCCAGGAGAATTGCTCCCCTAGGCCTTCTTTAGTGCTTGCTGCTGCCTCCATTTCTGTGCCACTGATTCCCCAGGTGACAATCCTGCCACAGCCAACAGCGCCATCAGGTGAGCTTAACTGCCTGGCACCATATGGAGCTCTTCTGGAAGCACTGACAGGGTGCAACAACACAGGAAATGCTTTTCCTAAAGAGTGTGGCTGGCTAGTACTCCAAAAAGCTCTCTGAAGTGACAGTGCCTGAGTGTGCTGACAGCTGTAATTAACATTCTTTTTAAAATCTTCATTAGGGCTGTGGAAGCAAACTCCAATTCTTTCAGCAATAGGTGTTTTGGTGTTTCTCCAGTTCTCACTGTGATGGCTGGTCTAGTGGATCAGTGTCTTTTGATGTTTCTCTGACATCACAGACAGGAGAATCCTCTCCTACAGCGATAAATCTTGCTATTAGGAGGGATTTGAACTACCATTTTACTTTTTCTGTTCTCCTGCTAGAAATTCCCTTTCAAGCTATCTCATTTGCACATAAACCTTCATGAAAACACCCATGTGGTAGCATGCCTCACGGTCATCCAAACAATATTGATCGTTCTTTATTCTCTACACACCCATTTTCTGAAGTGATTGTGCCAGCCACCACGGAGCCAAAGGCAGTTAACAGCAAGGATCACAAGCAGCAAATTAGGAGTATTTCCAGGGTTCTTGCAATGAATATTCTATTTCTTCAGCATCTTTGGTTTCGACATTTCGACAAATCTCCAGCTGGGAAAAACAGTGCTAGTGTGTTGTCCTCAGAGGTACAGTAGTGATTTATATCAGCTGAGGACTAAGCAGAATTAATAGAAGAAAAAATAGAGACAAGTTCTCATAAGTCTGCACACTGAACATTAAATCTAGGCAGCTTAACACTGTCTAGTTACAACAGTACTGGAGAATTTTTTTCTCTACCAATCCACTCAACTGTTGTCCCATCTGGAGGGACCATTTCCTGTAGGAGCCTGTGCTGGGAGACAGCTTGGGGGGAGGCAATGCCTCTCCAGCACGGAGGTTAGCACTGCTCCAGTCCAGAAAAAGTTTGGAACACAACAAAGGCATCCTACAGGACTCATCTTTTTGTTCCAGGCATCTGTCAACAAACACCATCGCAGCTCTGCTAGCATGTATAGATGCAGTGCTGCCTTATAGCCCCTTTTGCATCCCCTATTCTTTCAGCCACAAATGCTGAAAAGCTTCTTTGGGATGGTCAATTATATCTCTCTTTCCAAAATTCAAAGAATTCGTGCGAGGAGACCCATAATACGTAGGAGGTCTAGGAAGAAACTTTGTTTAGAGTACAGGTTCTCTACCATGAAGTAGTTAAATGGTCTGCAAGTCTCTGATTATCTCCAGATCATCAGAAAGGCCAATACGCTGTTAAGGTCTTTGCCCTGTGACTTTAGGATTCTGTTTGTTTTGTCATATGGCTTATAATTATTTGCAGAAGTATCTCATCTCCAAACTTGCAACGTTATGGTTTTGTGGCTAATGGCATCCACCTTCCAGAGCAAACAAGATTACACTGACAAACCCTCTGTTCAAATGCACTCTTTGTCACTGTTGGATCTACCTTGAACTGCATTTACAAACCAGATTATCATGCCAATCGCTGCTGAGAAAATTTTCTCATGAATATGAACTTTCTACCTATCTGGGTGAATTGTGTTTTTTCTCAAGGACAATACATCTTAGAGGAGCATGCCATTGCTAGCAGCATGCCATTGCTAGCAGATATTTTAGTGGGTCAGATTTCCAGTACAACTCCCAGTGTTTGAAATCCCTGATAGTAGCCTGGTGAAACACTTGTATGGATAATATCTCAATATTTTTTGTCAGATAACTAAGTGTTTCAAAATGAACTCATCAAAACATCTCTGCAAGGTTAATAACAGCATAATTAAGCTAGTGAAACATATCAATCTGCTTAGCTTGTGTGAAAATGAACTGCACTTGACTGACATATATCGCATGAAAGCAATTGAAATAGGAAAAGGGATGCACTTTTAGGAAAAGGAGGTACTTTTAGCTGCAATGAATGAGAGCAAAACCTGTTGACATAACCTCAGTAAAAATCCAAGACTTATGTAATTTGAAAGCAGAGAAAATAATGAATTGGTGGAAAAGACATTGGAGGATGTCCAAAAGAACAGACAACAAAGAGACACACTTAGGCTGTCATGTCTATTTAGCTACAGATGTAAGACTAACAACTGAAACTGCAACTTTAACTGCACGTAATGCATAAAGGAGGCTTCTATACTGTTGTCTGCTTCTGCAGCCTCATGGGGAGATACAGTTTTTGCATCAGAAGCATCAATTAAAAGATCAATCTTCCAGTATGTTATTCAATCCTTTTGCAGTAAAACAGTAATAACAAACAGCAGCCTTCCCTGTTTCTCTGATTCCTATAAAAGAAAAAGTAACCACATCCACTTAAGCAAAGCCTTTTTTTCTTGGAGTGAGAATAGACAGTAGGCCACTGTTCTCCTAATCTTTTCCTTTGAATGAATGGTGGAACAGCTCTTCCCATTGTTCCCATCCCTCCAGGCCTGTCTCACCCAGCTGGGTGTCAGGAAAAGGTAGGGTGGATATGATTCCCTGGTGGGTGGTGTAACAAAGAACAGTGTTGTGCAGCTGACAAAGAAATGGGTCCATGGCTGAGGAACCTTAGGCTGATGTTCGGATAAAAGCCAGAACAGCTCTTCAGGTTTGACAGACTCTTGACAAATTGTTTTTGTTGAGAAATACATTTGGTGTAGGTAGCTCAGTGTACAGCCGCAGTGCCAGCTGCAGATTGACCTCTGGGTGCCAGGAACCCGAGCCAAGAAACAATGAACTGTTGCAGGCCCTTTGTCCAAGAAAGGGGACCTGTGGGACCAGCCAGGTGACCTGACAAAACAGGAGCCAATGACTCTGGAGAAAGATCCCAGGCACTGGCATGAATAGACTGTGAGAGCATAAAAGCCAGGGGTTTCCTTTGTTTGGGTTCCCTCCTCAGAGACACCAGCTTGAGCTGTAATTTGGTTTTTGCACCAAGGTAAAATTACTTAAAGGAACCAGAGGTCTGAGACCCTGATAGGGGAAACGAGTGGTGAAATCAGTAAGGAAACCTTGTCTGACAGTGCAAGAGTGGTGTGTCTAGGATGTCAAGTGGGGCACCCAT
Organism: Corvus brachyrhynchos; assembly: GCF_000691975.1. Classification (NCBI taxonomy): domain Eukaryota; kingdom Metazoa; phylum Chordata; class Aves; order Passeriformes; family Corvidae; genus Corvus; species Corvus brachyrhynchos. Next base: position 6,033,616 of record NW_008238330.1, on the reverse strand, counting down.
CAGCTCACTGGAGCCAGCCGCTGCAAAGGCGCTCAGTCACAGCACTGAAAGTCTCAGGTGGGAGCATGATTGTCAGAGTGATTGGACAGACATGAAAGTTTCCTTAACAACTTTCCTTGGTGGAAAACACAGAAATAATTTATTGGGAATGTGTAAAAGCAAGAAGTACCATGCAGTCGAGTGGTGATTGATGCTATGCTCTGCAACGCTCTCACATTTGTGCCTAGACACCTGGGACCATTAGTCTTTACCCAGTGATACTTTTTCTTATAATAACTCAAGCTAAGGAGAAAGGATTGGTCAAAAGGCAGATCTATTAGAGCAACAAATGACCTTTCCCCCAACATGTCTTCTCAAATCCAAGTTAAACTCCACAAAGGTAAAACTTGGGAGCTGGAAATTTTTGAGGCAAAAGCTATATTCCTAGATTTTTCTTAGGAGGTCTGCTGCACCATACTCATTTAAGCAGGGGAATGAATTCCCACTTCCTCTCCTGCCCTTCATCCTGGTTTCTCACCTACAGCCTCTGATCCTGGGGAAAAGCTGACTCTCTCCCTTTGTGCACAAATGGCCCCTTGATGGAGGCAGTCTAGTTTCTATTGAAGGCACCTCTTCTCCTCTCATGGAGTTAGCTGGCAGGTTTTAAAAGCAAACTAGGACAAAACATTTCTACCTTGAAGCTGTGAGACAATCTTCTCCTACCAAATAATCAGGTATACCCAGTCAGAGAAAGTTAGCTTGCTTCATAATGATTCTGCTCTCTGGAAAAGCACTACCCAGCAAGATACCCTGGAAGTCACCTGGCAGTAACTAATATCTGCTTTGTAGATTTATGTGTTAGTAATCAGCTTTAGCACTTTGCCACACATCTGTTGCACATGAATTTCACATCTTTTTTTTTTTCCCCTTCTTGGAATCATGGCATAGCCCTCAATTTCATTGAAGAGATTGCACTCTTTTCTCTCGCCCTGTACCAGTGGCATTCAAACTGCAGCTGGGAAAAGGGTGAATGCAAAAATAGTTATTACTATTCTAGAAAAAGTTCTGCTAGCACACTCAGCTAGCTCTAGCATTAACTATATAATGCATTGTTTTTGAAGAAAAAAGTGGCACAAAAGCCTAAAAAGTGTAGAGAGACATTTAGCAGCTCAGTAGATTTCAGGTGATGTTTTACCAGGCTGACTTCTCAAACACTTCAAGTCAGGTAACTGCCACAAAATCATTAGAACTGTGCTGCTTTACATCAGGTGAACGTTGACCTGCCCACATCCAGGAAGATGTATTCTCTTTTTCACACAGGTGGAGAGGAAGTGTAAGTTTAAAAATAACAAAAAAAGGGTTGAAATACAGGTGCCACTATTCTGCTTTTATATTCTCAATATCTGCAGATTTCTTTAACAGTTAGCATTCAAGAAAAGGTTAGGAATTATCCACTCAACTGGCAATCAAAACCAAACAAAATGCAAGCTGACTTTTAGTTTATTTACAATATCCATTTATTTTACCTATAGTATTAATAAGTTCTTCTGAGATTCATGACCAGAGTAAAAGCCCAAGAGAGAATAGTTAGCAAAAGTTGAGATTGAAATGCTGCAGGAGAGAAAACACTGTGTAGTAGAAAATGAGTGACTGCATTCTGCAGAGGCTGGTTAGATTTTTACACTTCCTGTATGCTTCCACTTCTGGAATTCATGGTATTACTAGATGAACAAATACAAAGAGATATTTAGTTTTAAAAATCAATATTTTTTGAGTTAAGGTGTCTGTCACGTGTAATCAGTTATTTTGTAACCATGAATATAAGAAAAAATAAAGTGATTAAATACTCGTGGCTCTGGAGTCAAACACTTCGGTCACAGTTGGTATTAAGGTGATTTTCACCTCACAAGTGCTTATGTGTTTACTGCCAAGCTCCACTGACAACAGCAGAGGTCCAGATTATGTGTTCAATAAATGCTGTTCATGTCTTTGCCGAGTAACTATCCTCCTGGCCTATGCCATGAAGAAATAGGAAAAAAGTGCATCCATAGCCAACCCTCTCTCTCCATATGGCAGCTTACATGGCCACCAAGATACACTTGTTTTTTAAGCAAACACTTCTCCATTTTCTTGCTTCTCTTCCCATATACCAGCTGTCTATAAAATGAAAAGATGCTTGTTTCTCCCTGCATGATCTACTACACAGACCTAAATTTGGTACAACTCTGTTCCCTTGGTGGCTACTTGAGACAGACACACTGAAGAAATGTTGCTCTTGTGACTTGCATGCAGATTGCAGCTATTGGCATGCACTTTTAAGGAGATACTTTACTCAGATTTGGGAAGCTGCCCTCAGCAGAGAGGGTCCCTTTCTCGCCAATATCAGCACCTTGAAACTGAACTGGTTGCTGCCCAGTGGGAAAAGAATTTCATTTTCAGACCACTGATCAAATTTCATTGGTATCCATTGGAATTAATTTGTCGATGCCAGTAGCACATTCACATATTCATCAGCTTCCATGTGGGAAATTCAGGCAGATTTAACTGCCTTCACATTTACTCAACCAGCCATCAAGTCCTCACATCCTGGTCCCTTCAGGAAGTACCCTCTGCCCACATTATAAATGGGTTACACCAGTTTGCTCTCCATGTCCACACAGTGTCTGTCTAGGAATTGGTAATCATTGCACAGAGGAAAACAAGAAGCCTAGAGTTTCACTTCCCCTTTTGTTTTCCTGTGTAGGCACCTGGCAAAACTAGGAATGGAGACGCACCTCTTCCCAGAGCTGTTAGATGATCTTAAAAGGAAAACCTCACTTAAAGTGTTAAATATTCCATGGGAGGTTACTATCTATGCACAGCCCAGTAACTAAAGAGGTATTTGAACCAGAAGCACAGAAAATGAGTAGCTGTATAGTTTGACTCTTCTCTAGCTCTTTGTCTGCATTCAACTGGCATCCTGTGAGATCAAGGACTGTCCCCATACCAAGCACTAACGCTCAAAAGTCACAGCATGGGTGCATCCTCAGTAGCTCTTGCTCCATGGCTCCACATACCTAAAAACTGCTGCTGGACTCAACAGACCAGCTAGTTATTCCTTCATCCTAAACCAGAATAAATTGTATTTTATTCCTGACAGACGTTTATACAATTTGTTCCTAAAAATAATTTCCAGGGAAGGATGCTTTTCTCAGGCAAACAATTCCTGAGATTTACTATTAATAGATTTTAATGACTACTGCAGTCAGCTGGCTGAGACTTTTGTATCTCCATTATGACCAAAAATTTCCAAATATTTTTTATCTTCAGCTTAGAAAGTTAGGGGAAAACAAATTAAATGCCTCACCTTGGCTTCACACTTCTTTTGTTTAAACCAGTTGTTCAGTGACATTTTCCTCTTTCACATCCATATGCCATAATCATTATTTTAGGGGAGTTATCTGCCTTTAGGATCAAGAGTAGAAGCGAGTACAGTTTTTAAATAATGTATTTAGACATAGGAAAATTATCTTTATTGCCACTCCCTACTGTTGCCATGGTTTCCGAGCACACAATGGAATTATTAATGTTCAGTTTAACACTTCTAATAAGTACCTGCTGTTCCCTGTTGGTCAGTGTTTTCTGGGTTTATTTTCTCCCCTAACAAAACATTAACAGAACCACAGATTGCAATTAGTGTTATGAACTATTTAAAATGCTACCTTTTACCCTTCGTTTAACATTTGATTTTATTAAAAAAAAAAAAAATCCACTAGGTAGGAATCAAAACAATCCCTCAACCCACAGTTCTGAGTGCAGATACTTCTCATAAGGGAGACTAACTAGTAAGTGGGTAAAATAAAGCCAAATAAAGCAACAAAGGAAAAATTTTTAAAAAATTCCAACCCAAAACCAAATTAAAACCAAAGCAGACAGAGTTACTATTTCATAACAATGAAGTGAGACAGACCTCTTTGAGTATGAAGAAAAAGCATACTTTTCCCCACTGAAACAAAAGGAATTGGAGAGGGAGAAAATAAGGATGTGAAAGCATTTTTTCAATCCCTACCTCAATGCATTTAAGACTATTTACTATTTATTAACTTACTGCTTCACGCCAGCATTGCCAACTTAAGACAAGAAGTGTTTATAGAAACAGTCTTGGACCACCCTTCTCAAAACAAACCTCATCTTAGCCTGATGGAAATTATTATAAAGATCAAAACTGGACATTTTCTAATAAATTTTTCACTGGAAAATGCTCATTCAGTGACAACGAACAATGATGAAGGAAAAGATTTGTTTAATTGACAATTTTGTGCAAGAAACAATTTAAATGCCCTATTTAAACCAAACCATAATTTTTTCCTATGCTAGGAAACTCAGATTTCTTTCAGGATCACTCCACCTCTCACAACGAAATATTTTGGATTCACTGGGGCAATGCTTTCCAATCATATGATAATTAGGTGGAGTAATTTTGGCCAGTTCTGAACTTTGTACTAGTTTCAGTTTTTAAGGCCTTCTTTAAAGGACATTTCTGCCGTGCTTATATAATAAAGGGCTTTGTTACAAGCATTGCCACTGGTGGTAACTATTCTCAATTACCCTCACTACTTCCACACTGCATTAGCCATCCTGGGACATGAAACACAGCAAGCAAGAGTGAAAGCTGCTAATTCCTGGATAAGAAAAGCCCTTATTCAAAAAAAGACTCCATGAGACTTGGGTTTTGTTTTTCGTACTTCACCTGCCTCTTCTTTGTTATGGACTTTTGAACCTGCTGCCAAAATTCAAGAGAATTTGAGCAAGAAGGATGACTCAACCATATTGAACTGTCTCACCAGGCAGACTGAAAAGGGATTATTTTAGTGCTGCAATCAAGGAAATTATTGGAGTGTGAGGGTGCACCTCATTAGGCATCAGAGAATTCTTAGGTCACACTCATATGTATTTTACCCTGGAGAAAAACTTCAGTCTGAGCTTCTACCTTCTCAGTTGATGCCTCAACTCAATGAGCTTTGGGAGACAGCCTGTACAATCCTACTTCCTAATTTCACTGTTTATGGGAGAATTCATTAGAGCTATTAAACTCTTTGCTTGTAGTTACTAGAAGGAAATGCTGGAAGTTACTGGAAAACAAACTCTTCCTACATGGAAAAGCATTCTGCTTTGACAAACAGAAAAATGGAGAAGGGAAAAACACAGCATAATGCTGATGTGAATAACTTCAGGTGACTTTTAAAGCTGTTATATACCTTCTTTTTTTGCCTCTCATGGAAATAGTAATAGAAGAGAATTGCTGCTTTATAGCTGCAGTAAACCAAGCAACAGATGAAGATGTGCTAGAAATGGTAACAAGCTGAGCTGTTCCTGTGTGGGGACTAGGAGAACAGATTCAGATTGCTGACGTGTATCCGCAAAATGAGCGTGGAGAGCCCTGGCAGGCTCCTACCCATGAAACAAGCCCCAGCCACATCATATGGACAGGAAGGAGCAGGTGCTAGAGCTGACTCTTGCTCACAGACACTGAGGAACTGAGGAGATGGAGCATTGCTTCTGTGGCAGCAAAAGAAAAGGCAGAGTTGTGTACTTTAAAAAAAATATTTAAAATGGTGGCAGTTAATTTATTACTCCGCTGAAGAAATCTACCCCTGCATCACCAAGACCAGATATGAGGATGTATGTTACGGACTTTAGGACAGGCTGCTCAAATTTAATGAGATTTTGTAAACTGTGCTGACTGTTTTTATTTTCTGAAATATATCTGTCTATAAATTTTATATAAAAACATACATATTTATAAAACTCATGCCTTTTATATATTAAGTATATATGTATAAAATATAGATTCTTGTATATTATATATAGACATATATAAAAAAGAACATGTTAAAAAATGTTTATCTACTTGCTCCTTGGATAGTGCACTTTTAATGCACAGAAAATGTAGCCGTCAGAAGGAAAAAATCATAGCTCCCTCTGGCCCAGTACTTTTTATAGTTAAATAAAACACCTTTGCACCGGCAAGCACCAAGGGGTGCAAGAATTCTCATCACTCGAAACCTTGTGTTTATCTCAAGTCTACAAAATGGATTGTCCTGTTCATCAATTTGAGAACTGTCAGGAATTAGACATGTGGATTATTTATGTGGTGCTTTCTGAAGTCTCTTTGAGAAAACCAAATATGTTCTTTTCCTTTCATAATTCTCAGTAGTAGAGTAGTTCATAGAAGATAAATTAAGTCAGTTACAACTGTGCAATCCTGTTGTATTCTAATTACATCCTGGACAGCATCTGTCCTAGCATATTTTCTTCAAAAGGGTTTGAAAATATTAATCATTAATTGAAATTTATTAAGTGCTTAGACATGACATGAAGAGGCATTCAGCTAAGTCTCATTTGAACTGTTCCATATAGCTGAACATAGTGAAAATCAGTAAGCATTATTTTCACTACTAAAACTGGCAGATCTGACAATGCATTGTGTGAGCCTGTCTTTCCAGCAAGAATATGCTATTTTTCCAAAGTTTCTAGAAGGACTGTGCTGTAAAAGAGTACACTTACAGATTCAAGTACAAATGAATATAAAAACATGCACCAGCCAAGCTTTTTGACAATTTTTGTCAATTTTTGCAGTTGGTTTTTGTAATTAGTTGCATTATACCAAGATGAAGCTGTACACTCTGGTCATAATATCCCTCTTTCATCATGCACCTCCACTTGTCCTGATTACAAGAAATATGTAAATGTATGTTGATTATGTTTCACTGTGAAAGAGAATACAAATATTACAGAAAAAAAAATATGTCTAGGCTTTTTCAAAAGTGATAATTGTCATCTAGCTTTCAATAGAGGAAATTATCACTGAAAGTTGGAAAAACTGATGACTGTAGCCCTGGTCCTGAGAAATGCTTAGCCACCTCAATATGGAGGGGGTCTACCCCCACAGCAGTTCATCTTGAGTGATTTTTGAATAATGACAAGCCAATTCCCTCCTTGACAAAATGGACCCATTTCTCCCTATTAAAGCTGTATCCAACATAAATATTTCTTGCTGAGGCTGTTTTCATAGGAAAATCTTGCATGACTCCACAGATGGTGTATGTGTTTTTGTAAATCCATCAGGGGTTGCAGTGGAATGCCATAAAATACAGCCTCTGGCAGAGCAGTATAATTAGGATCTTGAGAAAAGTGATGAGTTCAGTTCATATCTCAGCCTTCAATTCTTCAATTCAATTAAACTTTTTTCCAGACTTCTTGTTCCTTCTCTCACCACAAGACAGGGAGGAATCTGAAGAGCACACACCTCTGTTAGTCTATATGCACACTTGGGGGACCTAGTTAAAACAGTTCTGCCTGCTTGTTCATGAGAGTCAGGGAATCATTTCTACATCTGAGCAGTCAAACACCCAATACAAGTTCAACCAAGTGTTTCTCTCTTCTGATGGAGAATTTCAGTTGAATGTCAAAGCCACAGGAAAAACCTTCTTCAGTATGTTCAGATTTTATGTGTATCTTGTGCCCAGCTATGTATTTCTAACTTAATGAAAACACTCCCTCCCCAAAGAAGACAAATGTGATATGGTTATACAGACTGTGTCAAGCTGAAGTTTATTCTGACAACTAAACTGACACTTGCTAAGTAACACTCAATTTATGTGTCATCATAATTTATGCTGGTTCTTCTATCACTGAATGAGAGACTTTCCAGTTAACTTCTAGGGTACAAGGGAAGATTTAGGGGATGTTCAGACTTGAGGGAGTACAATTAGAATGTACAAACATACTGAAAAATAATGAGTATAGATTGTTCTTGAACAGACAGTTGAAGACAGGTTAGACATTATAGCACTGCCATGCTGTATTTCCAGACAAATGATAACAAATTACTGTGGAAAAAAATGTTAGAAGAGAAATTTTGACAGAAAGTAATACACATCATGTGCTCAGCATCCTTACTTTACATGGTGGGGGAGGGGGTGAAATATGACTTCAAAGCTATATTATCTGTCTAAACAATCAAGGAGCACCAAACACATTCAGCAGCCCTAGACTTTCTGAAAGGAATTGATAATCGGATCATCACATGATTTCTTTTCACTTCTCCAAATTACAACGTAATAGAATAATACAGACGTAGAAAGCATTGTAGGGCTTACACTTGACTCCAATGTTAAATGTTCCTCCTTTAAGACCACATTTTAGCCAAGGGCACACCAGAACTGTCCAAGGTCAAAGTAGTTCCATGAGAGGAAGATTTATGCCTAGTTACTATGTGCAGTATTTTTAAAGAGTTTGGCTTAGACTGGTAACAACTGTGACTTGAGAGAGAACTGAAATCATAGAATATCCTGAGCTGGAAGAGACCCAAAAGGCTCATCAAAGTCTGACTCTTGGGCCTGTGCAGGACACCCCAAGGTCACATCATGTGCCTGAGAGCACTGCCCAAGCGCTTCTTGAACTCTGTCAGGCTCAGTGCTGTGACCACTTCCCTGGGGAGCCTGTTCCAGTGCCCAACCACCCTCTGGGTGAGGAACCTTTTCCTGATATCCAACCTAAACCTCCCCTGACACAACATTCCCTTGAGTCCTGTCGTTGGTCATTGCAGAACCCCACCGGTGACCGGTCACCAGTCTGATGTAACTCCATTTACCCTTTGTGCCTGACCTATGAGCCAGTTGCTTACCCATGGTGTGTTTATCCAGCTGTGTGCTAGACATTTTGTCCAGAAGGTTACTCTGAGAGACATTACCAAAAGCTTTACTGAAATCCAAAATGATTACATCAACTGGCTTCCCTTAATCAGCTAAGTGTGTTACCTTGTCATACAAGGAAATTAAGTTTGACAAGCAGGACTTTCCCCTTGTGAAGCTGGGCTTGCTGGGACCAATGGCTGCATTGTCCTTCAGGTGTTTTTTCAATACCTCCCAGGGTGATTTTCTCCATAATTTCTCCAGTCACTGAAGTGAAACTGACAGGCCTATGGTTACCAGGGTCATCCTTTTTGCCCTTCTTGAAAATTTGGACAATGTTAGCTCCCAGTCAACTCAAGATTCCTAAGGCTGTTCAAAAATCTTGAGAGAGTCCTCACAATGACATCACCCAGCTGTTTGAGTAGTCTCAGATAAATCCCATCAGGCCTCATAGACTTTTAGGGATGCAGCTGGACCCTAAAGGGTAACGCATGATGTTCTGCAGGTTCAGGGTTAACTAAACGTACTGCACAAATTCAGGGTCAACTGGGAGTTTATCTTTCTTGCTATCATGGTCCTCCAGCTCAGGGCACTGTATTCCCCTAGGTCTGTCACCAGTACTGAAGACAGATGCAAAGAAAATATTAAGCACCTCTGTCTTGTCCATGTCCCAGTCTGTGGGGTGACCACCCTCATTCTGTAGTGGGCTGATGTTATTTTTACACTGCCTTTTGCCATGAATGTATTTTGAAAATGTATTTTTATTGTCCCCCACAGTTCTGATCAGCTTCATCTCCAGTTGAGCTTTGACAATGTAAATTTTCTGCGTAGAGTGGCAAGCAGCATCTCTGTATTCTTCCCATGTCACCTGACCTTGCTTCCACTGGGCATACACCTTCATTTGCCTTATCTCCTAAAGACGATCTCTGCTCAGACAAACCAGCCTTCTCAATTGACACTTTGCCCCTTTACACCTTATTGTCTAGTTTAAAGCCCTATTGATGAGCCCTGCTAGCTCTGCTGCTAAAATCCCTTTTCCCCACTGAGAAAGATGCATCCTATCACGTGACAGTAGACCAAGCTCTGCATGTTCAAGGCTTGAAGGTTGGTGATGGATAAATAATGCTTCTGCTTAATGGCTGCCTGATCCCAGTCCACAGCAGTGCAACTAGCAATTCAAGAGCAGGCATACTCAGACCTCATTAGTGATGTAGGGAAGCAGAGAGGAAAGGTAGAGCTGTAAAACAGGTCTGGATGAGATCTGGTCAGTCCTGCACACCCATAAAAATCCAGTCACACAATCACACCACAACAGCTTCAGTACTATTTTCCACACTGGAGCAATACAATCAATTATAATCATGAATATTCTATTCATCCACAATTACCATTGATTGAGAGGAAAGGGGAAAATATGACTTTTTTTTTTAAAAGAGGGCTGAGTTGACACAGAGTTGTACTGTTAGAGCTGTAGTCGACAAAAATGCATTTATGGATAGAGAGCAGGTTACACACTGAGATTCTGATTGTGGCTTACTTGCTATTTGTGTCTTCTCTGCAGTCACTACACGTCAAGTGTACAGCAGCAGTTCTCTCTCCTTTTCAAACAAGTTTCTGGGTGCATATTAAGATCAGGCATGCATTCTTGCAGAGGGCAAATTTAAAGTAGGAATAAATCATCACAGCTTTGCTAAAGTCAGTGTAATCTTTTTAAGAAAGGCTTAGGTGCTCAACTAGATAAATTGACGTCGTGGTTGTGAGGTCCACAAATTATGATGAATGAGTTAATGCATGTTTATGCCAGCTGAGGGACTGTCCTCCTCCCCCTTCGCTGACTGAATTCCTAATCTATCTATCACTTTCCAAGGCCAATCCGTCACATCAGGATGTAACACAGGTGCAGAGGAAGTTAGAAGTGTTAAACCTACCCGAGTGCCAACACTGATTGTAGCCATGGATGGTCTGGTCCTCTTGGTGCACATCACATGTATCTGAGTTCACTCCATATGCTCCTTTTACAGGGCACAGCATCAGGGTTGCACTGGAAGTGACATGAGTTTGGAATCAAAGAGAGAGGGGAAAAAAAATAGGGTTAGATATTATCAAAAATTTCTTATCAAAAGTCCTCCATTCTAAGCACAACCTCAGAAATTATTGGTAAATTAAAACTTTCTGGAAAACAAAACCTGACAGCATATTCCTATAATGCAGTATGACAAAAAATCAAAATCCAGATAACACTTCACTCCATCTGATCAAAGTGCAACAATTCCTCAGGATTATTTCAAGTAACTTAGTTTCACATGGAAGCATTTGAGATTCCTTTTAAAATCTAAAGTTAAATAAATTCCAGTCTTTCTAGGAAACTAGAAATTAAGGAATGTGTGTTCCATCCGTCTGACTTGTATCTAAGCAGACACTTCTGATATTTTTGTGACTCCAGCTGTAAGATACAAAAAAGAAAATACCTAGTCTTTACCAAATTCTTTACGTTAAGCAGAAAATAATGTTGCCATGTAGGCGCTTTGCCTATTTTTAAAATTAGAGAATACATGCAGTACAAACGCAATATGTCTGACAAAAATATTGTAACATTTTGTTGCAGCTATTTTCCCCCCACTCTGATTTCTCACACATGGTATTTTGGAGGAAACAGGAAGAAGTGGTTTTTTTCCATTCTGCTTGCTGCTGCAAGTCAGCAGCCCAAAACTTCTCCAAGATTACATTTGTGAACAAGTTGGTGCAAAATGCCCTCAAAATAGAATACTTCTCTTCCATATTTTACACGTGGTTTTCAAAATTACAAATCACCGCTCTGCTCACAGAAAGAAGAGGTAAATACACGTTGAATCAAATATCTCAATTAATTTGGAGACTCCAGGCCTCATTCAGTTTGTCTTGACTATAACCCTCTGCTAAACTAACAAGGCTGTCAGCTCTTGTCTGCATAAAATGTAGGTACAACAAGGTCTACTTGCTTTTGAGAAGTGGCAGAACTTTAGCTGTCACGAAAACTACTGAAGAAATCCGTAATACAATACAAATCGTCACTACATGTTCAATACATGACTAATTGGTTCTCAACATATTTGCCAGGTTGCTTACCATCTTTGCTCAGCTAACTTGGATCTAATTCACAGCTACTTAGGCAATGCAAGATTCTATTTTAAATTCCTGTGTTAAAAGGAGGATCTGAAAAGGAAAAATAAAACTCCTTTTTTGTCTTGAATACAAGATATAAGAAGACACTAAATATCCAAATATTATTTTTTATAAAGCCAAAAGGAAAATACAACATGTTTTACAATTGCAAACAAATTGATTGCTGTGAGGCAAATACTTAGGGAGCATCCAAACCTGCAAAACTGTACATTTTTTAGTGCTTATTGGTTTCATCTTTCAATGTTTAATAGAGAAATATTCTCTGTCAAGATCTAAAGCTGTCATCATGTTCAAAAATTCTTAATTTCCTTGCTTGCCAAAATCAGTAATAACATTGTGTTTAGTACACAGTATAGATAAAGTGTATCACAGTCTGATGGCTTTTCTAGTTTGCAGTTGAACATTAAGCCAGTTTTTTTATGCCAGCATATTTTTTAGATGTTTTTATAGTTATCATAAGTTGGAATTTTTTTCTAAGACTGTAACATAATTTAAGATATCTGATCCTGACAAGATCAAGACAGCTGCTTTGAAGATGGAAGAAGATACTTCTCCAGATTCCAATTAGAGGATTGGCTGCCTGTAATAAGGTTTCCTAGTGAGATTTATACACAATGGTAAACAAGGATTGATTATTCTGCCATATTAGCATAGTGATATAACTAATCAAGCACTGAAACTAATTTGCTTACTTTGTTGATTTTGACACAGACAGTATTTCACTATTAGTTATTAAAAATTTTGCTAGCTCAGTTGAATAATGTGAACTACTTAGTTTTAGTGACAAACTTTCTTGTTTTAGCAAAGATTTATAACCAGGAAGTTCTAAACGGAAGCTGATGTTTGCTTGTTTTTTGGAAGGCAACATGCATCCACGTCTTCTGCCTATGAATACCCAGGACAGCTAGCAAGTGGTTGGCCTGACAGTGTGAGCTCTGCTAACAAGTTTGTTTCTCACTCCACGCTAACAGGAAAGCATCCAGCACACTAATCACACTGTTTTTTTCAGTAGCAGCTATTTTTTCCACAATCCTGCCTCTGGCTTTTGAGTGCTACTGAAGGAAAAGAGACAGGAAAGAAATAACACAAGGAACATTTGCTCAAAAAGCCCATCCAAGATACTCTGAGGAGCAGCACTATTTTTAAAAGGGAAAAAAGCCCCCCAAAAGGAAAACACGAGCTACAGCATGTGATATCACAGCTCCCCATTATTTTTTCTACCATAAATGTCACAAGACTGGCCAATACTAGCACAACATAAATTCCGTTGAAAGAACAATGGTAATAAAAATTACCCCTAGGTGATCTCAACTGATTGTGAATACACGCTCAACAATAATACTTGTGTGTGTGTATGCACACATAGATATTTTAATTTCTGTGCAATAGCTCCAGCATCTCCCTTAACACCACAGGTTACCACCCAACTAAAAGTTGTGTTTTCAAGGACTACCACTAGTATCTTGAGCTACACCAATGCCACAGCTACACCAATGATCCCTGGTAGAGTTGCCCTATTGGGAGGAGGTAGGGAGAAATCAAACCTCTGAACAATAAAACTACAGCTCTGGAACTCCATTTTGCTTCACTCAAGGTGATAGTAGACAATAAACATTTTTCTGTATGACACTTATACATACTCAAGCAATTCCACTACATAAATTTTCTGAAACACTGGGCACTTTTTTTTGTGCATTATTTTTGTTTTACATACATAATCACAGTCAGACCCTCACCCTTATGCATCCTTGGCAGAATCTGAAGTACGTTGCTTCTCAGAGCTCCATTAGCCTTTCAGACAGGGTGGGCATCAAGTTTGTTTCATGAAAACTCTGAGGGAAACCAGCTGTCTCTCCACAAGGATTATTTCTCAGGTGGAAATATTCTCTATAAGAAGCTGACCAAGGAAAGGATTTAATCTCATACAAGGCATATCAGGAATCGCAAAAAGGAAATTAGCTGCTGTTTGAAACCCCCATATATAATCTGCTACATGGTACTCACATGATGCAAATGTAGGATTATCATTGCATTCAATTTTGAGGAGGGCAGCAATGCAAGGAACTTACTTTCAAAACTAATTGGCACAGTGTAACCCAATTAAGGATCTTTTTGTATAAAAAGCCTCAAAATTTTCATTCAATAATTAAGAACATGGGAAAAGAGAGAAAGCAACACTGATACACCATTTTAAAATAAATATGAACTAATTAGCAACTTACTGAGGTAGCCAATCTGCTATTTGGATAATTCTAGTTTGAATAATTGTGACAGAGAAATGTCTGGTGGCAGTACAAGCTCTTTAAGATGTAATCTTGCATTCACAACCAATGCAGTTGGGACTTGTTTCTTCACATGTAATTAGGGATAGGATAGGTCTTTAGTAGCAGTAGCTAATTTCTAAGGAAATGAGGAAACATAACATTTTATGACCTGAAAATGTTGCAAACTTGTCCTTTCTCGGGAAAAATCATACAGTGTTTCCCTTTACCCTGTGTCTTCAGGTACAGCAAGAAGAGCATGAAGTCAACCACATCCCTGGCACTTCATGGGAGAACAGAACAGAGACCAAGGACCTACCAATGCACTACACATTGCTACTTTTCAGGCAGTGTTTTGTGTCCCAGGTACTTACTGTGGTTATTAATCCCTACAACTCTCACTTGAATGGGAAAGAGGAAAGATAACTAAGCTGAATATGAAAACTAGTTTTCATGTGCAGGTCTTTCCTCTCCTGCACATCCATGGGGCTCTCCCTCTAAATATGCCAGTCTGCTTTCATTAACAGCATCTTTCAAGAACAAGAGAACAAATATTAAGAAAGAAAAGGGTGGAAAACATGGTTTGATATGTCAGTTTCAGCTAGGTCTGGAGTATGAATGCTCTGTAGAAGTTCTGGTGAGAAACTCCTACTTATTTTAATGGAATAAAAATTTTATTTAATGAAAATAGGTGGTCTTTAGCAAGTCAGATCCTACTGATGAATCCTACTGATTCACCCACAGTGGGAAAGACCTCTACATATGCCCCTCCCTACCCACACACTTATTAGACATCAGAGAATCAGCTCTAAGGGTTTGGAGGAGATGGCAAGGAAACTGAAACTTGAAATGTTGTTAATGAAATGCTGGCAATGGGAAAAAGATAATTACAGAGGATTGCACTAATGAAGACAAATAATTTCAAATGCACTCACAGCTCACAAATGCATTGTCATCTGTTTTACTTCAACTAAACGGATTTTCTGTAGTGTCAGAGGAAAACTCACATCCCTAAAGGACAGCTATGGAGGGATGATGTGCTGCAATATTTAAAAGCAGCCCTGTTAAAGAACGGCAGAATGGTTACGCACCACCACCCACGCTGGAAGTGAAGACCTCTAAATTCAAGGTTGATTACTGTTACCTGTTTTTGACAGGCTGATGTCCTGTATAAAAAAACCTAGTAACCTTTCTGGAGGCATATCGACTCAGTATCTGAAGAAATCTTTCAAATATTGAGTGGATTAATTTTTTTGCTCAATAGAGAACCTTAAAAGACTCCCTCCTTTACTCAGATACCTCCTCCCAGAGCCTTGTTTTGTGAACTTTTAACTTCTGTTAAATTTCAGAGCCACAAAACCTCTTCCTGGCAAAGCCACTCAGATTAAATCACAGCACCAGGCAGTAAATGGTCCTTTAGTGAAAAGCCCTCTCAAACTAGTCACAAGAATAAAGCAGGTTTGAGAACACTACACAGTGTTGGTTGGGTTTTTACCAGTACTAGATGTAGATGAGGAAATTACAGTGCTGGATTATATGAGAAGGCACTTTGGATTTCCTGCAGCATTCATTTGCTGTGTGACTGACAGTTCCTCTATAACCAAGGGGGGGGGGCAGGAGAGGTGGGAAGTGAGGAAACCACGAACTAATGAAATAGTTATGGCTTTGACAGGTAGCAGGAGAAGCCATAAAGGTAACTATCAGCCAGGAAATAGTGCTACCTATACTAACAGCTATTTTATTATCAAATGAGACAGTAATTGTAAAACAGTTGTTACGGAAAACTTGGAAGGTAGAAACCCAGACATGATGATAAGCATAAAAAGACAGTTCCTCTGAAAAAGAGGGGGAGTTTAATTAGTAACAAGAAGAAGCACAAATTAATTTGTGAGTAGGTGGAAGTAACACAGAAGTGTGCTGAGGAAGTAGTTTGATTCAAGTGACAGAGACTTGAAAGATGTATGCCATATTTGAATATGGAAGTATTAATTGGAAACAAATAGTAGCCTCTTCCTTCAGTGTAACACTTCAGGAAAAATAACCTGAAATGTATCAGAAGACATGAAAACAGGTATCAGGTCAATCTTATACACATTTGGAAAAACTAAGTACTACTTTACTAGACTGTCTAAGAAATACAATTAAATAACAAAACCCATATAATGAACCATGAATTTATTGGAAGCATGCACTGAAAACCTTTGTTGATCTCCCTTCGAGGAAAGAAATATCAACTCACAGTAAAACTTTTCAAAATAAGTATTAAGTAAGAAAACTGTTTTAAGAACCAGAGTCCACAAAATAACATTGCCTATTTTTGATTATTTGAATACAGAACCAGTGATAAACCCCATGCAGCACTACTGGCATTCTCAGGGGCCACTACGGAACATATTTGAAATTTCTATAGCTACCAGTTTTGCTATTAAGAATGAAATTTGCATTTAAACTTGCTGGTTGCATTTGTTTTTCCTCCTCCTTTGCAGTACCTTTGCACTGACCTGTTTTAAAGGAACGCATTCATCCAGTGAATTTCATTTTCACATATCTTTGTTTTTAAACTGTACGTTTATCCCAAATAATGTGACTCAAAAATGAAAACTGAAAACCAATATCAGCTTTTGATATCTTTATCTCACACTTCCAGTAAAGGAAGTGGTCTGGCTTAAGTACACAGCTTAAGATTATTTTGGTTTGGTGTCCACACTGGAGAAAACTGGAAATATGAAAGAGAGCAAAAGATGACTACAGAAGTGCTGTTTTGCAGATTAAGAAGTTTAATCTATTCAGCCTATCAAAGTGAAAACTGAGAAGTAATTTGATCACTGTGTGCCAGTGCTTTCACTTGGTGAAAATGTTTAATGGCAGGGGACTTGCTGACTGTGTTGATGATAAGGTAAGAAAATTAAATTTGCTGTATGCTAGAGCTAAGTACATTGAAGCTTGAAAGATGGTGCAGTCCCCCAGCAACCAGGGCAATTGAACATTTCAGGCAGGGAGGAAACATCACAGGTTTTGAGTTCAGCTACAGCACAGCTGTGAAGGTTTCATATTTTGTCCCATTTGAGTTCAAGACTTAAAATATCAGTTTGATTTCAGAAATTGCTCAAACCAATTTTAATTTTGAGCTGCAGTAATGCCACTGATCAAATGTTTGTAAATGAGGCAGATTTACCATCATAGTGGGAGAAAAGTTATTCTGCTTTAAAGGAAGAAAACATACCAGAACCAAGCTTTTGTGGGAAACTAGGCCAAGAGTATGAGGCAAGGAAACCTGCATCATCTTACTCATATTCTTGAGTCCACATTAAGACCATAACTCTAATAAAACATAAAGCTTCTGTGCTTTAGCCTGACACCTCTAAGATTCAGTGGAAAAATTTTACTTCGGGGAAGACGGGCAGCCTCTTGGCGATTTGTATGATCTTTCTTATTTCAGGCTTATTTATGCTTCCTTAGCATAAGTAGATCTCTGTCTGTCATCAGTCCTTGTATCATACAGTTCAGCTGTCTTGAGAAATGAAGGATTCGCCACAGCAAAAGTCTTTGACAAAAAGAGGACCAGATAACGAAAAAAAACCAAACCAGGATTAAGGCAGTACAGTCCAAATTTGACAGTTTCCACATCTTCCAGCTTTCATGGCTTCCTTCCCCAGCAACAATACACTTCCAGAACACATGTGAATACCTGCCATTTCCTTCCCTCCTGTGTCCATTGTGGGAGTTCAGACAGTTTCTAATATATATCTGCTCTTACCCAGTTTAATAAGAGCAGGAAGAGATCTGCTCTCAAGCAGATATTTTCTTGCATTCATGAACCAGACAAGCTGGAGACCTTCACTGTTGGTAATGTGGATGATCAACAAGGTCTTGGCTATTTTGGCTAGCTGAGATACTCTTTTTCCCCTACAGCCTGGAAATAGGAACAGGTGACCTCAAAATATCCTGAAAGTACACACTCTGTTTCTTACTCTATGATACCACTTGTGCCAGAATACGTCAAATTACCTGGTGAATATTTCCAAAATATAAGTGCAGTTGTCAGCTTCTTTACTGCTGGAAGCAAGGACTGAAAATAGTTTTGTGGGAGAAAAGAAAGTCTTGTATTCTCTTTGCTGTTCACTCTTATTATGTGACACCCACTGAGTTAGAAAGAAAATGTGTATTCATCATCTCCTAAATTTTTTTCACAGTTAACTGAACTAACTCTAATGAATAATGCTGAAATTGTGCATGCTCTGCTACTCAAACTGATTTCAGGTGGCTTTTTTTTAGAACTACCTACATATTGAGGACTGCTTCCCAAGTTAATGCCTCATTAACTCAAGGCATAAAACCCCCAACAAAACAACAAAAAATCCATGGTAAATACAGGATCCATAATTGCGTAGATTTCGTACACTACATTTAACTGATCTGTGAGAAAATAGAACCTTAAAATGTTTTCATGAACTATTCCTTCCCTTTAGCTGTTCTTTATAAATATACATTTTTGGTTAAATTCTTTTTGAAGGGATGCAAATAAGACATTTGAAAAGGTAATTATCTGGGCTCAGGATAAACAAACAGAGGTCTAGTTACATTATGCAGGCAAAGCCTGAATAGTGCCAAACACCATACAAAAATATATCATTTGTCCTCAGCACAAATTGAATAAGAAGGCCTCCAGTAATGTTTGTAGACTGGTCTCTAGTTTAATGACAATGAAGTTTACAGGATATGAAAAAACTGCTTCTTATTAGGTTAGATGAGATGTGAACTACTCTTGTTGCATTTGTCAAGTGTTTGGAGTATTGTAGCCAGAATCAATTAACAGCAGAAAATAGATTTGAGAATGGTGCTGAACAGACACAAGGGTGGGTGAGGCAGCCTGTGGGAAATATCAAGGGCTAGGACACACTTCTGCTTTGATAGGCAAGGAGCAAAGACACATCCAAAGAAACAGAACATTTCCTAACCTCGTAACAGAGGTGACCTCATGGAAATCACAAAAAAGAGCAACCCATATTTCACAATGGAAAACAAATTCATTGAACTGCTTGTCATTTCCTACTTTCTATTCTGTTACACATGCACACAAAGTAAACTAATATCTCCTTTCTTATCTCCTAGCTCAGCTCCCCAGGGAGAGGAGGCAGGACCCTTCCTTGACTAGCAAGGCTGATCTTTCCTAGCAGATGGAGAAATCCGCCTACCTGGAGCACTTCCTTTGGCCATATCCCAAATTCCACAAACCTACATGTCTTTGCATTCCTGAGCCAAAGCGTGCTCAGGGCAGGCACCAGTATCATGCTATTTGCAGCATGACTTGGGATGGCAGCTACAGGGAGAGAAACAATGCCAAGAGACATCATGTCTGACAAGAACAATGAGTACCCTGCAGTGAAGCACAATGACAACAAGAAAAGGAAAAGAGACCTGTGCTAGACATTGCTGTTCTTTTGTTCATAGATCAGGTAAAGCCCACAGGGGCTTTGGAAGAAGGGAGAAAGATAACCTAAGAAATAATTCCAGGGTCTGTGCATCTGTTCCGAGGAATAACAGAGATGGCATAGGATAGTTATATGTTACCAGATTCTCTTACTTCTTAGGCTTTTCTGCTTCCAGGCAATCTGGAAATGACAGTTTCTCTTTATACTACCCTGTTCCCATTTCCTGTCAGGGCCAGGAAGTAGAGAGCATTATTTATTTCTTTGGTACATCTTCCAAGCAAACAAACAAACAAACAAAACAAACCCCCAAAATTAACTATTGATTCTGTTTCAGCTTTTTCTCCCTAAACAACCTTACAATTCCTCACATAAAAATAAAATGTAATTACTTCTCTTGGTTTTTATATGCCTTGAGTGAAAATAAACAAATAAAAAGCATTCCAGGGACAGCAAAACCAAGTAAGTGAGTATTCCAAGACATGCATATTTTTCACTGGATTTCCTCATGTTTGCTAACAGACGAATGCTGACTCTTTCTCCTTCATAAGAATGTTAACAGGGTTTGTTCCATCACCCAGCTGTCAATTTCTGTGCCATTTGCAGGAATGTAATTATTTCCAAGACCTCTCTCCCTCTGCCAAATGCCACTAGAATTGACCAGTGGTTCAAAAGTAAATTGTGTGACAGACACAGACAAGGCACATGACTCCAAAAGCCTCATTTCCTTAGAAAAACAAACTACCAGTTAAATTTAATTTAGATACTTGAGGATAAATATATGATCTTGTGTAAAAGAAGACTAGGAACAAAAAAAAGGATTTCAAGAGTAATTTATATTTGGCCTGGTAGCTGAAATGGACACACAACTCTGAGCCTTATACATAATCTCTTTCACCTCAAAACAAGCAGTTGGCACCTCTGAGAGCTGCTTACCCCACTGACATAAGCAAAGGATTGCTGGCTATTGATTCCATTAACCACAAATCCAGATTGTGAATAAAATGTCATCTTGATGTGTTGGCAGCTACTACTGAGCTTTAAAAAAGAGGGATTAGAGGGGGACTGAAATCATGATAATGTAAGAACTGTATCAAGGACAGCAGGCAACTACTGCCAGTGCTTACTAAACTGCAAAATATGTCTCATGCTAGGAAATAGCTCCATCTCCTGTTCTGCATACAGAAGTCCTCAAAATCCTAATTTAAAAAAAATCAGTAAGAAAAACCCATTCCACAGCTGCTCTTTAATAGTCTTCAAAGAGAAAACAAAATTCAAGCTTATGTCTACAAAATTAAATCCCTCTCATACACACATTTAAATATGCCTTTTATCTTGCTGGGATGAAACATTAGCAAAAATATTCAAGTAGCTGCTAAGAGAAAGATGTTCCTATTTGTCAAAGCATCTTAAGAAATGATGATGTGTGATGTTCTCAGCTCCCACCTAAAAATTATCATGTGGTTGGAACATAAATCTGTCCTACGTACTGTGTGCAGGCTTTGTCCACAATTTTAGAGCGTGCTTTAAAGCTTTTGTTCATAATGTGGCCAATCTTAGTTGTTTTTCCAATCTCTCCAGTGACATAGTTATCCCACTGGATGCTTGGATGAAGTCAATAGAAGTGTTGTCATAAATCTTATTGCAAAGTTTTCCCTCGAGATCAAGCAAAAAGAGTTGGGAAACTGAGGTGCAATACTTGTTCTCTTCCCAATATATTCTTTCATAGTAGCAAGCAGGGAGAGCTCTGCTACCCATCAAGCAGCCTGTGCTATATCAGTAGCTATACTGGCAAAGAGGCCATGCAGGACAGCATCATTTCATTCTTCTACCAATTCACCTGCCTAAGAGGACTTGTCCTATCACCGAGAGCAGTGGGGAAATTCTTCTACCCACCCAGGCAGGCAGAAAGGAGCCTCTATCTACAGCTCTGGCAGGGAAGATAAAGCAAGCATTTTTAGACAAGACTAACTGACAGTCTGCTTCCAGGAATGGGAAGGTAAGAGTCAAACCACATGCAGAACTCAAAGGAATGGTAGGAAACTGAGATTGTACCAAAGGGAAAAAGCATGCATTACAGAATGACACATCAGCTGAGTTGGTTCAGAAGGATTCAGGTAATCACTTTCAAACCCATTAAGAAATTTTAAAGCTGCACCCTTCCTTGAACAAGGCAGTATTTTGCAGTGCTGAAAATGCAAGTGGAGAAAGAAAACTCAATTTTTCCTATATTTCTGTGCTGTAAAGCCATCAGATTCATCATTCTTTGCAGTGCAAGGGTTTGCACGGAATTGTGACCCTGTTCCTATTCAGTACAAATTCTACACTCTTCTGGTGCCTGTAAGACATCTTCACTTCCAGAGCACTAGGTAACAACCAAGACCTATGTTTCAAATATGGACAAAAGTAAATTTACACAAGTAGGCTTTTATTGAAGTCTATTGTTAGAGAAATAGCTATCTTGCCTCTGTACTTCACCACTTATTTTTTTCTGCTTATTGAAAAAGTGTAAGTGTAAATACAACTTCCTCTAAGTATGTGGGACCAAACATAGGCCTTCCTCCAGTTAACACCTAACCACAGAGGAGCACAAACCCCGGCAGATACTTGACTTCTAAGATCACAGGGAAAGGTTTCACAGCTGTTGAATAGCTCCTTTTGCTACTTATGTACTAACTACCTTTATCATTTGCCATTTACAGCCTCCTTGTCTTTCTTTCTTTATATCTGCATCTAACCTATACCTTCCAGAGCACTAGGTAACAACCAAGACCTATGTTTCAAATATTGACAAAAGTAAATTTACACAAGTAGGCTTTTATTGAAGTCTATTGTTAGAGAAATAGCTATCTTGCCTCTGTACTTCACCACTTATTTTTTTCTGCTCATTGAAAAAGTGTAAGTGTAAATACAACTTCCTCTAAGTATGTGGGACCAAACATAGGCCTTCCTCCAGTTAACACCTAACCACAGAGGAGCACAAACCCCGGCAGATACTTGACTTCTAAGATCACAGGGAAAGGTTTCACAGCTGTTGAATAGCTCCTTTTGCTACTTATGTACTACCTTTATCATTTGCCATTTACAGCCTCCTTGGATGTCTTTCTTTATATCTGCATTTAACCTATACCAGAATAACATAGCATTCAAATAGAAGGCAGCTGACTTATGAATGGGAGAAGCTGGCAGAGGCTGGCAGAAAGAAAAAGGGCCCTAAAGGCTTGATTTATTTGTCCATAAATTGCAATGGAGATGGAGTCATTCTATACCACTCCATCAGCCTGCTGGCAAAGGCAAGAAAACTTACACTGAGCATCTTAAATCTTCCAAGAGAGGCAGGTGGTGCACTGCTTGCACTTGCATGCTGGAAACCAGGTACTCCCCTGCTGAGAGTTCATACCTTCTTGAGGAACTCTGTCTCAAGATAAAGTCTGCTTACTGGACAAGAGGCAGACTTCTCATCTCCTCCTGGGAGTAATGAGGGCTGAAATCCTGCTTGCAGCTTTACGGCACTCATACTAAAGCTCTGTATGTAGCATGGGATCACGTATGCATATGGGATGGAACGAGCCTATTCTGTACCTTTCTGTAAGGCTCAGTGCGGTTGTCAGTCTATTATTTCACATCAGATGAGTTAGCAAGATAAAAATTCGACTCTGCAGAGCCAGGAGGCATGTAATTCTCATGTATCTCACAATTCATTCAAACTTTGACACTGAAAACAGTTAAGACTATTTCATAGCCTGGGAAGGTAAAAACTGCTACCATCTACTTTAAAACGCCCAGCACCCAGCATAAGGCTGGTGGATCTGTAGGGAGCATCTATCAAGTATGTGCTGTCTGAAAATGTATGAAAACCCAGCAGTTTTGATCACCCACCTGTAAAACTGCAGTATTGGTTGATTGTATTCCACTGCAGAAAGTAACATTTCTCCTCACTTTCTTTTCAGTGCAAGTATCAGTCTTCTCAGCTAAGAACTCCTCGGCAAGGAAATCAAAGCAGTACAACAGCAATTTATGAGCAATTACCTATTCCCATCGGCTTGTGGAGGAGGACCTTGACTCTTGTTACCTACCTTAGCCTGTGCCATTCCAGATGTTACAGGGCTAGCAGGATGTCTCTGCAGTGGGAGCTAGTCTCAATCCAAATACCACTGCCCAAGGTCTCTGGGAGCAAAACAGTTTAAGGGCTGGATTTAGAGTGGATTAAAAGTGGATTAAAGGAGAAGGAAATTTTTGCAGCTCCTGACAACTTCCTCTAAGGGTGCTATAGTAAAACTAACAGTAGTATGAGAATTCCCTCAAAGCAAAAAGCATTGCAACACATAAAGCAGAAGAATGTACAAAATTAAGGCTGTTTATAATAGCAGCATGGGCTGTCTGGACTACTTTCTGTTGAGGCATTGGTTTTCACACAATTTTGATGTCTCTTTTTGAAGACAGCAAGGCCATACAAAGGCCAGTAAGGGATAAATCCAGGGAGAGGGGACAGAAAAGGGCTGCAGTTGCATTGCTTAGTAGCACTTCCCAGAGCAGCACATAGAGCTGTATTGCAGGAGAAGGAGGTCTGTCTCCTGTGTGGTACAGCCTGTGCCAAGGCTGAATAGGCAGACGTCTGGCTGAGCGCTTCACTCTGATATCATCACATTGAGGTCTAACTAGCTTCTAGCATCTCCAGAGTGCAGTAGAGTCAGGGTCTTGTCCCAGGGGCTCACCCCACCTCTCCCATGTCGACTGTACTGCAGTTTGCTGTTCCAAAAGGAATGCTGAGCTTTAGTCAGAGACACTAAACCAAGCTTCAACAGCTTGAGCTATAATTCCTAGTTCACATGCTCCCATTGAGATTTTGGGTAAATCACTTTTTGCCTTTGGCTTTATCCTCTACTGTGATTATTTGCAGTTACCTTCTCTGCCCAAAAGCTGGCCAAGCAGCAAGAAGACCTGACCTCTGTGACTACTGCTGCCTCAGAGCATGCACAGCACCAAACTGGCCGTGCACAAAACTCCCCCAAAGTGACAGTGTGCTCCTTAGATCAATCCTGTAACAATACCCCTCCTGATTATCTATGCCTCTTCCTGGGTAGATCACTCAATTCCAGCAGGTGAAGCCTTCACTATATAACTGTTATTCTTCTGCAGGTGAGATTTTGAAAGAGCTGCTATTAAGAGATGGTGTACGAAGCAGAGCAAGAGAACAGATCACTTTGAATGGCAGATTGGAATACACAGGGGTATAGCCCTATCCTGTAAGTGTGGTGAAAATGTTCTCACCTACAGAAATAACAATTCTTGCAGCTTCAGGTTTTTAAATATGAAATATATATATTAGAAGTAGAGTTGGTTAAGTAGTTCAAATAGCTAAACTCTCCAGTGTACAAGGCTATCATTTTAGATAATGAGACATTTCTCCATTTTCTGAAAGGTTAAAGACAGACTCTATAAATTCTGCATCTAGCAGCCCAGGGAGGCTTCTCCTAATGGCCCCCACAGACATCATTTCATTGTCTGGAATGCATCAGGATCAGTTAATGCTGATGAAGTGCAAGGCTTTGTGTTCAGAATAAAAGTAGGAGCAGGTAAGGCTTCATGACTTGAAACTGCAAAACAGCTTTTCTGCAAATAACCTGCAGGAGGGGAAAAGAAAAAGAAATTAACTGTCACTAGCTACAATGACACCGGAAAATAACTACTATAAAACAGTCACTGAGAGAGGAATGTACAAGGTCATCTTCATACTCTGCATTGCATAAAAGTTGATCTCTGCAAACCAGACTCCCTGGGCCAACCTGTGTTTCACAGAGCAGGTGGCAATGCTGCCCTTTGGGTACCGGCAAGCCAGAGGACGTGTCCCTCAGCCATCTGGAACTCCGTCAGCACACACTCACGCTGGAAACAAAATGCACAAAGATTTGCATGACTGATTTTCTGCTCCATGCTTTGGCGAGGACAGCAGAGACGAGCAGCCTTGACCTGCTGACCACTGGTGACAAGAATTTACTTGGCAACAGAGACCCTCAGGTAGCCAGATGAAACCAGCCATCTGTCAGCTACGGATCTTCAGCCAGCCACTGCATGAAAAAGTAAAAATCAAAAGGGGGAGGAAAAAAAAAACACAAAAGAAAAAAGTCAAAGAAAGGACAGAGAAAGAACAGTACTAGCTGTTCTGCAGATATTTATTTTTCCTTACAACAACAGAGGGCGGCAATCCTCCATGCTGCCCACAGTCCTGGCCTGCTGCAAGCCCACTGTGGTACCCTGGATGCTCAGCTCTCCCTTCAGCAAAAAACCAGCAATTTTATTTCTAGGGAGCAACACATTTTTGTGTGTTCTACCTTACCAGAAGCAAAAGGCAAGAGGACTAATGGTGGCTTCAGGCAGTAAAACAGACACCACTTTCTCCCTTGTTAAATGGTGAATTTTTTCGGGTGGAAATGCAGAACTATTTTTACACAGGCATACATTCACAGAAAAGTCATTAAAAAAAAGGAACCCACACCAGTCCTCTGAGCAGGCTGAGGTCTGCTGGAGTAGCAATCTTCTACCATGGGACACAGATGCTCTTTCTGCTCCCTTCCCTTAGGAACTGAGCCCCCTAAGAGGGCTCTGCATGCTCCCTGCATGAGGGACCATGCTACTGCCAAGAGCACCGGGCACATTGTCAGCTGTGGACCACAGAAATTCCACATTGCTCTAGATGATCACCTCTATCCTGAATCCACTTGGGCCCCTTAAGGGAACAAGCACTGGACTCAAAATGCCATCAGGATGGAACTAGGGAAAAGACATTGCATCTTGAAAGTCTTTATGAAAGAAGACGCAGATAGGACTTGGCCATGCATGGTGTAGTTTTTGGCACATAGCCCACCTTGATGAAAAGCCTCTCAAGTGCCTAATATCTTTATCTGGAGACAAAAGCAGCATCAGGTCATGTGCTGGAAGTTGCATCTTGTGGGGAAAAATGGGGAAGGGCAATAAAACCAGACAGATCTCCTGCAGCACCTCTGTTCAGAGGCATTCTGACACAAGTGTCAGCTCCTCCTACACTGCAGATCAGGCTGTCCTCTGTAAGACGCACTTGCGGCCAGGGAGCAGGAAAGCAGCAACCCTACGAAGTGCAGAAGGGCGGTGTGTATTCCCACATCTGCCATGTAAAGCCAGAGTCCACCTAAACAGTCAGCGCATCAAAACACCCATGTTGGACAGCCCCCATTTGAGAGGGGAGTCTTTATATTAATTCTGTAAGGGCTGTGGAGATTATGTCCCTTGTCCAAAGCAATATGGTAAGTTCAGGACAGCACTAGGAACAAAACGTCCATCTCCAGATGGGGAGATGTCATACTGCCATATGCACTGTCCAAGAGCTTCATTTCTGAGCCATGACAGGATAATCAAACATTTCCTGCTCAAATCATAGGCCATATTTCAGAGGGTTTTTGTGGCTCAGATCTCCATGTGGCCATTTCTGCCCCAAAGAGATTGACTCTGAGTGGCTGATCCATACAGAAAAGTATTTTACATTAGTTTATGTTAACCCCCCAGCTCTGATATTCAGGAAAATATTAAGTGACAACAGTCCGGATCTCGGTTTCAGCAACATTAACGTTTCCTCTGCGAGAGTAGTCACAAATTCAGTCAAGCCCTGTCACTGTCAGGTGCTCAAGTTCTAGCTCAAAGGAAACAGGTTAAACACATACTCCTTGGAAAAGAAGAAATGTTGATTCAAAGTGGTAGAGGGACTGAGACTCACAACGAGCTCAGAACAGAAAAACACAGCTCATGATCCCGTGTTGCATAAAGAGATCAGTAGCTGCTGAATTACACATATATAATTTATGCTGCAGAATCAGCCATGTACCAAATTTGCAGTTTTAACTATTAATGCAAATTGAAAAAAAAGAAAACAACTCACATTTAAAAAAACCACATGTATCTAGAAACTATATCAGTCACTGAGTAAATAGATCATTTGGGCAAAGCTCTGAAGTGGTCAGAATTATTAGGTCCTATATTTTTTACTGACAGGAATTGCATTTGAAATCAGCCAAAGTTTTGTTGAAATAACTGGTGTAGCTGTTCTCATTTTTCAGTTAGCAAGCTAGTTATGAATAAATTATAAAGGTGCCATTTATTTAAAACATATTCAACATCTCTGCCTTGGAAGCCCCACAGGGTGAACATACAGCTCACCCTGTGTGTTCACCTCACACTCCAAAATGTGCCAAAATACAAAGACTAGAGTGGTGACCAAAGTACATCTATACCTTCCCATCCCATCTTCTCCCTGCCAAAGACTTACCATGGCAATAGAAACCACCATTTATTCATATTGCCTTCAGAAGAATAAAAGTGTGCTGAAAACTTTCAATGTTGAAATCAAGCAACTACACAGAAAACATGATTTTTTCTCCCAGTCAAGTCTACACTTTAGGATTTTGTTGAATCTAGGTTTTCAATGAAAGCGCAAGAAACGCTTTTGTAAGGAAAGAGTATCCACTTGCTATGGACTTTTATTTTTATTAACGGTTTGAAGAGAAGAATTCTGCCTATCTCTGCCAGGCAAGGGGTGCCAGTACAGTGTGCTCACATTTGTACCTGGGCAGTCTGGTTGCATATTATGGCAGCCATGCCCCAAATACTTCCTTTCTTGCAATCTCAAGACATTAAAAGAAACCCTCCATTACAGTTGTTCATAACCAGTGGCTGATCTGAGCACTGTGCACTCTGCATATAATGGGAGAGGAACTGATAAGAGCACCTGCACAAGGGCCTATGCAAGTAGTCTGACACATCTGCAGAATCAAGATATTGGGATCGTTTTGTTTCTTCTCCCTGTATCAGCTGGTGCAAAAGCTTAATCTGAACATTGTATCAATACAGAAATGCAAATTCTAAAGTCTTCAAGGTCAACCTCACTTTTGACCACAAACTACCACTCAACATTGGTTAGAACAGGAGAATACTATTTCTGAAAATTATGCCCCTATTTATATAGCCAGAAAAATATTTTTAAGGGAATATATTCTCATACAGAGGACATAAACAACTTGATAATTAAGGTTGAGATTTCCCCTCATAAAAAAAGTTTTAAACCAGTTATTTGAAAATGTTGCAGTTTAGTTCTGTACCCCAGAGTCTGGCCCTCCTATACCAAGTTCAGGGTAGTTTTTCAAGCTGGCTGGCTGTTTCTGTGCACCTCACAAGCCAGATTAGTGAAAACCGCAGTATTCAGTTTCCACAATCTGCAGGCTTTGCAAGAGCTTGTTATGCTAGTCTGGCAAAACTCTATAGCAGCTAGGATATATCCTGATCAGAAGGATAGAGACTGATTGAACACAACACCAAGGTTGAGGCCCAGTTCTTTGTGTCAAGGAAAGATATTCCCATATTACAAAAGAAGTAGGAGGGGCCATGAAAGGCCACCTAGTGATGTCACTGGAGAGAAGCACTGAAAGCTTAAGGAAGTAGTAGTATTATTTTTACCACAATATCAAACTAATTTGTGGCTTTGCCATATACAAGGAAGATTGCCAAAACAATCTGGGGGGACAAAATAAATCTATCAGGAGCAGGCACACCCATAGCTTCTAAAATGAAACCGGTGGAACTGAAAGAGGCAAACCCCTCCCAGTGCAGGAGTAGCAGGACATCCCTGAGAGCAGAAGAATCGCTAGAGCTGCCTGCAGACAAGGCACAGTGCTTGCTGTCAGAAGCAGGGGGGAAGGCTGAGTGGATGCACAGTCCTGACCTCAGCCCGCAGCACTGAGGGTCTGTAGCTCCACAACTTCATACACAGGAACAGCTCAGGCTGCAGCCGAGATCTCCAAGATCTCGGCACTGGATGCCATCCCTGACCTTTTCAGAACCATCATTCCTGCAACACTCTTCTGCTGAGGATCAACAGGGGAGAAGGGGACAGCTCTTAGTCAGGGACACAGCAAAGCTATGCCCTGCCAGCATGCCTGTTAACTGCAGGGACAAGGAGGGATGAGCAAAAGCCTTGATCCACCCTGATTATGGGAAATGTTCATTCTTCTAACCAAACGGCTGTGTGGAGTTGATGAAAGTCTCTTTTTAGACAGAAAAGATGGGATATTCCGTTTCAGGGTACAATACTGAACCATGTCTTTACAGACTGACATCTTTGCTTCCATATGAATTTTTAATGGCTGTTCATTTATTTATTATAAATTTGAAACCGATTTTGTTTCTTAAGGTCAAAAGCACTCAGTTTACTCAGCTATTTTTAGCCATGCTGGACAGATTCATTGAATTATTCCATGAATTATTCATAGCACTAGAAAACAACTTGGGCATTCCTATGATATTTGAAGACAGTGACAGCTTCTCACATTTTTGCTGTGCAATTGCAAATCCAGGCTCCAGCAAGAGTTTCACAGGTTTGTCAAGGGAGGCCAGAAATGAGCCTGTTTTCCCCTGTGCTCAAGTGCTGGAAACATAGTGAAAATCAGTAAGGCCTCTTACAATGGTGACAAAATATCCTGTCGCAGTTTTTTTTTTATTTTATTATGATTTATTGTGTCACTCTTACCTGATATAAGTTTTTATTTTTGTATTTTCTGGGCTTAAAAGAAAGCCACAGCTACCAAAGCAGACAAAAGGTCCTCAGAGCAGAGAAAGGAACAGCAGAGAGGAAATTGCTGCTGATTGTTCTGGAAATATCCTTCACACAACTTACTAATTACACACTCCGTTGATCACGTATAATTATGATCTGAAAGGAAATTCTACACCCTAGCAATTTAGCTGGTGTTTCTTTTTTAAAGTCAACCATTTCCACTCTAATGAATCTCAGTATGAAGCAGCAAAACCTTGGAGGGAAAGGCTACAGACATGAAAATTAGTGCTTGCTGTCTCATTAACATTTTACTTGCTTGGCTAGGAGTCCTTTTGTTACAGGAAGCTAAGTGGTTTTATGGCCAACTCTCCCGAATCTGTAATAATATCCAATATGAGTGTAAGTGATTTCTGCTTTTAAGCCACTGAGCCTCTAAATAATCTCCACTAAAGCTAATGTATCCACAGTCAATGTGCAGCACTAGCTAAAATTCAAGTAATTGCTGCCTTGGCCAGCTCCACAGCACAACTCTAAACCTGTCATTTGGCAGCTGTTAATATTTATAACTGGATGGATACAACCTGTCAGATACGGTATTCCTGAAAGCAAGTGTATGTCTCGAGCTAAAATTTTCTTTCCAGTCAGTAAAAAGTTAATGCCAGGCTGAGATGCCCCAACAAAGATCTAAGCCCACAGGGACCACAGACGAGAGATTCCCCGCACGTACAGAACAAAACACATCCATGACACACAGATATTTCTGGTTTTTTCTTCAAGAAAACTAAAGCCTAGGTTTAACACATCCTTTAAAGAAGAGCTGCAGAGGACCACAAGGAGTACTAAGCACTAAAACCTACATTTAATACAATTCTGGGAAATTAATATAGCAGATATTTAATTGAAATAAATTACAGTTAAAACTCTAAGTGTAGTGGGATCCTTCGTGACTGTAAAACCAGCTGAAACTGCTGCTTCATGGCTCTAGAAATAATTCATGATATAAAACCAGGTCAAATATGAAAATGAAAAGAGAGCTACCTCTCAGTGAACAAATCTGTGTGAGAAATGTGCTTCTGCTGTGCCCTGCTCTCACCTTGTCAGTGGGCAATTACTTCTAAACAAGAACAGATCAAATGAGGGTGAAGAGTGTAGAAGAAAAATGGGGCTACCGATCCTCTTCCACTGGTGGTGAAAGCTGTAAAGCAGGTGGATGAATAAAAACCATCACTAGCAAGGTCTAGAGGGAGAGAACTAAGACAAAACAAAGACAAGCACAGAAGTTGAAACTATATAAGCCAGTAATTAATATTTCTAAATGGGACTGTTACCTGTTGTCTCCATCCTTCCACAGAAACCGAGGCCAGTTTGTTTTTTAAAAGCTCTTTCAGAAACGCATTTTTTGAGTTCAAAGACAAAAGCCACATGGGACACATCTCTACAATGGATGCCTTTGGGCCACCTCCTCGGAGGCCAGGGCCAGTCATGCTCAGAGCTGCTAAGGGGGTGAGAGCTATCCACTACAAGAATCTCTTCAAAAATTTCCTACCACCTTCAGTGGCACTGGAAGCCAAATTTTCCTTAGAAGATCTAATTTCTGCAAGCTGACTGATTCTAAGACAGGAATAACAGGATATGCAGTAGAGAATTATTTTTCTCACACTAGTGTACATTAGTTTATCTCATTTTCACTATTCCTTGTGTTACTATCCCTTTGAAATGTTATTTATGCTTCATCTGTATTTATACTTCATGGTCTCATGACTCTTCTGTTTGAAAGTGTGAAGTTTTATGGAAACACAACAGAAGACTCCCTGTCATCATGGATTCTTAACTGCTCAGCTCAAACTTGCCTTACAAGCTTTGGGTTGAAGTGGATATTGATAGGCTAATAACACAAAAATATTATCACTATGGAAACTTATTTTA
Source organism: Corvus brachyrhynchos (assembly GCF_000691975.1). NCBI lineage: Eukaryota > Metazoa > Chordata > Aves > Passeriformes > Corvidae > Corvus > Corvus brachyrhynchos. The sequence goes on along the minus strand of NW_008238330.1, from coordinate 6,001,608 downwards.
CTCAATAAATCCTTACTCAAATAACAGAGACTAGTTATCAGATTGGTTCCATGTACCTTTCCCATGGCCAGCCAGGCATTTGGAACACTGAATGACCTTGTGTACATTACTTCTAACAGCAGCTGGGAAAACAAATAGTCTCACAGAGACCAAAGAAAAGGCTAACTAGGAACCTGGGATTCTTTCCAGCAGAAGCAAGTAGCAGAAGCTGAGAGAAAAGGTAAAAGACTGATGAAACAGAGTCAATTTGAGAAAGAAGCATGCCAATGTGTGGCAGGGTTTTGAAAGCATTGGATATTCAGAAGGGTTGAAAGATTTGTTTAAAAAGCAAATTTAATTTTCATTGTTTGAAAATCGTGTATCAAAGTATAAGTTTTATTTATTATCAAATTTTCAGTTTACCTTGTTTTATGAAAGTGAAAAATTAATGAAAATAATTTTTCAAAATTATGATTTTAGACATGCACAGGAACCTTGGCATTGTGGGCAAAGTCACACTGAGTCAAAGCTAGAAGTGATGGCAAACATCATCTACTGAAAAAACATTCTTCCTCTAAGAATGTTAGTGCATCTCTTTTCCAGTCTTAAACCGAGCCAAACACCGTTTTTATCATCCAGATAGTTTTCTAAAGTCTCTCCTAATCTTCAAAAACGACTCTTAAAAAGATATTCCTCCAAGAGAGACTGAGTAAGGCTCTCCTTCTGCATCTTGACCATCTCAAGAGTGAGATGAGATCTCAAGAGCGAGATATGCCTTGTTGCAAGAATGGGACAAGAGTCTCTCTTGACGCACACCCACCATAGCTAGATTAAAGTTTTGAATATTTTTGCCAGATTATCCAGACCTTTTATTGTAGTTCAGGCAACAGGTCTGAAGTTGTAAAAGAATCCAGCCCTACAGAATGAGAATGGAAAGCATATTCAAAGAGTAGAATGCAGTCTTTGTTATTTGATTTCAGCTGTTTCCCTGACACATTAAGCAGCATCACATGAATATGACCTTACAAAACACTGCAAGAGAATATAATTCTGATTCACCCTTTGTCCATTGAGGGCCAGGAACTTCTATTTCAAAAGCCTGACCGCATAAAATTGTGCAGAAACCAATAAACACATGCATAGTGGTTCTGATATGAGATTTTATCAAAGGCCAAGAATTTGTCACTCACAGAGTATTGTCTCAAATAGATCACATAGGAAGGCTCCCAATGATTAAAGACCTTTTATCTCAGACATCCTACTACAGCATCCCAAATTGTTCCAGCAGTTACATGTGTCTTGGAGTGACTTTATGATGTGTATCCCATATCACTGCCCTATGCCCAGAAATTAATACTTGTGCCTTTCTATGCCTTTAAACTGAGCCTGAGAGGAGGAAGGAAAAGCTGAGCAAAACTTTCTCAAAGCAGTTTGCAGCTTGTTCAAGGTCACACAGAGATAGCGATTTTTCTTTTCCAGCTGTGGCGGGGGAGTGAGGAAGCACCCGGCTTGCTGCTTTCCAGTCAGCTTTTGGCCAGTTGTTTCAGTTTCTTGTTCTCCGGAGAGAGACTGAGAGTTGAACTTTTTTCCTTCCCTGGAATTTCGGATTTTCTCCCTTTTCTGCTGGACTGCTTCAGTATCAGAACACATCGGGAGGACTTTCCACCGAGTACAGAGGGCCTGGCCCTGGGCCAAGCCCCAGCTCTGAGGAGACCAAAGGGACGACTCTAACACTTTCCCAGGTTTTTTCTCCACAGCGAAAGATTTTATTATTAGCATTATTTTCCTTTCCCATGTGTTTGTTAAAGAAATAGTTTTATCTCCTTCACTTTCCTTCGAGGAAAATTTATTTTTCCTGAACCTGGTGGGGGAGGGGTGGTTGTGCCTTCTCTCAGAGGATATATCTCTAAATTTGACCAAACTGGAACACATGCTCTAACAGAAACAGTTGTGCCATTATTTGTTACTGATATTGACTAATTTCAGATTTCATTCTTTGGCTTATCTTTCAGAAAACTTTTTCTTGTGGCTCAAACCACGACAAGGTTGCAAAACTTAATCCCTCCCAGAGTGAAATCTGTAACTGGGAGAAAAATGCATTAGCTTCCCTGCACAATAGATGGGGGTAGTCTCTTATCCCAGAATGATACATACTGTTGGTATGCAACAGAGGGCTAGTCAGGAGGAAATATCTAGTACAGAGCCACACCTGCATCTCTGACAGCTGGGAATTAGTCACCTCTGGCTTTTGAGGACCCATAACCCCACACTTATAAGGAGAGTATCATCCCCCTAAAGGTAAAAGTCAGTGTCTTTTCTGTGGAAGAGCTATGGAGGATTCAGTCTTCTTCTAAAATGAATGCAAGAGTGGTGATGACTGGCTTTTAAATCAGCTCACTGACAGAGCGCTCACAGGGGAATCTGAAAACTCAAGCTTAAATCCATCCATGGAGCAGAGAACAGAGGAAGTTTACATTCACAGCAACATTTTCATCTTTAAAACATGTGCCCAACACTGATATATATGGAGACCTGTATTCCATTTTGTTTTCTCACTCCCTAGCCTCTTAATTCTTGAATTGTTTCCTGAAGAGTGGCATCATTTCAGAAACTAGGCAAAAAGTGCTTCCCATCATCAGAAATGTCTCACAATAGTCTTGTAATTACGTTTTAGGAAATGAAATCACAGTGAACTTCAGTCCTGCACTTCCCAGGCTAGTGCAGGACTTAGTAGGAAGTTACACTGACACGAACCTCCCTGCATTTAACATGGAGCCCAATGCTGAGTCCTTTGATCTGTCGTTCTTACAGCTCTCTCAAGTGATACCTCGGGGGCACAGATAAGGAGGGGATCAGACACTGTATTAGTCAGGCTAATACACAGCTTAGGCACCATTCTCTTGCCAAGAGAGACACAATTCTGATCTACAGTCCTGAGGAGAGCTTAGAAGCCAAACAGGGAAAGTATCTGTGAAATACAGGCATCTCCGGGCCCTACAGCAGGTAAGAGGAGAGTTTACAAGAGTGCAGGTTTAGATGCAGAGATCTGAATTCCACATGCATGCTGTATCAGGCATTTTAGTAGCTAGAAATTTTACAGGTTCCATAATCAAGTCATCCCTTAACTTTCCTCCTGGATTACACAAAGAGGCTGACTTCAGGTTTAGTCTTTCCCATGCTCCATTCTTGAAGCTGTCTTTGAAATTCAAAATGTGTGAACTTACTGGAAAAAGAGAGGCACAGTAGGTTCCCCTGTAAAATACACAGCAACAAAATCCTTAGTGGGCACAGTAACATCCCTGCAGTTTGGTTTTTTTTGGTTGGGTTTTTGTTTTGTTTGGGTTTTTGTTTTATTTTTTTTTCTTTTTAGTAGTAATTCTGTTTATAGCAGGATTTTCAGGAGGCTGGAAAGGGAGATTGCATGTATTTTTGGTGACCTTTTCCTCCCCTTGTATATACCTTTATTTCTCAGAAACAAAGAAACTATGGAGGAATAGGTACCACTATCTCTAAAAGTATATAAAAGCATATATCTGGAGTTTTCTAGCTAAAAATCAAATGGGAACTCTCAAATACATCTAGTGATGCGAAATTCATTAAGTGTGTTATGTCCTCTGAAGTATTTCATCATTAACTTTGGTAAGATTTGCTATTTCTACCTTTTTTGTGCCATATGCAAATAAAAAGTGGTGATCCACAAGGGAAGCCAAGCCTACTTTTCTGCTAAGACAATCAACTTAATGAATAATTAGTAGAAGAATATTAGTAACATTAATGCTTAATGAGTTAAATCCTCTTTGCATCATATCCTCTAGTTTCTCCAGCTTGCTAAATAAAAGTTTATTGTCTTAAATTAAAGGACACTTCTGAAATGAAATATAATAAAATTGCAAAGAAGAGAAAAGTTAATCAAGATAATTAAAATGAAAAATTGTAAGAATCATTCACTTTCACCTGCATTTGCAGTATAGTTGGACTGAGAGTTTCTAATTAAACGAGAAAGTATGTGAAGTGCAGTTCAGCTGATTTGCATTTATGGAACTGGAAGAAAATATTACCTTATTAAAGTGAATTTCAGCGGAAATGTCATAACACAGAGGTTGGCCTGACTTGACTTCCTAGTAGATTATGCAGTCCTTTATAAATTTGACTGCTTCACAGAGCCAGCTCCTCTGTGGCTCTAAATCAGCATGGTCTCACTGAAGTTAATGAAGCCACATCAATTTATACCAGGTAAGCATTTGCCCACTAACATTTTGAATGTATATATTGCTGCATAGAGCAAAATTCAGCTGCATCTACCACTGTGTACACCTGAGAAGGGTGCCAATGAAAGACAGTGTAATGCTGCTGTGCCCAAATAATCAATTTAACCAAATTCTGTTGCTTGGACAAGAACTGTAGCACGCCATCTGCCTCTGAGGATATATTCCTGCAGATACATACATGAAAACAAGCTAGGTGATGTTTGTTGGCCTTGAGCACCACTGCTCACAGTGCTGTACACAGCACTTGTTAAAACTACCAATTACCCCAATTTGTGACAGATCTGAATCTGAGTTGACCTCATATGCTCACAGATGGAAAGGAGAAGCGGATTTTGTTGCCACTGCCTAGTGTGATGCATGTTCTCCTTCATGGTGGGATCTCTTTGCTTTCCTACCTGCACTTCCAACAGTGAGGTTAACAGAACTGCATGGTTGCACTAAAAACAGGGAAACCAAGCCCTCTTTCACTGTCAGGAAGCAACAGCTTGTTACTGCTTTATAAACATGAAGTAGCTGATGGCTAACCCTGCATTGCCCTTCTGCCTGTGTACATGTTCCTGATGCAATATGATTGAGGGTATTCAAGATATTTCATTCTGATTAGGTTAATATAAGACAAATCTCTTATTTTAAACTCCTGAGGCAGGAGGAAAGATTCCAAGATTCAAATAATGTATTTCACCTCACAGATGGAGCCAAGAAGAACTCTAACTATGGGCATCTGCTGCAACATCACAGCTACATTTAGATTACAAAAATGTAATACTTGACATGAGCAGAGTATTCACCATGTCTCTTTAAGAAACCAGGGTTCAGTCTATTGAAGAAGCAAATGCTATTCCAGCTATTTACACTTACATGCTCTATAAAAGACAATGCCCGCTTTTGACATCCCTTTGCTGGGGAAACCACAGCTGGTTTTGGGATGCATTCTGTGGTCAATGGTTCAGCTGTCAAAGTTGCATTACATCAGAGACAACAAACACCTGCTGGCAGAGATAACAAGTCAACCCAATAGAAGAGTCACTTCAAGAGAGAGAAGGCTCATTTCCAGCATTGCTTCATTGTAGCACTGTAGCATACATGCCTCACTGTAGCACTGCAGCTACAGGCCTGAATTAACCTTGCAAAGCTGTCAGGAAAACGTTCCAGACCAAGCTTAAAATGACTTCTACAACTCCCTATCGGTGATGATCCCTAATGGTGATGACAAGAAATATTAATGACATTCACTTCACCCACCAAGTTGATCACTCAGACCAGACACACAGCAACAGTTTTGTGGAGTGGTTTCAGCTGGTAAACCCAAATTACAGGCTCATCACAGCACCATATGAAACAATGTAGTCACACTCATTAGGGGCTGTTCAACCCATTCTTTTTCTCAGCTGCCAGGGGTCAGCAGATATCTAAACGGCCCAGAACACCTTCACTATTTAAACACGTGTCACCAGGTCAAATGATCTTCTGGTCCTATTTGACTCCAAGTTAATTAGTTTGGCTTCCTTTTACTTGTATTTTAAGTCCTTTGAGTTTATTGTTAACTATGGAATTATATATTAATTTGGAAAATCCATTTTACAGAATCTAAGTTTCTTTAATATTAGGTATGCAAAACCTATAGTTATGATGACTTTCTCTGTTACTTGCCACAGGAACTCTTTTAAATGCTTTGAGCAACCTTGTTAAGATTAAAAATAATATTCAGTACTACCGAACAGATTAATTACAAATAACGTGCAGCAACTATCACAAAAATTATTTATTAAACTGAAGAAGGCAAAGAAACTCATGAGGTAGGTCACTTAGAAGCCATTCCCCCCAAAAATTGAGGAAGTGGTGCAAGTAATACGCCTTTTATCTGGCCAGCTGTGTCACTGCTGTGCAGCAGTGCTGCAAGGGTGTGGGAAGGAGGAAAGATAAACAAGGAGAAGCAAGAAAAATTGGACAAGGAAGGGATAGCAACAGGCTTCCTGCCTGGGCTGGGAACACACATCTTGCTTTCTTCAGTCTCTCATTGTGTTACACAGGTTGCAGCTGACACAGAATGTACCACCAGCACAGAGAAATTGTTACAGGAGGAGAGCAGTACAGGACACTTATGGCGTTGTACTGGATGTTGGTAGTGAGGTGCCTGGCAGAGCAGAAGGAGGAAGTGAGATACAGCCCTGTGAGCCTGGAGGAGGTGCCACAGGCCACAACTTGCTGAGGACTTGTCACCTGGCCAACACAGGCTTGACACATCTGGGGATGCCAGAGGTGCACAACACAAGTCTCCAGACACTGCATTGGGTGCTTGAAGATGGAGGGCACGAAAAGGATTTGTCATCTGGGCTAGAGAAACTTTTTATCAAGTGGCAGATTTTTTATTTATGTAGGTTTTCACAGGTGGCCATTAAATCTGTGATTACAGTGCTTTGACAGCATATTTACATTTGCCCTTAGTGTCTATCAAAGCCACATGAAATGACTGGTATTACCACTGCTAAAAAAGGAAAAAAATACCAAAAAGCCCCAATTTCCAAAAGCCCCCAGCACCTGAGGTACTCAAACTTGTTGTTCTTGGAAAACCGACACCATCTCAAAATCTGTTGAAACCTAGAAAGCCCACTTGAAATTGCTATTACTATAAATATGTATGCATACATTGAAATGAAATTACACCCACAGGAAGATGTTGAAGGAAGAGGATGCCTACAAGGGCAAAAACAAAAAGAAGATGAAAAATAAGAAAGTCCTGTATACACAGAAACAGGTACAGCTGGAAAAAAAAATTCCATGCTTTACCCAAGATTGGAGTCTCCTGTTTAAAATAAAATGCATTATCTTTCTCTATTCTCCAAGGAGATGTTAGAAGAAAAGATATTTTGAGACCCTTTCTAGCATCATTCTCTATGAAGTAAAGAGCCATGCTCCAAAAATCCACATTATTTGGGTGTGTTCAGTCTGTGGAGAAGTTGAAAGGCGGTAGGCTTCCTTTGGATGCAAATTGATTATGCATAGCCTTGGAGAGTAGGAAAAGATACAGAGAAGCCAAGAGGGCCAAGTTCAGCCTGTACTTTTTAATCATGTAACCTCCCATTTTTCATCACCTGACAAGACATGCTTCAAGTATTTGATCAGATCTACTTATCCTTCTAGCTGCACATCTACTGGTTTTCAACTGGCTTCAGAAAGCAGCATGATTCTTTAAAACTTACATCACATTCCCATGCAGTCTGCTATGAAATGGAGGAGGTGGAAGAGGTAGGAGTTATAAACATCAAGCATATTATCCCCTTGGCTTTTCTGTACCTCTATAATCTATGATGATTACAAAACATTATAGCAATCTCTAAAAAAGACTTACTACTGAAAGACCATAATGCTAAAATGGGTGCTATATTCACAGCTGTGAGCTCATGAGGTTTTTTTTTTAAATCTCTTAAAGCATCAAGCAAACTATACAGTAGATCAGATTTAGTGAGCTTCTAATTTTTACTGGAAATGGTTATTACATAGTTTAGTCCTAAATGTAAGATTAAGGAAATCTGCAGTGAATTACTTAGTGTCAGGTTTACATAAATCAGTGGAATACTGCAGCACTTCAATAACTGCACTTAGTTATGCTCTTGTTTTGTCCTTCTCTTAGACTCTGCTTTGGTTTCTCAGGGCATGTATCCAAATGTGCATGGACTACGCTGAATTTCCTTCTTCTGGAGACATCGCTGTTGAATGAGCACCCAGATGTTAATTCTCATTCCTATCCCTTTTCAGTAGTTCAGCATTATGTGCTTGATCCTTTTATTTTACTGTTTTAAGTACAATAGCAATGAAGGTAAAGTTTGAATTCAAGTAGGAAGTACTCTATTTCTAGTGTCTGACGTTTCAGTATGATTCCTTTGAATGCACTCAGGTATGTTCCTGTCTCTCAAGAAAAGGTTCTGTTGACAGGGTGGTATTTCTGCTCATTTTTGAACATTATCTGTTGAGGTTGAATTTTAGCAGTACAAAAAAATAGATTTGATTCTATATCTACAAATGCAAGGAATGAGAAAGCAAGAAGAGTGGATTAAATATACACACAAGGGAAATGCTATTGAGAGAACTTCTAGGGTACGTATCAGAAATAGCTTCCTGTTGGAAAGACATGTGGATGTAAAATAGAGGGGTGGTCAAAAAAAAAAGAAATCATTGTAATGGAATGTCTAGGTAGAGACAGATTATCCAACTCTGTTTTTAAAAGCCTTGCCTGGGATAATAGTGTACTGATCTGGCTGGATGGATCATCAAGGTAGCTAGAGGGTTAGACATTTCTAGCCTCTGTTTAAAAGGGTTTGTACTCTATTGCTACTAAAAGCAACAGAAAAACCTGCAGTGACATCTTCTATGTGCTAGGGAGGCCAACTCTGGAAGGTAGGGGTGGTGGAGAGAAAAACTTCCAGCTGCAAGATAACACTGACAATCACAAAGTCCAAGCCTTTGCATCACAATTCCAGCCCCTCAGCTCTGCTGATGCCACTGTTTATGGGGTCATGCTGTGAATCAGGTGGGGAAATTAGACTATTCCTGGAGAGGAACATAAGAAATGCTACAACTTTTCTGCATCACTCTCATTTTCCATTTGCTACAGGAGGGATAGGCAACTGCAGGACAAAAAATTGCAATAGCAAGGTAAAAAAGCAGCAGGGAAAGATGGAAACTGTGAAAGATGTCACCAAAAGTAGTCACATGGAAAGTAGTGGAAAAATGGAAGGGGAGGAGAGAGAAAAAAGGTGTTTAGAGGGGGTGAGATGGATGGGTGGATGGACGTTTGTAAAGATAAAGACAGAAAGATAACTGCAAAAAAACCGTTTAAAAAGAAACTAGAGGAGATGTTAGTGAATGGATGTGAAGGACATGAATGGATAAAATGTCCATGGACCTAGAAGAATGCTGGCTAGAGCTGAAATGAAGCAGCAAAATTAAAATAAAAAGAGATCCTGGAAGTGGTTGAAGTAAATTTTGTGTGTGTTTTTGCACTAGGACATCTCTTACACATACCACTATTTATGATAATGAAACCTTAAAAGTCCTTATTCTTCTAACTGGTCCCTCTTTCCTCTGAGCACCTCCTTCTCTTCTGATTAGCTCTTTTAAAGTATCTGTTCTTTGTTCTGCTCAAAGTCTTAGCATTTAATCCCGCTTTTAGCACTGAATCCTCTTCATTCGATGTGGTCATCTGTGAAGTTCTGACTTTGGCTTAAAGGTTTTAATATCCAGCTATTTCGTGAAATATCTATATATCCCTATATATCAAATCTATCAATGCTTCTAGGACATTCAGCAAAGTCTAATGTTTGTGAACACTTACTGGTGGAAAACGTGCTGGCTAGAACTTCCCTCTCCATGTATTTGTATCTACTACTCTCTGGTGGATTTCATCTTTAGGAATGATGGACCATGGAAATCAGTGGAATCAGACCATGGAAAATGACCATGGATAAAGTATCTTATCTGTCCAGGCAAGTGGGAAATTACACTGAAACAGCCATAATACATTGGGTCCTAATTTAGTGTCCTAAAGGACTACAGGAGTTTAGGTGAGGCTGCCTGATCCTTCCTCAGAGAAAAGGAGTAGAAATAGCATGCAGGTACACTACTCCTGTAAATTCAGGTGAGTTTGAAAGTGCTGAGAATTAGCACGTGCATCTTGATAAGCTGAAAATTTGCACGGAAGCTTGATACTGCAAATGCCAAGTTCTGAGGAAAAGCTCTTTGCAGACCCACCTAGGAGGGTACAGGCAGCTAAGAAATAGTCCACAACTTATCTCTCAGAGTCCTGCCCTAGTCTGTTTCTACAACATTTATTTTGGTTGTAGAAAGAAACCCATCACTTGAAACATAATGCAAACACCTAGAATTAAAATATCACCTATCCTAAAAGTCGAACTTTATTACTAGGATAGAGTCTAGGATCATATGTAGGGATGCCTTTATGGAAGTTTGACAGTTTGAGCTAGTGATTTACCCACTTCACCTTTTTTAATAAAAATTTTGTCATATTGAACAAGAACATTCACATTTCACTTAAGCAAACCTACATTGGCTGATACTCTGTGTGACAGCAGACCTTACCTAAAATTAATACTATCCCTATATGACCTCGTAATCTAGTAAATGCTGTTGATTTCATCTCCCTTGCTCAAATTACTTTACTCATTCTGAAGTTTAATACCTATTGAGGGGGTTTTATCAACTGAAACTGCAGGGAAACATAATTAGCCAGGCTTTTCGTGGCAGTGTTTTATTGCCTTTAGAGACAGCGTTTCATTCTGACTACCAACACAACATATCTTGCAGGACTGCCCTATTTTGGTAATTGTCTGAGCAAATGGATTTCTTACTGGCAGTACTGCTCAAATGACATAGTTCTGAAGGACACTAAACAACAACAAAACAAATCAAGACAGTTATTACAGTAGCAGTGTAATTTATTTACTGTTCTCCCTACTTCCCCAGTAAAAATAACATTCTTTTTCAACAGACAAGTATGATTGCAGATATTAAGCGATTCTATATGCTAATTGACTAATTCAATTTCTTCATACCAATGTAAATGCAGAATAAAACCTTTTTTTATAAATACAGACCATGAACAGAATGTGGTTCGCAGCATAAGAGGGGTCATACGTGACAAAAGGTGCCAAATAACTGATGCTTAAGTTCCGCTTTACTGAACAAGCAAAAAGCTGTTAGCATATTCCACGATAAACAGCAGGAAAAAGTACAAAGGCATCTACAATGGAAAATAAGGTCGCACTTGAGGTGAAAGAACTTTGTTAATTATCAGGTTTTTAAATACCTAGATGAGCCCCAAAGATTTTCAGACTGGTTAATTCAACTGACTTAGTGGTGCCTAAAACATATAACCTTGCACACTGTCTCTAGTATGTGGCTTCAAATATATCTGTGAAATATAGTGAAAAATTCCAAAAACCATTTCTGAGGATGAATGCATTTCCACACCACTGGGTTGATGGAAATACATTGGGAAGTCTGGACATGGTCTTAAATGTTTCATAATCTGTATTTTTTCTGAAAGAAATAGTTTCTAGGCAGTCATTCAGGGACTTCACAAGGCACCATCAGATGAGCCATATAAATCAAGGAAAGTTTAAGATCTAAACCCACGGAAATAAAATACAGTTCGAGTCATAAGAAATGGCAGGACATCTTTCAAGTACTGATACGTTGTGTCTCAATTGTACTGAAGGATGATAACACATAATGGTGCAGGAATAACATAATTCATTAACATCAATACACAGTAGTAGGTAATGAAATTACTCAGAGCTGCAGTGCCAATAATCTCTGCCAAGTGACACAAATGAAATCAAACATCTGAAGACAATATTGCAGGAAAAACCTACGTGGAGAACATCCTGAAGAATATGAGCTGCATGCAAAACACATTGTTGTTAGCCTCCTCAGCCAAGCAATACTGTCATTTTAATCATGGCATAGCATAGGTTTGTAAAGCAGTTTTATGAAGAAAAGGCTATAGTCCCACTCTAGCTGCCATTTAACCTCTTTCCATTTGAATTCCTCGAGAGGCAGGAAGACACAAACATGGTCAGATGAGCAGAGCGCAAAAGGCCAGATTTCTCAGGCACACTGATGCAATATTTGGAGCTGAAGTGAGTCCTGGGCAAAATTCTGCTTAGGGGGTATCTCCTGGTGGTGAGCACAGAAGAAGAGCTGGTGGATGGAGTAGATATTGCTATGGCAGAAACACGTCCAGGTGTAAATGGGAAACATCAAAACAAGCTGAAAACAGGGAAGTGGTGAGTTGAGGTGGTTTCATACTGATTTGCTATGTGAAAGAGATAGCAGGGGAACAAAAATGGCAGAAAAACAGCACAAAAAGCAAAAAAAAAAAATGTAGTAAGGTATCCAGAGAAAGAAAAGAACAAGCAGAACCTACATTCCAATTATACAGCGTTGGGACCTGAAAGGGTGAATGGACTTTCATTTCAACATGCCAAAAATTATTCTGCTGGCAGCAAAGAGATTAGCAACACAAAAGATAAATACTAGATTGTCATTAGACTTTTGGAACTCATTGCACACATTCCTACTGTCATATTTCAAAATCCCATTAGAAATCACTGGTATTAAAGGCCATTTCAAAGCGGGACCTTCCTGAAAGTGTTTTAGAGCAGTACTGATCTTTCATGATGACAGGGGAAAAACCTCAATTCGCTCAGGAGACTGCTCCTGCTACAGCTTCTAAATTAATCTGGGACCAAATGCACAGACAGACACACACTGCTAATGACAGAAGTCTTTTGCTTGTAAGAAACAGCGTTTTTTTCTAATTAAAAAGAAATCTTGCACATGATATAAGGGAGAGTCTGATTACCTAAGAGACTGGTTCAATAGCTAGAGTTGTTGTTGTAGAAGCCATGGGATTCCCAGAAGCGATGCTGCAAAGAACCCCAGTTCAGCATTGATTACTGTACACAGAAACACTGCATACTACCATCCATCCCAGAAAGCGGAGCCTTAGTCAAGGAAATCTCAGAAAGATGATCATCGCTCTTATTTTTAGCAAAAAGGGAAGTGCTGAACCTTGACTCTTTCTGGCTAGCTTCAAGGAGAACATTTTGCTTTAACAGGAATAAACTAATTTTCCTGCATCTGGACAATCTATGAACTCAAAAGTAGGACAAAATTTGAGTGTCTTATGCTTTTCTTTAGTGTTTCTACCTATAAATATAATAGACCACCATTGCCATGAAAATTAGAAGCTATCTTTGATTTGACACAGAGTATGATCCAGTGACTTAAAGTGTCAGACTGGTTGGGTCTTTTGGGCCTCACCATCCATTCTCCTGACCCTTAGATGCCTGTAGATCTGCCTTGTGATGGTGTTTGTCCCAAGCATAAGGATGCATAGCAAAGAAGCTTCTGTGCATGTAAACAATGCATGAAGCCACAACTGAACCTAGTGTGCTTCTGTGGAGATGCAGAAATCCACAAGCATGGAGCCTGCCAGAAAAGAAACATTAGTCATTAATTTGATTTCATAGTTGTGTCCAGACATTAAAAACGCCTTTTTTTAAGTGTGCTTCCAGTGGAAATAGCCTTTAAAACTTTTGTTGTGATGGAGTAATCCCAGTTTCAGCTTCTTGTAATTTCCCAGTGTGGGGAAGGGGAAAATATTGGTAATAATAATCATCATCATCACTCTTCTGACTGTCTAGATTCCCACTATCATGAATGGAGACCAAGAGACTCTTACAAAGGTTGGTTCAGAACTGGAGGTTGAACTATGTGACTTTGTCAGATTTGCTGGAAGTTATCCCACCAAACCCTTTTATTCTATTTCCAAGAATGTTGTCACTGCTTAGTCCCTTATGTGCTTCTTTAGGTGCTGCTCTTGTTAGAGATTTCAATTCCAGCCTGTGCACAGAGCTAGCACAAGCTAATGTACTGCATGAGTTTTACTTTATAGGCAACCAAAGAAACTTGCTTACACTCTCTCTACCACTGACTCTTCTTCCTTCTTTGAAGCAAGAGACTGTTCCCATTATTACACCCACTTTAAGCTTTTAAATCCATTCATTAGAACATGAGTATGGTTTCTAGGAAAGCACACTGGGCTCAGTCTTACATGGAATTCTTCACTCAAGTATTTAACTACATAATCACTCTTGCTTAATAAAAACTGACATATTAACTTCTCTTTCTGCTGAAGTACACTACAGTGATTCTCCTGGATATTATTTGGTTGTAATGTCAACAAATCAGTCACCAGGTTAAAAAAAAAAAAGAACAACAACAAAAAATTCCTGATGAAACAATTAATGTGGTCAAGTGTAGGAATTGTAATATAGGAAGCAAAGAAGCACATCAAAAGGCCTGGAAGGTAAAGTGTTGAGCCTTGTTTAGTAATGATTGCATTCTTACCCTCATTTGCTCACCAGTAACAGAGCAAGCCAACCTGTCCCACTACCAATCAAGACACAAATACATTGGAAGAAGTATTCCCACCCTGGGAACAACTGCAAGACAAAAAACACCAAAGATTTTCAGCCAGTGTAAAATTGGAAGTGACATACACCAATTTGCAGACTATTACAGCCAGGAAGGGGGCAGCCCTTTCTCCCCCTGTGTTAGTAGCCTGCTGGCTTGCTGCAGTTACTACCTTGATGTATCATGGTGAAGATGGATGAAACCCAGTTTTTGAAAGCAAAGAAAATGTGTGTGAAGGATGTTGCCCCTTTAATCAGCAAATGGTTAACTATCTGCCATTGCACAGCAGAACAATGAAGTAACCACACAACTCCAGACTTTTTTCATAGTACAGAGTTATAAGAAGAGCTTGGACTTTAGGCTAGTATTGAGAGAAAGAACTCAGATTTCCAAACTTGCAGCAAACTGCTCATTTTTTTCTGGAGTGTAATGGGAAATCCTAATATTGTAATCATAGTCTATGCAAAAGAAGTATTGATAAGAGGACAAAGAAGAATTAATGATCAGATCTCTGATCTTACATCTTCTAATGAGAAAATGAAGGGCACAGACATGAGTCATCTACCCTGTCCACATGCTTCTTTGTAGCTTGAAGGAAAAGCAAGGTCAAAAAATTTAAGACAAGGAAAAGAACAGAGAACACAGTTCTTATTCAGTTTCTCTTCAAATGGAAAGTTGCAGCTTTCAATTTAGCAAAGATTAAGTATATTGTTTGTATAAAGGCTTTCCATGCAGAGCTACTCCAAAGAACATATTTGGCCCCCCAGCACAGCCCGATTTCTACCACCAGCATTGCAGCAGAGCACTTAAAGCAAACAAGGTCAAGCAGAAGCTGGAAACTCAAAGCTGGCAGCAAAAAGACTATACAAAGCCTTCTGTCACCACCTGAGTGTCTTTTTGTGGTGGCCTACAGATTTGATCCAGGCTCACCAAGCATTGCCAGTCACACTAAATTCCCTGCAAGGTAGGGAGCTGGCTCAGCTGTATTTTGTCTGGTCTAGCACATCACATCCTCCCAGAGTTTTCCAGGTGAAAATGCCACCACAGTGCTTCTCCACTCTGAGCCTGTAGCCCACCTGGCAGCACCTCATCCTGCCCTCATTGATGACACGATTTAATTTTTATACTGCAGCTTCAAGAACACTGGGTCAAGAGGGCAGCCACTCAAATGGACATTCCCGCAGCAGCCACCTTGTTACCCTAAGCCAAGTTGGAGAATTGCCTGGGGTTCTACAGCAACATTTCCTATAGTCAGGAGCATATGTTGTTCTATAGCAACATTTGCCAAATTCAGATTTGTACATGTCTGTCAAGACAGTTTGCTTTAAAAACTTTAGTTTTGCTTAACAGTTATTATCTTAGCACCCTTGAGACTTCCTCTAGGAACAAACTTGTAGCAGATACCAACATCTGGCTCACTCATTTCTTTAACCCTGTAGTTCTAGTTTCCCTTTCCTGACAAATTCCAGTTGTGTAATTTCTCCTCCCGAACATACACAACCAGATGTATCCACGGTATCACTCCTCTGTCAACTGGTCTTTCTCAGGTAGAGGAATTTCTTCAAGAAGCATCATCTTACTAACCACTTCATCAAATGAACTCCTGCAGATGTATTGCCTTGACCTTCAGCTGAAACCTCATCAAGAAGCAAGCAGCTCCTGCACAGCCTTTACAATAGCTTATCCACCTATTTCCTTTGCACTAGACAACAAAATTATGTTTTTGACCAAGGGAAATAATAAAAAACCAATTCCTCACTCCTGGATGTCCATTTAAGCATGGAGTACCTAACAACATGTGCTCTAGTCACTCACAGTGCCGCAGGACACTTTCTATACATCTACAGAAACAGCAATCACCTTGCTTTGCGATGATATTTGATAACAGCTGGCTACTTTTCCTATGTCATCATGATTAACATAATCCCCAGTACTGCATGTCAAGGGCTTTCCTTCTGCTAGATACCTTGCTGCAACAGGGGACTCACTGCAACATCCATTACACTTACAGCATGGAGCTAAGGTTCGTGTGCCTTGGCTCTGAATCCCTCCTGCAATAACTGACTGCTGGCCATTTAGAGCTTTTTTGAGAGGAAATATTGCAAGGACTACAGGAGCTTAAGAGAGACAGGCCTCAAGAAAGCACACAGATCGAGAAGGTCTCGCTCGATCAGTGCCTTTATGCAGTCATCCTAAAAGAAAAGAACCAGTTCAGCAATCTACGGTGACGGATAGTAACTAAGTTTTGCAACTTTACACCAAACTTATGGGGAAATAACTTCCAGTACAACCCCAAATTTCAGTGATCCTGTTTCTTCAGGATCAACGTTTGTCCAGCAATTCGTTCCTCTGATAAGGTGTTGGAACTACTCATACAGATGTGTCTGTGACATGTCGCAAAAGCTCTCCAGACCCTCTCAGAAGCCTGACCACTGTTCTGCAGACAACCATATGCATCTCAGAAGCACAGCAGACTATTTCTGTACCCTAGAAAATTAACTGTCTTTTACGAGTGTACTTGTGCCAGTTTTGGTTTCAAATCCATCCCTTTTGATACAAGGGCAACAATCTCTGAACTGCTTTCCATTGCATAAGCAAGCCCTGAATAGATTTGTCCTCAGGACTTTTTCCCAGTTACAGACAGTATTTTAAAGACAAAGCCTGAATGATTGGCAAAATGAGGCTGGAAATAATTATGCAGATAAGCCAACACTTTTTCTGAAGGAATTTAACATGCAAGAAGAGATTGAGACCAGTGAAGTATCAGGTTGTTTATAACCGAGTAATAGAGGCTTCACACAGTCAGCCCAGTCACTTGTCCATATGATAGAAATGAGCTGGCAGTTCCTATGACTGGACTGCAATAGCATGCTCTGGAACTAGCTGTTTTTCTGTGCAAATGAAAGACAGCAGTACATACAGAGATGCATTTCATATGGAAATAACATGGAGCAAAAGATTTGCCTGCCCAAAACTCCCTGTGGAGAAAGAGCCTAAGAACCTCTGTCAAACCTGATAAGCCTCTAAATTTTCCTCAGGAAGAATTTGTATAATTATTTAACTACATCCCTAAGTATGACATCAATGAAGCTGTAAAAGCTTGATCAGATAATAAGGTGCTCTAAGACCTGTGATAAGGACAGGAAAATCTCCAGACACCTTTTTCCTGTTTTGCATTAAAAAGGGCCTAGATAATTCTTAAGAAGGTAAAAACCTTTTTCTTACCAGGATTTGATAAGTTACATGTGTGCTATTGGCCCACAGGAGAAGCAATATAAATACAGCTCAACTGTACACTCTTCCTTTGCAAGTTAGGCAATAGTAAATTACCTCGCAGTTCCTGGTGACCAGGAGTGCATGTGCACAGAGCTGCAGCCCAGTTATAATTCATCTGGTATCTTGAGGTGTAATGGACAGTGTGAGGTGCCCAAGAGCATTGCAAGTCCCTTGTCATAAAGGGCAACTCCTTCACTCCTTGGAACTCGCTCCATCTCCAGGCAGTTAAGTTTAAAAGAAAAACAACCAAACAAAAAACCCCCCCAAAAACCCCTGTCTGTCTTCAGGAAGAGATTTGTTGGCTTGCTCAGCATTATAAGCCTTACCTAAATCCTTTGTAAGCAGAAAGGTTAATTCTCAAGCCAGTTATGCTGATGCCATCAATAACACTGGCCAATGTGTGCATCACCACAAGCTAGCTTGAACCTTAGCTGTGACACTTGGAAACATAAGAAGGCAGATGCATTACCAAGTACTCCTTACATTTGGATTTTGCACAAAGGAATGTTAATATATTTCTAAATCTGTGAGGACAAAAACCAAAAGAGAGTACCATGATTTTTCAGTGGCTTTAAGGGGAAAAAAAAAAAGGAAGCCTTTCTTCAACATTTTTCCTTTCTTTGAGCCCTGTAAGATTTTGTTTTGTTTTGTTTTCGTTTTTAGGCATTAGATTTAGTTCTAAACTACCTCTAATTTTCTTTATGTAAGTGTGAAATAAATATTTCTATCTTATGAACACTCAAGATAAACATATTATAACAATTCATCATGCTGTAGTGTATGTTCCATAAATTCCAGGAAACACCATCATCTTAAATGCCTGTTTCATTCAAGATCTCAGCTCATTTCCAACACAGGAAAAAAAAAGATGAAATCATAAGAACTAATAATCAAAGACACTTTTATGAGTCTCAGTGCTCCTGACTCTCCAAGTTCTGTAACAACAATAGAAACTCACTTAGAGAATAATGATGTTCTCAATATGTTTTTCCTGTGGCTGCCATTTATACAGTCCTAAGGGTGCTGTCTGAGAAAATAACAAGAGCTACTACAGAACAGCTTGCTGTCAGTGTTGAACATCAGCCTAAGTGAAATAGAGATCAACATGAAGTGCACTTTAAAAAGTTTATCTTCAGACCTCAGGTATATGCCTAATGGCAGAAATTCTTCAAACAGCTGGAGACATCCCATCCTTCCTGCTCCCACACCACCCCCTGCTTTCTGCAAACTGAATTGAGGCAGCAACATTTTAAGCAGGTGCTGCATCTGAACCATTAACACTTTCTTTACCTCTTTCTTTCTGATATATGGACGATCCAGAATTCTTTTTAGAGATACCATGGCTAGAAGAATAAGGGGGTAGTGGACATCTCTACCACGAGACATCCCAGGTGAATGGGAGATGATTATTGTTTTCGTATGCCAGGTAAGTCAGACAACTTCACATTATGTCTACTGAGTAGGAAGCTGTTTTTTTGGGCTATATATCATGAAATATCCAGTTGTTTCTTTTAGTCAGTTATGTTTAGGCATATAGTAAAATTGCACCACTGTAAAACTTATATCTGGGAGGAGAAATACCCATTGTATGCTGCCATTGACCTGTTAACCACATGTAGTTAACAGCTATTATCACTATTATTTTGGGATGACCTAATTGCAGTTTCCCAGAATCCTGAAGTGAGCCTGCAAGAAAGGCAGAGAGAAACTTCTTACAATAGCATGTAGTACCAGGACAAGGGGGACTGGATTCAAACTGAGAGTGGGTTTGGGTTAGATATTAGGACGAAATTCTTTGCTGTAAGGGTGGTAAGGCACTGGAACAGGCTGCCCAGAGAAGTTGTGTATGTCCCATCCCTGGAAGCATTCAAGGCCAGGCTGGACGGGGCTTTGAGCAATCTGGTCTAGTGGAAGGTGTTCCTGCTCAAGGCAGGGGGGTGGAACTAGATGATCTTTAAGGTCCCTTCCAACCCAAACCATTCTATGATTCCATGGTTATTTCACGTGATGTGCTTTTTTCCTTCCATGTTCAACTGATGCCATGATGATTTTTTGCCTTTTCTTTTATATGCCCTTTATATACCCTTTTATATAGCTTTTATGTATCCTCAGTGCTTTTAGCATGCATACTTGTAATTCCTTAAGCCTGATAACTTGACATAGTCCTAATATTCCATTAAGCCAGGAGACCTCACAGTTGGGGCCAGAAAGTCCTACGCTATCCTGAGAAACAAAGGTCCTCTCTAGAACACATCCTGTAAACTAAGATATGCCCATCCAGGGGGGAATTCCTCAGGCTGGGGGGATATCACACATTTAAACTTCTCATTGGGAAATCTTTGGTAGATATGCTAATTTGCAAGGTCTACAAATTGTATACACGATCTATTTTGTGGGTGCATTTCAGCGCACTCCACCTTGGCGAAGTGGTACGCCTTAAGGATCCTTAAATAATACCAAGGTAAAACCCCCTTTTCCCCTTAACTGAATCTGGCTCTTGGTTTTAAGACCAAGAAAAGGCAACACAACAAATGATGCATTTCCCTGCGGTGAGTGTAACTCATCAGGTTTCAGACTTACGGCTGTTTGGACAGTACATGGGAGAAGCTACCCATGTACATACTACCACCTGGGGTATATTTTGGAGAGCAAGCTGTTCTACTGTTCAGGAAGTGAGGTAAAAACAAAGAAGTCATTCCACTGAATCCCACCCCACAGAGCTCTCTGCACAGAGGCAATAAATTGTTGCATGTGCCAGAGTCATTCTGATACTGCTCTGGCTTAATTGCTTGGGCACTTTCCGAAACTCTACATTAACCTTCAGGGGTCAGTTCATTTAATGAGTTGGATAAACTGTTTCATCAAGTTGCTTTCAATTGATGAAAATACAAAAATAATCTTTGTGAATTCATGAGTCCTTCTGTGTTCCTCTTGGTAAGCTGTAAAATAGATAATTTATGATGCACTTACAAGTCACAGAATTGTTTAGGTACTGGATTGCTAAAGTGCTAAGAAGGGAGGTGTAATAAGCATGGAGGAGTGGAGGTGAGTTTATGGACATGAAAGATGCAGAATTTTCCAGGTTGCCTTTTACTGTCTGTTAAAACACTGCAATAAGTCAGGTACCGACATTTTTTTTACATTCGTAGCTCCACATAAAAAAAGCAATGAATCCAAGCAAAGTCATACACACCAACAGTTGGATACTGGATTCAAACCCCTTTAACTTGAAGATAACACCATTCCTAGCCAATGTGAACTTCCAGGCTTCACCACACACCACACCCTTCATCAACATACCTCTTGCAGCCGACTGCTCTGCCCTCCCTGTCTCCTTGCTCCAGGAGATGGGCTCCTTCCCTGCATCCCTGTGTATCAAACTCTGATGCAGTGATCTTGTACCACATAGCACTTTGATGCAAATGGTACAGTCAGGGTTTAGAGAGCACATAATTTCTGGCAATTAGGCACATTAAAAGGGTCACAGTTGGACATGTCATTTTCAGGCAGTGCATTTTCCTCGCAAAGAAGAAAAGAGAATAAAAAGACATCATCTCTGAAGAGCAATACAGGTAACTCCTACTAGCTTGTCTCCAGGGGAAACAATACCTCTCTTGACTGCAATGTTTACTCCTATAATTGTGATTTAACTTTTCATCATCCAAGTGCTAGATATTTTCTTAGAGTGGTAAACAATTTTGCTTGCATCTCATCTCCTCAATTCTGTCTTAAACTGTAATTCTTTCCAGTTTAATAGCATATCACTTTTAAGTGTTCTATTTGTGTGCCAGATGTACCCAGAGGCATCAGATCAACTAAAAACTTAAATATGTGTGTATATATATATATATATATAAATCATCTTCTCTGTCATTTCCCCTTGACCAGAGCTAGTCCACACAGCCTTTTCTCCAGTACTCAACTATGATGAAATTGAGAAGTCTCCAGAAAATTTTCTTCCTTCATCATTAGCAATACAGTGTAAATTCAGATAAAACTATCACAGACTCGCAGAATCAGCTGAGTTGGAAGGGACCCACAAGGATCATCGAGTCTGACCCCTGGCCCTCCACAGGGCATCCCGAGGTCACACTCAGTGCCCAAGAGCGTTGTCCAAACACTTCCTGAACTCTGTCAGGCTCGGTGCCGTGACCACTTCCCTGGGGAGCCTGTTCCAGTGTCCAACCACCCTCTGACTGAAAAAAATTTTTCTCATAGCCAGCTTAAACCTCCCCTGCCACAATTTTAGGCCATTCCCTCAGATCCATCTTTCCTCCAGGTCTACTCTTTTTGAGCCTCTCAAGTAGACTGAAAAAAAAATTTCAGTTGAATACTTCCAGTACGTGAATTTCATGCTTGTCTCAAAATATTGGAATGAAAAATTCTTGTGCAATGCTGCACCTCACTTGAAGTACATATGAATATGACCTAAGATCCCCCTAAAGAATTTTCCCATGCAGAATTTTTCTCCTCAAACCTGTGGGGTACAATTGTATGCCATCTTAAGAGAGGAACATGGAGCATGCAACTGGTCTCATTTATTTATCTGTAAAAAACGGTGTTTACTGCCAAGCTACTGCCTAGCCAGTCATTGGGCTTCATTAACACTCAGTAGAGTTTTATTTATTGCCTGACCAGAAGATGGCCCTATACAGCCGTGTCTGGAGGACAAGAGCATTTTTTTTCTTCTTTCAAAATTAAGCAGGGACAAGAAGTACACCTGGGGACAAAAAAGTGCAAGAAACAAGTTTCCTCACTTACCTCCTCCTGATGCCTTAATTAAATATTGCCTTCATGAATTACAAACTCTGAAAGCTGAAGGCCTCTCCAAGGAGAAAACAGCAGACACTTCTCCCTAGTCATGGTCATTGAAAACATTATCTAAAACAATACATGAAGTTTTGCAAGTAACATGGATCCCAACCAGAGAGATGGGTGAAACTAAAGATAACTTGCAGAACCATTTTGCTATCAAGCCTGCTTTTTTCTCATTGGTCTCTGCCTGCAGACCTAAGTTTTGTCAATTTTGCCTTAGGGTAAATTAAATTTATTATTCTGTAGAGCTATGATGTTGATCCATTAACATGTTGTTACAAAAGAGCTGGTACCAACCACAGGACCTGGATGGAGGTTCCTGTTCCCAGGAAGGGCAATCCACACAGAGACTGAAGTCACCATTCACACATGTTTCAGAGCCACCGAGGACATGCCATAGCTCTTTCACTGAGCAGTTGCTGACCAGTTTGTGCACTGAGATGTCTGAAAATTGGTATGGGACAATGTTATTAGGCAGCCATTATTGAGAGCAGCAGGTTATCATTAGAGTCCTTTAAGCTACTCCTTTGAGTTCAGGACCCTTTGAAAATCCTGGCTTCAGAAGCTGACTCGGCAAAGACAGGGAGCTCTAAGAGAAGCATGTCTGCACTAAGACCTGGCAAGAGTTTGCTTTTTTCCTGAAAGCATGTCAGTTACCACGACACACATGTAAAGTATTTGGGTGGAGTAAAGCTCTAAGCTGGGGCACAGGTGCTACATAACACCTAGATGGACTAATTCCCTAATTCAATGCAAACTTGGGACAACTTCTTCCTTTTGGCTTTCTTACACAGCCATGGCCCAAACAAAAGCTTTCTTGTCCCCACCACATTTCCATTTAAGATTAATGCTTTAAGTTTATGGCCTTATTTCTCACCTGCTTCCTGGTAGAAGAGAACAGTAAGAAGCATTGTACTCTCATGGGTCTCAAAATGAAGGACAACCTGTACAGACACATCCCACCCTTACAGGTTGAAACAAGACATTTATTCAACATGCTTTATGTGTTTTTCCAAAATGTGGACATCATTAAGGGGAGAAGGGCTTATATTGAGGAAACCCTGATGCCTGCATTTTTTATACAACAGAATAACACTGATGGAAACACAGTCATCAATGGGTTTCTAAACTTTATATTTGCTAGTCCACATGGTCTTAGAACCATATCTAAGGACAATCTAACTTCTGTTTCCATCATTTTCCCATTCTTTATAGAATATTCTTTAATCTTCTAGAAAGGGTACTTTTCATACTTAAAGGCAATATTGCTCAGAAAGAGAGAGGAGGCAGGAGAGCTTACATATTTCTTGAAAGATCATAATAAGAGGGAATAAAAAATCCTTCAGCTCCATTAAATACATAGCATATAAAAAACTAGCTAAGCTGGAAATGTCTGCCAATTACATGGCCAAATTAAATACATAGATAATTGGTACTAAGTTAAACTCCCATCTAAAGGATTGTGAAATCGCAGATGGGAGAAGTGAAATGAGGAGGATCTGTAAAGTTAGCTCTGATTACACCTTGTTTGACTTGACCATTTGAACAGCTAATCCTTTGCTAACATATCTGTTCTCAGAGCTATGAACTCATTTTTATAAGGCTGAATCAGTTTTTGTCTAATGTCATATGCAGGATGGTTTTGATTTGATCTCAGGTTTGGGAGGTGGTGGCAGGTTGTTTTACTCTGCTTCAGAATAATGAATCTTTAATCACATTGATGGGGAAAAGTTAATAGAAAAATTAATGAAAACACAACATCAGTGTCTGTGATGTGTGATGAATAATAATAAAGAGAACAACAGATGCAGTCTGGTTGATGGCCCAATTTAAAATACTTCATGCCCAATTACAGGCACACTCATTTTCCATAAGGCAGACAGTTGGATAAGAAATAGACTATAATTTTCGGCTTTATGACTGCTATATAGAATACCTAAGGTCACAATATGGATGATTTGCAGAATACAATAGTTCTTAAAAGACAGATGTGTGCCAGGGAGCTCCAGTTCTCAGCTGGCATGCAAAGGTACAACCAGGAGAACCCCGGGCTAGCCTTGTGAAAGAAAAAAGATTAATCTACTTTTTTAAAAATCATCAAAACCAGAGGAGTTTGTCCTTGAATTGCATCACCCAGATACAGATTTCCTGGTTAAGGAAGAAGGTTAGGATATAATCACGTCCTGCAGAGCTACAAACTCCACCTTTTCTACTCTTTCTTCCCACCCATGTCAACTGTATCTGTCCCTGCTTCACCTTCACTGCTTTGCTTGCACAAGGAAAACTTACTGCTGTAGGAGAGCCAGCAGAATGCCTCTCATTTTGGTGTCATCCTCTCTTTGATGTCCTAGACAGCAATTCCCCTCACTTGGGCAGAAATACGGGTCTGCTTTACTCAGCTCCCAGGATCTACATTTTGTCTCTCCTTCACAAACCCCCTCTGATTTAAACTAGGAAAAAAACACTCCAAAAGTGTCTATACATGCAGCAAAATCAAAAAAGTAATAAAATTAGTAACGACCAAAAAACCCCAAACATCTCATCATAAAAGGTCCAGACCAAACTGTTCAGTTCAAAATAGCTAAGCACAGCATTGTGATTTCAACTTCCTCGACCATAACCCACAATTTGAAAGTTTCAGGCCACATGTATCTGAAGACAAAATTCTAAGTGTGTTCTTTATTCCAGTTTTCACAGGGCTATGTTCCGACTTTGGAAGGATGGTTGTGGTGTTTCTTCTGGGAGTTTCATTGATCCAACTCAAACTAGGGCTTAGTTCAACCTCCAACTAATTGGTATTTTTGAATGAGAGAACAGTCTGTTGAGAAATTTCTGGCTGGATATACTTCATACAATTGTTTGGTTTGGTTGGAAAAGGCTTTTAGAGGTCATCAGGTTCAACCATTAACCTAACATTACCAAGTCCACCACCAAACCATGTCCCTAAGTGCCACATCTAGGCACCTTTTGCTTGAGGCCTTTGCACAGCTGAAGTTCAATATTACTTTAGGGAAGTGGTTTATGGCAGGCTGAGCGCTTTAAAACAAGTCCAAAAAAATTACAAAGATCCTATATATTATTTTCACCCAGTACAAACTTGTATAAAGGTGTCTCTTCAGATTGCTCCTGGTATGTACTCCCTCTGCCTGTTGCAAGCACAGGGCCAAAACACCTCAGAGAAACAATTGCTTGACTTATTAAACCCACCTGAATAGCACTGAGGTGCAAGATCACTGTTTTAACGGGAACTTGTTTAGTGACTCTGCCTCTTACTGATTTGGGTAGAACATAAGGGCTACAATTGAAGTTATAAAAAAGGCAATATGAATTTAAGCTAAATTACATTTGCTTGCTACCCAGGGCAAAAACACAATGAGGTCTGAAATAAGTCAAGTCCTGTTTTATCAGCTGCTGCCTTAATCAGTCTGGATGTGTAAAGTTATTAACCATCCCTATGGTTATTTTATCTAAACTAAATATTCTGTATTATGGGGAAAATAATTTTCAGATTCATGGACTTGTAAATAAACACTTTTGAAAGGACGTAGTCAGAAATGGGGTTTCTTATCTTTTTACTAGGTGTCCTACAGGCACAGAAGAAAACATTAATAAAGTCCTAAAATTATACATTATCAAAAATAGGAACATATCAAGATTCATATCATCATACCTAGAATAAAGATCTTACTGACAGCTAAGCAATAATCCGCAGAGTCCAAAGGAGAAAATAGGCTCTAGTGAATCAGAGCTCTAGTGATCAGTTCAGCACTTAGTTCTGTCTCTGACTGAGCCCAAAAAGAAATATTTTAGGATGAGTCTGAGAAAGGGAAAAGTTATCCTGTTCCTTCCCCATTATATTCTTCAAGCCTCTCAGGATCTAAGGCTCAGGGGACTTTTCAAACCAGAGACAATGCCTTTAGCTAAATATCATATTTTTCTTCCAGAATTTTGCCTATAAATTGGGCTCATCAATGGCAGCATGTGGCAAAGAAGCCCAGAGTTTCAATTCGCATAATTAAAAAAAAAGTTAAAAAAAAAAAAAAATCAATCTGGACCAAACCAGAAATAAACCAAGGAAGGAACCTCCAAAATTTTTTTGTAGACAGGAAGCTTTATACCATCAACCTCCCACTACATAATAGAGCCATAGAATTTTCTGCTGTGTTAAGAAGTTACTAATTGGAATATTAGAAAGAAAAGACAATATTAACCAAAACATTGCGAAAGTACCTCTTATTTATGGGTACTTGATACCTTTTACAGGTACTTGCCTGTAAGACACAGTGAAACATACAGGACTTGCATAATTAATCCATAGATACATGGCAGCAGAACATGCCAGCCCATGCCACAACAGCATATGTGCAAGAAATAATAAAACAAATAATGTGAATATAGATTTGCAGGCTCAACCCCGTAACCCTTCACGCAATCTAACGCACACAGGAAGCAGCCAGCTATCTCGAGCAACATTGTTTCTGCTGTTCCTGGGTGAGATGTCATCTCTCACATTAGCTTTGCACTGCTTCACTACAGAAGTTTGTACCCAGCAGAAAAGCTGAGATTCTCCAACAGCAAAGGCCTGAGCTAGCAAGGCATAGGTGACAGGATGGCACTTGGCATGCCAAAGAGCACAGTTACTGTGAGGTCCTTACCAGTAACAGAAGCAGGGGCAGGGGGTTGATGAAGAGCATCCTACTTTCCAGTGGAAGCAAACTCTTTTTCATGGACAACACATGAAATAGAAATGATAGAAACAACATGATAGGAAGCAAACCCACAAGGTTTATTTAACCCATATAATCTTTCCAATGTTCTCCTATCAGACTGTCATGGGCAGGTTGTGCAGCTGGCATACAGCCACTGTGGCATTCACTAAGCTATCTCTAGCAACAGGGTGAAAGCACAACAAGCAGAACTTTCCTACACTTCAAGGAAACTATTGCTGCTTTCCCATGCTGTTCTTAAGGGAAGCAATACTTCCCTAAGCTAATATTACTTTTAAGTGATCTTGTTGAAGAAACAATGTGAAAGAAGTATTAATAACTTCCACATTGCCAAGACCCTCACAGCTGCAGTGTATTTACCCTCTGTGCAGATACCATCAACCTTCTGCAGTGGGTTCCTCTGCCGAGCAGCTGGACTGAGGCAACATAAACAGGAGCAAGCACATAGGGTGTGTATGAGGCAAGAACTTCAGTATGTCACAGCCCAAGGCCTTAGGAAAGGGGCTGATCTGAGAGCCAGTAGGGTTAGAACCTCTGTACTGAGGTGTCAAAAAGGTGTAATAGGAGGACTGGGGACCTAGGAAAAAAAGATAGGGGCACGACTTTGGGGAGATGCACAGAGGAGCTCTGCAATACTTGTACCCCTACTGCTCATATTTTGGTCTCCTCAGCACACGTTATGCCCTTCAAAGCATTTCACAATATTAATGAATTGATTTATGCATTTGCCCTCTTCATTACAGTAGGAAATGCTTATCTCTGCTTACCAACATGGAACCCAATCCAAAACAATCACATCTTCTCAGATATTAGAACTACATAATGTAGTAACAACTGTACTCACTGCTATTGACTCCCAACACTCTTCTCTGCCCACCCTTTTTCTTCCTTCCCAAGACAGGAATGCAAGCCATCAGGAAGATCAATTATACTCAGCTGACCCAGCACCACCACCAATGACTGTAAGTAATTCACAGCTGTTTTTTAACAAAGCCAAGACTTAGTCAGCGTATCAATCCCCAGCCCCCTTTGAATTAATAGCAAAACCATTAAGGATGTTTGTGGAATACAGAATTTTTCTTTGTTAGACTTTATCTGTGAGGTATAGCTGATCAAAGTTCTAGTTAATGACCAAAAGCATGACAATAGAATAGGATGTTTGCCATCTCTTTCTTATTTTGCAGCATTCCTGTAACACTGGACTGACAGTGTGTAGGCAGACTGGCACATTTGATGCCAGCTAAATCTTTGTTCCTTTCCTTAGAATCCTGTAGAAGTGTTTGTGGAGCAGAAACCGTTCAGAAAGCAACAGGGTGCTGCACAGAGGTCAGCTTTCAGCTGGGTAAGGGGTTGTGACTCGTGGAAAGATCAAAAAAAGTGGGTTTGGACAAACAAAGCCACATGAAATAGGTACAGGTTCCTGACACTTTTTCAATCCTCAAACTTGCCAGCTCAATCACATAAAATGGTGTCCTCTAAGTAGCTGAAACACCAACTATGGAACAGGAACAGAGGTATGGATCAATGCCTTTTGCTACAGGGACCCCTCCACCTGTGTTTAATACCAGCCCAAATCTCTCTATGCTGCAGTCACCTCAGAAATCGTGACAGATATTTGGAGAACAGGTCTCAAAGCCCTTGATGGGCATGGCTCCAGACCATGCACACAGGGACAGGGGAACAATATTTCTATACAGTTTTATAGTCATCCATGAATGAAAGCAACACAGGCTGACACAGTGCTTTGGACATGGTTCCTTGACATGAAAGGTCCCTTTTGGGCTTTATTTCTTCTGTTTTCATGCTTAGGCTTGTTTTTACACAAGAAAACACTGACACATCATGATGCTTAGCTATTCCACCTGCTTAAAATGTCCCACAAGGACACTGACTTTGGTCACAGGCCCCACAGAGACACTAAGCGTGTGTGTCCATGCGGGAGCACCATGGAAAGGTGAGATGAATGAGCTATCAAAGACTGGCATTAGCATACAGGAAATCCCAATGAGGCTACTCTCATGCTGTTAAACTACAGCAAACTGAGAACACAATTTTCAAATACAGCCTCGCCAGGAGACTTCATGTGCTTTATGTTCTTCAAACCTTGCCTTGTTGAGGAAATTTAATTTCACGGTAGGCCTGCTGAGACAGGGGTGGGGAGGAGACATGAGGTTTTTCATCCCTTCCTCAGGAGTGTACGTTCATGTCACATCTTTAGTCATGGCTGGTCCTTTTTTTCCAGAGTGGAGTGCACTACATCTGGGCTCACAAAACACAGACTTATTTTACTATGTCTTGCAAGAACCTGGTCAAAAATTGTCCCATTTATGGTACACCTATTAAAATCTCCACACACGGTACAGGTAAGCAGGAAGCCGTGTTTCATTTTCAGTCCTGTCAAGTGACTGTCTGCTTTTTCTACACTGCAAATATAGGAAACCAGGCAGTGGCTGCTGCTGAGATGAACATTGGGGCGTACAGAGAAAAAGTTATTGAGTCATGGACTTGGATCCACCAGCTGTTCTTGTCCCATTTGCCAGCAGCCATACAAGGGGCAGCAAGTCCTGCATTGGAAGTTTGTCTTAGTGCTATACTGTCTCTTGTCCACACTCAGCCTTTTCCTTTAGCAGGCAGACTCTGGACCTGACCTCACTTCCATCCCGTATCTTGCTTTACTCTGCAAGCGACTTGCTGCAGAGCCTGAGCAATGTTTAACATTTGTGTAGATGGAACAGCTACACTGGTTTTAAATGGAGCCAAATGCCCACCTAGGCCAGATTTGCTCCTGTGCCAGGATTAGTACCTCTTACCTCACTGTCCCGGATGTGCTCCCATGCTCTAGCTATACCTGTCCAAAATACCAGTTCTGCTGCTCTAAAAATTATTGCCAGCTGACATGTAATACAGTATCTCTTTCTTTGGCTCTCTTTTGTCTTATACGAAAGGAAGGGAAGGCAAAAGAGCCCACAATGTGTGGCTCTTTTATGCTGCATTTAAGCAGAAACATAAGCACAAACCCTCAGGAGGAGATCCCCTTTCCAATGAAAGGCACTTCCATTCTGCTTTCTGCACATTGTGTCTCAACATACCCATAAAACCCTGTGCAGCTCAAATGTATTTCAGCATTTCATGACTTCAGAATTCCTGTGATTTCATGGGAGTCAGGAGACCTGAAATCTGTTCCTATCCCTGCCACTGAACCTTAGGTGGGTCATTTCTTTTCTCTTCTCCTCTTTCCACTTCTTTCTAAGATTAAAATCCTCTTGAGGAATAATTTCACAAACCCACTCTGCTGCTGAATGGAGCCATGATTCTCCCTTGCTTTACTCAAAAAATCTGCATAGCTGTGAGCAAACCATGGCATTGACCCTGGTTAAAAGTATGTGAGGCTTTTTTTGGTTTTGGGACTGCTAAGGAATAGTGCTGGGAGCAAGCAAGAGGGAGTGGTGGGAGGAACAACAGCAACAAGAGCAGAGGGAAAAAGGCAGAAAGCTTGTCCTGCCCCTTGACTGACAGGAGCTTGTGGAAAGACAGCTCACATACATGGTCTGTAGAAAGAAGCAGCCTCCTAACCTGCCTATTCTGAGCTGGTCTCAAACTGGCAACAGACCTGCGCTACATGATTTATATATGATGCACTCTTGGAAAAATTAAGGAGCCACATCTGGGTTCAGATAACCATGTTCATTCACCCTGGAAACATACCCTGACCCAATACTTTCTGGTGCCTTACTAAATAGAGTCAGCAGCTGGAGGAGGCTGACAGGCTGTTGAGGTACATAACCCCCTTCCATCCTCTCCGTTCACTGAAGCACTGCTGAAGAGAGAGGATATTGAACAAGTGATGCCATGATGACTTTTTGCCTTTTCTTTTATATCCCTTTTATATACCTTTTTATAGCTTTTGTATTCTTAGTGGTTTCTTGCCTACATTCTTAGACTTATTCGTCAAGCTAGGAGACGAAACATTTTACAAGCTTCATAATTAGGGATCAGAAAGCCCCAGACACCAAGGTCCTCTCCAGAACACATTTTGTAAACTGAGATAGAACCATCCAGGGGGAAGGTTCCTCGGGGAGGGGGGCTCACTCGAGCCTCTCATTGGAGAATCTTTGATAGATATGCTAATTAGTAAGACCTATAATGTTATACCCGATCTATCATGGGTGTGCATTGTGGTGTGTGCTTCGGTGCATTCCACCTGGACGTGGTGCACCCAAGGATCCTTAAAATAAATACAGAGGTAAAATCCCTTTTTCTCTTCTAACTGTGTTTGATTCTTGATTTTCAGACCAGGAAAAGGCATCACAGGCATAGGGCAAACATGCTTAAAATTGGACAAACCCAAGACGTACTTCAAAGACTTCACAATGCCAGACAGAAGCAGTACAGTCAGATGTATTTAACATCATGTTGCTACTCAGCGTTATACTCTAATGAGATGCAGTGTGACATTATTTATTCATTCTAAAATAATTTATTTCTGTGAGAGTGAACTATAGCTTCAGCAGAATCTTATTTTTCTTACCAGCTGTAATGAAGTTGGTTTCATAGGAGCACTCTCCCAGTTGTAATGAGCTGCCTGTCTCCTGCCACAACAATCCAGTGAGAGAAGTAAGACCAGCTGAGAAATACTTTATACTTTGATCTGTCTCAACAAATCAGTTCAAGATCTCTAAAACAGAAACCCCAGGGAGAGGGAAGGGGAGGAGGAGAAGTTCAAGCAGTGAAGTTTTAAAGCTGTATTTGATTTGTTTCACTAGAGCTGTGGTAGTTAAAAAAAAATCAGATCTGTCCATCTCTTTTTGAGATTTGCCAGCTCTCGCAGGCCCTTTACACTCCCAACTTTGGACAATTTTATTTCAGTGATAACAAAAAGAATATATATATATAAGCCTCTGACACCTTGAGAAGTCAGATTCTATAATTCTATAATCTGCTTGAGTTGGATTTCTCCTGTTGCCAGTATATCAACCTCTTGTTATGCACCTCTTAGCAGAAAAAATGAATTGAGCGAGAAAATACCGCACTAGAAGGCAGGGGTGGAACCACAGAGGTTTTTTGCCTTGCCTTTGAAGTTAAGCTGCTCTGAATGAGCAAGGCATGAATCCTACCTCTGGGATTCATCCTGCACCTTCCTTTGCAACACTGGGGATAAGGAATTCATTACAGCCTTGAGCATTACCATGCTGATGTCTCCTAGTTTTAACATCAGCTACATGGAAGAACTTTGTGTTTCTCTTGAACTCACGTACTCTTTTTGTTTTCTGTTTGTTTTTTCTTTTGCTGTCTGCTAACTTTCTGCACGATCTTGGTCAAACCCCTTCACCCAAGTGGCTCCATCTGCTAAGAAATGATGAGGCTAGTCTCCTTACACTGCGAATATACAATGAAATATCTGGGGAAAATTATTATCAAGAGTTTGGTACTATTGGAGAGAGTTTCCCATAGGATCAGCACTTCCCTTAAAAGAGGATAGAAATGTTAAGACTTTTAATGAAAGAGAACAGGAAAAAGCATATTTCAGTCAAGAAGCTTCACACTATCAACATCTGAAGCTATCCTCCTTCTCCTGTATATCATTGCCACTACTGCTATTTCTAGATACCAGCATGCACTAGAAGTTGAATCTGTGCACATGGATGGTGACAGAAGTGCAAACCAGCTACACTTAGTGCAAGTTCATGGCTCTGGCTTACACTAGAACTACCTTGGGTAAAAGAGGGAACTGCAAGGACTTTGCCAATCTAGTCCCTGAGACAGACATTTTCCTGCCCACTTGTGTTTTGGGACACAATGGACAGCTCCACTGCACGCATTCAACCAGAATATTCTTTCAAAGAGATGTGCCAGTTAAAGTCACATTTGGTATCTTGTGTATTTTAGCCAAAAGCTAGCCTGAGTGCCAACAGCAGGTAAGATAAGCTATTTTACAGGAAAATATATTTTCCAGTGTATTGGCTGTTTCTATACTCTTAATACCACATTCTGTCTCCAGGAGCATTTTGTAGCTATGAAGACTGTTTTAAGGAAAAAAATAAATAAATTAAGTACAGGAGATCATGAATCAAAAATACACAAAATTCAAGAAGTTGTTCAGAGATGGTGTCAATGCCTTAAAAAATAACTCCTCCCTTCTCTTCTAATTGATGTGCAATGGTGAATGGCATTTTAAGAAAAATAAACAACTGTGAAAGCACTCAGAAGGAGCAAATAAAAATGAGTGAATAAATAAAAAGAATTCAAGTACACCACTAAATTAGCTAACTAATTACACTTGTCCATGTTGCTTTTGGTGTTTGCCACTATCTCATGTGGTAGCAGAGACACAACAAAACTGGAACACAACACAGTTTTAATTAGCTAGGTTTTCAGAAGTACTTAATGTCAGTATAAAACAAGTTCCATATGTGTGCTACCTCTTTCTATAGACACATGATGGAAATGACAAGGATAAAAAACTCTGCTACCCTATAGAGTAGCATCCAGCACATTAAATTCAAGTGTGTACCAGCACCACTCTTACCCCCCTAACTCGCAGTCTAACATTTCTGAGGGGAGCTAAAGTTAGTGTTCTCTGAAAGATGGACTGAGATTATGTATAAGAGCAAAGAGAGGCATGACTGGACTCCAGCAGCGTGCCTGTGCGGGAGGTTATCAGGCCTGCCCCACCACCTACACATCAGGACACTGCTCCAGTTTCCAGGAACGCATGCTTTTTTGGGGAGAATGCATCTACCCTGACTGAGATTGGAAAAATAACACTGGCAAACTTGTTCTGTCCGTTCCCTGGAGTGCTCTGCCTTCTCCTAAAAGCTGAGCATGTGCAATATTTATACTGGTCGTATCTGCTCACTTCAGCACTGGACTTTGCCCAGCAGTTTTGAGTGCTGGCTGGGAGGAGGCAGCACTGCTGCCTGCCTGAGCCCAGCTCCAGATTCCAGTGCCACCAACACAGGGGGCTCTTAATGCCACTTTGGCTGCTGTAAGTAAGCAAGAAACAAATGCAGGATTAAGTGTGGCAGCAGATTACTGAGCAGGATGCCTGTTTTATCGTGACTCTGAGCTTCACAGATACCAGGATGACTTGGTCCACACAAGTGACCAGAAGGTCACATAGCTGCATGTCTGGGGCCATTGGCATTAGGCACTATTCGCAAGCTAAATGTGGATGTGCACCAAAGATGACTGACAGGAATGTGCATCTGTTGAGGCAGTTGGGCCAGCAGATGGTAATCGCTGTTATCTGAAAGCCACCAACAATGTCGATCTCTGCTGTCAGGGCTTTAACTCCTGCAGGACCCAGTTTTTCTTACAAGCTGACAGCCACCATTTCAATCTCAAATGCACCAGCTGAGAAGCCAGACACAGATAAATGACTCTTATGAAGAAATACAGTGGGTAACAGGCTGAGAGACAGAGCAGTTGTGACCCTTGGTTTTATGGAGCTCACAGATACATAGCACTGAATCGAAAGCCCTTGCTCCATTATCTGTCAGCAGCAAAGATCACACCCAGCACTTCCCCTTGGTCTTCCCTCAGCTCAAGATGTTACTATTTCTGAAGAAGTAAGTAATTCTGTGAGAGAGTATCCCATGCCTTCAGGCCTTTTCTCCAGCTACTACCCATGACACACATTTCACTGATTCATTTTCGAAAGGCTGCCCTCCAGTTGGTGGTGGAAGTGTGTGTTCTAACGACAGTCATCACAGGGCATTGGCAATCCAGTAGTTGCCATTGGTGTACCTGGAATGCTTTCTGTGCCCTGGGTATCATTTGTCCCACATCTCGCTGTCTAGAAGTTAGATGTCAAGCACTAATTACCTTGGTCCCCCTAGAGAGAGGAATGGGGACTGCACAGAGCGATTCACGCCACCCTAGAATATTTCATCCTCACAGATCTCTGTAAAGGATATGTCTTTATCACAAAAAACTGAGGATAATAACTCTTCTTTTAAATTAAAGCAGCATCAGCAGAAGGAATATTCTTTGTTGCTAGCACAGGTTGAGAATCTCAGCTGGTGCCCTTTCTGCCTGTGTTTGTGAGCTCAAAAGATCAGTCTTCTCACACAGAACCAGTCCTGTAGTGTGATTATTAGCATCTGTTTCATCTCCCCTCCAGTTCTCAAGGGTGCCAGAGCATTAGGCATCCTTCTCCTACTGATATTATACATATTGCTGATGTTTGAATTGCCTTCCCTGGCACCTTGTGTGTGGCCACAGCTGGCTCTTCCATGCTTCTGCTGTTCAAAGACCACTATCACACTGTCCATAATATGCACAGGGAACAGGCAGCCATGGTATGACTTCATTTTCAAGCCACAGTGGCATCAGGTCACGTCTCTCATGCTGGTGCTGTGCATCCTCACAAACCATCACAAGTGCAGGCTCCTCATTTTTGCCAGCAGCTTCAGAGACTTCACCATGCTAAGCTCCAGGGCCTCAGCTCATATTCCTCAAGCACACAGCAACATTTTATCTGCTCTGAACCTCCCCATGTGCTCCCAAAAAACAGCTGCCATCACACCTCTCTCACCGAATCTGCAAGCCATTTGTTTCCTGTGTAAGATGTTTCAGAGACTATACCCAGCTCCCAGAAGTATGAGCTTATTTAGCCAGAATAAAACTGGGCAGCAAAAAAAAGAAAAAAGGAGAAAAAATGCAGTAAAAATTCTGTTTTAGGCAGTGGTACCTGTCTCACAGCATCCAAAGAGCTCATCACGCAGAGCTGAGTGAAATGGCGCTGCCACTGCAGCTTACTATCAGCAATTTCTGATGCTTTTGAATGCAGAAGAAATTATCGTTCTCAAAAAACAACAAAAAGAGAGACATTTATTTGCATTAAAATGTTTTTAAAAACCAGTGGTAATGTTGTAGTTAAAAACCACCCCCTGTTTTATAAACACCCCATGCTTTATAGATGAGAAGAATGTTATACTGGCAGGGTCCTATATTGGATGAGTGGTTTAAAAAATTGCAGCTTCCCTTTACACACTTGTACTGGGACAATGCTAGTTACTCTGACTAACAGACATTTTTTGCTAAAGAGATACTTACATCTGTTCAGAAAATTCTTTCCACTAAAAAACAAACCAAAAACGAAAACAAACAAAAAAAACCCCACAAAAACCAACCAATCAAAAAATTGATCCAAACACCAATTTTTTCCTAAGTAAAGAGGGGCAGTGCCTCTAGCACTGAACCGTAGAACATCTGCTGTATGCAAGGCAGCTTTCTAAAAAATACAGCCCCAGTCCAGGGGAGCATAGAAGCATATAAATAAATAATAGAACAACACTCCAAATCAAAATTTTTTCTGTGCTGGACGAGTGCTTCATGTCCAGAGCTCATTCCACTGCTGTGTGACAGCTCTGATGTCTGCAACATCTTTATTCACACATCAGCAGTAACTCCTTCCACCACATGCCAGCTACATACAATCTTCAAGTCCCAGTGGACTGGGAAGATATAATATGTTCAAGAAATACTCAAACCAGTCCTTTTTTATCCTCCTCTCTATCTCTGGGACAGAAGGAAGGATCCAGATTTATCCAAGTGTTCTTCCATATAATTTGGATCCCTTTGTAGTTTCTGAAAAACACCCTGATAATTTCAGCCTAGTGGAAGATGACAGCAAACCCCATGACGTGGTTTTCTGATATCCATGCCGATAAAAGAAGCATCAAGCTGTGCATAGCCCATAGTCATGGGAGCAAGTTGCCCAACAGGCTCATGCACTCAGTAGGAAGCAGGAGTGTGGATGCCTGAAGCAGCTCTGAATTACAGCATGCTGTCTGTCTCTGTGTTTCATCTGTAGAGATGAAACAAAATGAAAGGGTGGCCATTAACCACACAGGAGCTCTGTTCAAGTGCCACATGTGAGCTTCATGCAAATGCAACTCTGCTTGCATCCCATGAAAGAAACCTTGCCTCAAGCTTAAGTGTAGACAAAACTTGACCCTCACTGAATATTTGGGCAGGGAGATTCTGGATGCTTGCTGGCCTCCATTTTACTTACTGTTAATGAGATTAGCTGAGAATGTATGTATGAATTGCTCTAAACTGTTATTTATAGGAAGCTTACAAATATCCAGCACTTTGCTTTAAGGTCTGACCGCCTGGCCTTTACAATAGGCATCGAGATGTTGAAAGTAATTTTATTTTTTTCCCTGTGGAAGTAGTCTCTAAGGTATCTTAGAAGTTTTTATCTCAAAGGCAGAATTTGTCCGGATTTTCCAATTAAGGTTTGATCTCAATGTCAATTTGTTTCCTGCTTCATTCCTAGGTAAGATCATTTTTCCTGCAAGTAGCTGCATGAAATGTCACATATCAAAGGACTGTGCTGCAACCACTCACCTCCTGACATTGTGCCCCATGTCTAAATCATGTCCTCAAAGAATCAATAACACTTGGCTTGGAAGACAGGAGCACAGTTCATGAGAAATTCTGTAAAATCTTGTTTCAGTTTAAAGGCTTTGGAAAAATCCAAACAATTCATTCTTCTTAATCACAAAAATTTTTACTCACATGCACCCACATGCACAGAATCCCTTTTTCCCCACAGGCTCCACCTGGCATAGGATTTGATCCTGGTGAGATCAAAGTTAATGGGAACTAAGTAGAAAATTTTCTGTCTTGTTTCCTATCAATTCACTTGTTCTTCCTATCACACTAAGAAGACACTGCCTAAGAAAAAAAAAAATACCAAAGGAGTTGACGTACATCTGTTTTTCATGCAGATAAAAGCAGTTTTTCCTGGTGGCAGAGATGATCTGGCACAACTTTGCAAACAAAGCCTGTCTATGGCAAGTGCCCTGATTCACACATGTATGATTTATCCTTAGGGTTAAAAAAAAATCATGTAGCCTTGGGATCTGTGAAGCCTGCTTTTTATCTGAAGATAGAGAGCACTCTTTGAGGGGATCTTTTTAAGACATTTCTTTAGGGATATTTAGTAGAGTTCAATGGGTATACAATTGTCTAACATTTACATTTCACAAACGCCTTTTGTAAAACTGTACCCATAGCATAAAAGGCGAAATTTTTTGGACTTATTTTCAAAACCTATTTCTTAAAAACACAAGGATGAACTGGAATGTAGTGCTTCCATAAGAGTAGGTTTGCAACTGATCTCCCCAAATGAAAACCAGGGAGGAATTTAATATCTCTTTTCAACAAGCTGTCCATAAGTTTACCCTGAACACCTGTTACTCTTCAGCTTGAAAGCTAATCACAGTTCCTCTCTTCCAGTTTTTTTTCCTGTAATTCGTACATCAATTAACCCCTCTCAAGTCAATTAAAAAATACTGTAAAACCCATTCTTAGTAGCAATTACACCTGATGCTCAGAAAAAAACAGGACTTTTGACATGAAATAAGATATTTTCTACCAAAAGCCACCTAAAAAAAAAAAATCAATTATTATCAAGTGAAGCAAACCACGCTTAGCACAAAGGAATTGCTTGTGAATAATTAACATTTAGAACAATAACAAACAAGTATATGCTACAAAGAAGAAATGAAAGATGAGGAAAAGATCATGAGGTGCTTCCCCTGTAAGCTTTATTTCCTTCTTTGCGTGGTAATACATCCTGCTCTGAATAGCAGAACAAGCAGCTGTGTAAGGTCATAGTCACTCATGCAGTCAGGGCCATATGACACTAAACAAACTGAAGAAAATTAACCCAAGATTAGCCTTACCCCCTCCTTCTGATCCTCAGTTTTGTTGCAGGATGGACTCTGTCGAGTGATACCAACTATTATTATTATAGTTGTTGTTACTATGTAAAAAACCCCTGCTTTATGGAACTGCACATTCCATCAGGTCAAAGGTTCGTTCCCAGTCCAATACTCATCTCTGATAGTGTCTGGGGAAAGGCTTTATGGATGGGGCAATGATATGGAGACATTTCTTCAGGTTGTTCTCTGCCTCTGTGGACTAAACACTGGCTGGCTGTATTTAGCAGCCTTCAGTACTACATTCTGCTCTGACGATGTCCACCCATCTCTGAAATGGCACCTGATAGATCAAATGCAACAGGTTGCCTATATAACCTATGAGGAAAAAAAGAGCTCTTCTCATGTTTTCTTTGTTTGGAGAGTGCTGGTTTAATAGGCAGAATTTCTCTTATGTCCCCCTGTCCTTCTATCAGGAGAGATAATGAGGAGTCATCCCCTTCCACAGCTGGCAGGATATTGTAAAAAGAGCCAGAAGACTGGGGGTCAATTCCCCCTTCTGATGTGCACTGGACAGCTGTATTTTCAGGAGTGTGTAAGCAAGGGTCTGCAAAACATACAGCAATAGTTCATGCCCCTCACTGACTGCAGGGCCAGCTGTCCTCAGAAACACTCTGTGGCATTAAATATTTAAACATCAATCCACTGTCTCAAAGGCTCACTATAAGCACTTTTCTAAAGAATGAAAGGAACCAGCAGAGAAGACAGAAAATTCCTAAAGCAAACCAGGGGGAGAAATCCAACTGGAAATGTTCTCCTTTTTCCCTGATTTGGGAGCAGGCATCCCCCAAACTGCTGCATCACCCGTACTGCGGTAGGTGCAGGCAACGTGCATTTAGAGAGGCTTCTCCTCCTCCAAAACACCCAAGGCATTTCTATATCCTGCTATACAGATATGAATCATAGGATCATCAAGGTTGAAAAAGACCTTCAAGATCATTGAGTCCAACCATTAATCTAGCAGCACTGTATTCACCATGAAAGCATATTCCTAGTTGCCCCATCCATATGCCTTCTGAATACTTTCAGGGATGGTGATTCCCCCACTTTCCTGGGCAGCCTATTCTAAGGCCTGACTACCCTTTCAGTGAAGAAGTTTTTCCTTATATCCAGACTAAACTTTGGTGCAATTTGAGGCCATTACCTCTTGTGCTATAGATTGTTATCTTGGAAAAGAGATTGACCCCCGCCTTGCTACAACCTCCTTGAAGCTTGTGGGATTGCTGTTGAAGCACCAGTCTGAGTGTCCCTCAAAGTTTTCCCTAAGCTGGCCACTGCCCAAAGTGATGGCGATGCCCTGCACCAGAAATGTGGTTTTAGACAACATGAGCTAAGCAGGTGTTGAAGCTGTGAGGATTTCTGAAGCACAATCTCTGGGCTAAGCACGAGTGGTACACTTGTGAGGACTAAAGACTAGTCTCCCTCTCCCTTACCAGTCAAGAGGAGCTCTGAGGGACAACATGCCAAAATTCCAAGCCTGGACTGGGCATCACCCTCCATCAGAGCCTCTCCACTGAGTATTAAGGGAGGAAACTGGTTTCTCTGCAGTTGGCCCAAAGGGGCAACACAGACCACGAATCAATGGTCTAGTGAATGGAGGGACTGAAAGGACACTGACCCACGCACATTTCAGGGACACCAAGTGAAACAATCATACTGAAGCATTCAGTGGCCATGTCAGGGAAGGGCCTCACACCATGGAGCAGCTAAGAGGGCAGAGAACAAGATGCTCTGGCTATTCTACAGCCCCCCTGCACATTCCCATTCCTTGCTGCTGGGATAATTCATGCAGTCTTCCTTCAGTACAGGAAGCTTTCCACACAGAGTTAAACAGACACATAAGGGAATACAGTTTTAGAAGGAAATCATTGACTTCTTGGGCAGCACAAATGGCAAAACAATAGCAAATGGCATCTGGCTTCTGTTAGAATGCACAGCCTCTGCAAATTACAGCCCAAAAGAACTAGAGCTATCCAAAAGGCTGACCAGTGTCATCTTATGGAGTCAGCTTAATTCAGGATATACCTCTTTGGTTTCTCAGTGTAATACAAATTAGAAAAAAAAGTGGCAAATTAAATATGTATGGGGCCTTGGCAGAACTTTCCAACAGCTATAGAATATAAAAAAGGAGGAGAAAGCAAAATAATACAATTAACAAGGCAAGTATGCAGTAGGCAAAGGGAAAATGCAACAAACAGTCCTTAGCACCACAATAGGGCTGCCACAGAGCAGCTGCCTGAGTCTGCCAAATTCTGAGGGAAGACTAGAGAAAAACAAGCCCACAGAGGCAAAGCATCCCCACAGGAGAAGCACATGTCCTGTATATGCTTATATACTTATATGCGCTCTCTCGCTCTCTCTCTCTCTCTCTATATATATATGCATATATACATATATGTATGTTTCACTACTATAAGCAGGACTCTGAACTCATGGTGACCAATTACTGAGTTGCTAAGTCTGGCCATGTGAATCCAACAGAACTCTTCTTATGGAGATTACCTACAAATATTTCAAAGGATTGAGGAAAAAGCACTGAGCTTCACCTACCCGTTTTTCTTATATGTATTTGCATCACTTCTTTTTTCCTCCTCATTCCCTCCCCTGCTCATAATGCTGAAACATCTCTGTTTTAATAGCAGAAAGGTGCTAAGCAATCCATCCCAGATTATTTTCACAAATGAAAAAAATAGGATACAGACTTGAAAATATAGTATGATTAAAAATTAGAAAGTATTTTTTGTGCTTCACTTGATATAGAAAAATTACTTAATTGTCTTCAAATACAAATTCTTCCAGCATAAAGCAAGTACATGCACCACCACATGAGATGGCTCCCCCATGTATATGATACTGTAATAATTAGGGCATTCTCCATAGCTGAGGGAGAACACGTTCAGTTTCCTCATATGCCTAAGGAGATTTGAACTCTTTGGAGAGTGAGACAGTCAGAGGATGTAGGCCATTTTGGGGTGGGTGGCTGTGACTCCCTACCAAAACTGCTGAATTTTATATAAAAAGTTCAACTCTCATACCAGCAGGAAGGCACATTAATGTGTAGGTAGGCGCTGCTGCCACAAGGCTAAGAGGTCAGTCAACAGGACCCCTGCTCCCACAGCTAAGTAGGTGTCTTCTACCAGCTGGTCATTGTGCTAGCAGACAGGCAAACCATGGGAAAGCATGGCCATGGTCAGGCATGGGATATGCTGTTTGCCACGGGGACATGATCTGGAGCAGCCTAAGGACATGAGGAAATTCTGTCTACAGAAGCAAGATGCCTAGGCTTTCCTTTTTGACTCCCTTCCCCATCTCTACTGAGAGCATCTACATCTTGCCATCGATCTATGATGCTGAGAGCAGATTTTTTTACAAGGCAATTCATTCACTGCTCCCTGACAAGAGGGAACATTAATAAGGTAACAGTAGTGCTTCAGAGAAGTAATGGGACTTAAATATAGTGATAACCAAAGGGTGTCTTCATTCCAGACACTGGGTGCATAGAGATTCCCCCTCCCTCCCCTCTCCTTCAGCTCCTGGGCACACACAACTTGTCCTGTGACGCAGGCCACGTCTTAATTGTGTCTCCCCTGATGGGGGGGACTTTTTAGAGTCTTTGCCAGGAGTCAGAGATGAACAGATCTTTTGGAACTTCTTGGTCTTCAGATTGTTTACTGTATCTTATCAGTAATTTACATGCCGGCAACACAGCATGAAGCAGAGCAAATACCAAAAGGCAAAATGCAGGAAAGCTCAAGGTTTTTTAAAGGTAAACTAACCAATGGTCACTAAAAGCATACAGTATTTTTACTTTGCTACCAATGCCCAATGAACTATTCTTTCACGTAGCCCTGTACTGCAGCATTTTGTAACCAATCATTCTCTACTACCAATACTGCAGAAAATGGAATAGGCAAAGAAGGAGGAAGAAACCTGAAAACTACAAGGATCCTCCATTTTGATGTTTTTTGCTTTTATCAACTTACTGTATTAATAAACCCAAAACCTCTAAATTTTTCACCGTGACAATCTTACATAGTATTCTATCACCTAATTCACACCATTGTACATTCTAATTCTTCCCAGAGGGTAGGCAATTTTCTCCATGGATGAAGGTCAAAAACAGTGTTGTCCAGGGGGATAGAACCCTTCAAAACAGGCAGAGAAATACTCTCTGCACTCTGGGTTCCCACATCCTGTACAAGGTTACCTAGAGGTAGGTCCTTCCTGCTGGAACTGTTGAGCCTTGACAGAGAAGGACACCCATTCATTCAGCTGTCAGTGATGCCACAGCAGCAATTACATGTAATTGTAGCCACGCTAGGACAGAAACCTCTGTTGTATACAAAACACATAAAGGAAATAAGGCATACAATGCAGGGAATCTGACATGAGAGCTCAGGGTCATAGGCAAAATTCAAATGCAGTATCTTGAT
Organism: Corvus brachyrhynchos; assembly: GCF_000691975.1. Taxonomy (NCBI): domain Eukaryota; kingdom Metazoa; phylum Chordata; class Aves; order Passeriformes; family Corvidae; genus Corvus; species Corvus brachyrhynchos. Next base: position 5,958,376 of record NW_008238330.1, on the reverse strand, counting down.
TCGAAAAAAGAAAAAAAAATCAATCAGCAGGCTCTCCCAAGGCATTTCACCTCTAATTGAAGAGTGAATTGTGTTTACTTAACTGCTCATGCTCTTGACTGTCTCTCAGCAAATGAATCGTGATTACACTACATAAAATTCAGTGTTTGGCTTTCTTATGATCCCACAGGACTGGATTCCACACTTTAAGAAATATATAAAAAAAGGACTGAACTGTGAAAGATATCTCTTCATTGCATAGAAAAGAAAAATGTTTCTTTCAAATACAGATTGTAGCCCCTCCAGTTCCTGTTTCCACAGCTGAAGTGGAAAGTAAAGGAAAGGCCACATATGCTAAAGGTAAAATTAAAGCTGTTTCACATTCAGATTAACACTGGTCATGGGCCATGCAGGCTGCTGTAATCTTGGGTACCTAAAATCAGATTATGTCACATAAAGACAGGATCACAGAAAGAAGGATCACAGAAAGAAGGATCTCAGTTTTTTTCATAATGTGTATCCATAATTCTGGAGTGCCCAACTTTTAACTATTGTAAAGATGCTCAAAATTGATCAAAAATGAAGTTTAAGTGAAAAATGACTCAGACGTTTGTCTCAAATGCCATCATCATTGAAGCAACACGAGAAACTCCATGCAGTATTAATGAATCAAGAACCATTTATCAGAACAAGATGGGAATTTGAGTGAAGATAGACATAATAATAAAAAACACCACAAAACTGAAAAAAGTTCTAAACCTTTCTGGCAAACCACTGTGTTTTAAAAGCCAAACCCCCCAAATATATTGCTCATCCCCACTTACTTGAAAATGACAGACCTGATTCTTGGGTCATCTTCTTTAGTCAAGATGGCTTTATAGCTGGAGCACCAGTAATTGGGTAGAGCATCTCTTTGTAGCAGCACTGCTGGGTACTGTGGTTGCTACATCAGTACTATCTATCTTCCATCCAGTGGATGGAATATCATGGGACAGCAATCATGCACAATTGTTGTATGCTCTCTTGAAGAGGTGGGACTTAGTAGAGGCTTGCAGCAATGATGAATTGTGTTTGTGACATTCCTGGCCCTAGGGATTGGAAAAGTGCAAACTCAGTTTAAGGTGAACTGGTATCATTCACTGGGTACCTCCTGGGTGGCTATGCTACAATTCCAAAGTGGTCTTAGCTGTTATGGTATTGCATGCTGACACACGGCTATGTTGCCTTCTCATCAAACTCCTCCAAGCCCATTAGGCACCATCTCCCCATTAGTTTCACTGGAAACAAGACAATGAAGAAACAAAAGGAAATTCACTCACTCAGAAACAGAGGAGACCAAGCAGGTGGTAGAAACATGACCTTCCTTCATGAGGTCAAATAGCTTTATTGTGATTAAGCACTACAATACAGTATATATCCATAAAAAAACTCTATAGTGTATATAAATTATTCCTTCCATCCAGTAATTCTCTTTTTGTTTTCAATTTTTTTTTCATTTCCATTACAGCTTTGGTACAATGTGATTTTATTATATTTTTAAATACTTTTAGCTTCACAAACTCAACACAAAGTACAAAACTAATCCGAATCAGGGATATTACAATCTACACAGTGGTGTTCAGTGGTAGGAAAAAATCTTACCTCAATGAATTCATGTCACTAGCTAAGCTATAAAGGCATACCTAGCAGACATGACAAAAATATGCACCATTAACCAGCAAACATTTTTTTTTTTTCAAAATTTATTTTACTTCTTTTTTTTTTTTTACAGATTTTTCCAGCAGCAAATCACTTGAGCATAGTCAGTACTTGTGTCCTCAACTGATTATTCTGTTGTGTTCCTCTTCATTTGAAGGCCATGATTTTTTTGTCAAATAATGCACCGCTATCCTCATAGATCAAAGCCACAGTGTCAGTACTTGACCTGCCACCCTGCATTGTTGATGCTTGCACAGTTTGTCCTGCAGCTGGCAGAAATAACTGGAACGTTACTGGAGGGGCAGTGTGGGGCAATCAACCGGAGGTTGTTCTGTGGGGCAGGAGGTATGACATTACAGTAGACAGGCATTCCAGTGGCTGTAAGTGTTCCTTGACCTGATTGATTAGGTAGCATGATTGGTTGTTGATATGATTGTTGCGGCAATCCTTGAGAACCCTGGGTCATTGGCACCTAGGTAGGAATATGGAAAGATGCAGGGAAAAAAAGATAGCAATTACTAAGCAAGTTAAAGTAGGTTCCAGTACCCCTATGTTCCTTCTAGCTGAATTTGAGTATACTGCATGTTCTGCCAAAATGGGCTATTTTTTGCTGCTCAGAATTGTTCTCATCTCTGAGGATTTTTTTGTTAGAGAAGGTTTTAAAGAGAATTCCCTCTGCTTTTAGGCCTAGAAAGTGTCTCTGTCGTGACCTACTAGAATATGAATTATTGGGATCAGTGCAAACAAAAGACTTGACCCTGGTATATCTAGGCCATCTGAAAAGTCTAAACCTGTAACTTGATTATTAACCTTTAAAACACTTTTTCACTATAGTAATTCTGAAGATGTAAGGGGAAAATTTTACCCACAAGCAATTCCCCCATTTCCATCTGTGTCGGTGCAGTGTTTTCAAAGAAGCTGAGGGAAAAGGGGAATGGCTGCTCAATCAGTGCAATCTATTAAAATGAATTAGATGTCACTTAGTTTCTTAACTTTCCAGAGGGACCAGTAGGAAGTGTAAGCCCAGGCCACCTCTCACATGCTCTTGGCATAACTCACAGAAACTAGGTATAAAGGTGGGGAAATAAGTCTGGGTAACTTACGGACTTGGTAAAAATCAAGCCACTGCCTTCCCTCTCCCCAGAACCCAATAAACAATAATCCATCTGGCTACAGCTTGTTATAGAAGACATGGTGAGATCCTTGGCAGGAGTCTCCACAGATGAGTAATTTTTAACTGGATCAGGCAAAGCCCTCAACTTCATTACAGGAAACAGTACTGCACTGGCAAAAAAGAGAAGAAATGAACAATGTTCTTATATTTTTTAAAATTAATTTTCTTCACAGGAAGAAGTTTAATTCCTTCGATCTTTGTGACATTTTACCCTTACTACAGGCTGTAATAAATAGTTCATTTGAAACATTCTGAAATCAGAATGAAAATCAGGAGTACTAAGACCATGTAAACAAGAAACCGATCTGACTTAGGAGCGTATTCATCAGAAGGTTTCCTGCCACACACTGTCCAAATGAAGTTATAAGAGCACTGTGTGATGCAAAAACTTAATTCAATTAAGCATTCTCCAAGAAAAGCAGTCTTTCCTTACAGTTCCTAAATACCTGATAAGACGACATGGCTGGATACTGCACCATCATGCCTTGCACCTGATTTCCCTGTTGATTATTCATCAGGTTCTGGCTTTGGGGCGGCTGCTGCATTCCCATGAGACCCTGGAACCCCTGCTGCTGGTTCGGCAGGACAGGCTGGTAACCTGGAAGAAGAAAGACGTCTTCAAATACCCTGGTTGCTTGTAGGGGCAAAATTACAACTGTTCTAAGGCACAGCAAATGATCCCATCATTTATCCCCACCTTAGTCAAAAAGTTACTCATTCCTACAGAAGTGTTACTGGAAACAGAAACTGCAGCGCAATAAACAAGTGCCATGAGCCTGCAGCAGCCCTGGCAGGCTGACCTGAGTGGGGCAGCACACTTTCGTTATGCTTTTTAACACCGTGGCAGAGACCACCTGGAGGAATGTCTGACTGCAGCACAGGGCTGTAAAGCCCTAAAGAGACACAGGGTGCTACTGTCCTTTGGCTATTTCCTGAGAGGCAAAACTCCCAACAACTTCTAGGACATCAGCATTTGGCCTTCGCGGTCTAACCTGACAGTTTCTTTCAGGTCACATTTCTTACCCCACCCTCTTACCTTCCTTCTAATGCAGTTCCTTAGCATGATGTAAACAGAGAAGCCTTTATTTAATCAAGAAGAACATCTCCATACAGACTGGTTCTCACTTGCAAGGTTTTTTATGTAATTAGAGCATATTAAGGGTCACATTCCATCCCACTAGTTTCACGTTTATCAAAGCAGGAAAATCATAAATTTTGAGTGATTAAATTTGTGCCCTCTTCATTGCTCAGTAGGAACACTGCTAACACACCAGCACCTGCACAAGGATGAGAAGCTTACTCTTCTGTTTTAACCTGTCACTAACTTTGTGTTCAAAGTCACCACAATATTGCAGGTTTTCTGCTCGGACAGCTTCTCTAGGACTAGTGGAGAAATGGGCAAAGACTGCATGATCTAGAGAGCCAAGCTGCTAATGAGGCAGCACTGTGGATGGGAAGGCAAGCACAAATGGCGCACTGCTCGGCAGCAACACGGTTTCACCTGGGAATGAGCCTAGACAGATGGAACTGGGCTGGCTGGGTGATGCTAATATTTAGCAATTAAGGACTCTGCAGAAAAAGTAGGAAAGGAAGATGCAGAAAGATCCTGTCCTTGCACAATATGGCCAGATATAGGTATTATAAATCTATGAATAATTTCTCCTTAACACATTCTGTGTTCTTTAGCACTTGTATTTTTAACATGCAGTTATGCAGTGCACTATTAACTCTGTGGTGATGTTCTTACAATAACCGTATTTCAGACAAAGAAGAACTACCAGAAGGAGCAACTCTGTGTCATCTTTCTATGAAAAATTTGTGTCATGTCTGCTCAATTTATATTCATGAATACAGTACATGGTTCAATATACTTCACAAAGTGAAAACCATCATCTGGATACTTCTTCATTATGTAAGAAAAATAAAGTGACAAATGTCTCTGTTTCTGCTGGTCTATTGTCAATTGATAGCTTTCCTTCAAAACCTGTTCTGATGCCAGGGAAATGTTAGGATTTCTGGTCAAGTATTTGGCATTAAAGATGCCATTTCTGAGATTAATGTCTCCAGTCAACTGAGCAAAATAAAAAAAATGAATTCTTTGAGTGATTAACTTGGCTGGGATGTAGCATTAAACATCTCCCAAACTCACCAGATTATTATACATTCAGATTTGCTCTTTTCCTATGCCCAAGCACTGTGTCAGCATATTTTTTAGTCATAAAAATTACCAACATCAGAACTGCTGTAACTGAGTTTGCAGAAGGCTTATACAGCAATAATAAAATTGCAAGTCCTCTTCTGCTCCAGTACACCAATTATGGGGGGGGGGGAGGGGCAGAGGGGATAAAGGATGGAAATAAAAAACGTAGCATTACTATTCTGGTATTTGCAGGACTGAAGTTGAAGTTTAAGTACAGGGGTGTCAACTGACAGCAGAAGCAGACCCATGAAATTCATCTCCTGTCACCTGCAGTTGTTAAAGTAAGTCCCAGATGTGTAAAGAATGATAGATGGATGGCAGACTAGGGATCAAGTGACACTTTTGGGGAATGTAATCGAACACTGGATTTGGGCTCACAGATTTGGCTTGTGATGCACTGGCACAGGGCAGCAGACTGGTGCTCTGCAGAGACAGACAGACACCACTGGGTTCAGGTAGAAAGCAGCCCTTCTGTTATCTCCAGTAAATATGATGGCATTAACATTACTTTAGTCAGACTACTGCTAATAGTCTGCTGTGTGTTTGAATACAGCAGACTCTCTTCACCTCAGCTTTGTGTTCCATATTCTCCAAATATGACAGATTTATTACCCAGTGCAGACATGACTATCAAAATGAAACAAAAAATTATGGAAAGTTGAAGTAGATACCCTTATGATGAACATATAGGCATGATCTCCTGGGGGTATTACAAAAACACAGAGTCATAGAATGGCTTTGGTTTGAAGGGACCTTAAAGACCATCGAGTTCCAATGACATACACACACAAACACCCAGCCCTGAAAATCTCCTCTGTACTAGCAAGCACTGCTTAGTACACGACATAACCACTCCAGGTTTTAGGTGCACAAATATGAAAAGGAGATGGGCTGAAGAGCTGAGGTCCACTAGGCTATGCATTATTATTTTAACAATCTTATTTTAACATTCTTCAAGGACTTTAGCAATTTCTCCTGCTCATAGGACATGTGCACCCCTCATCCCCGTCCCAACCTGCAGAGTACTGCGTACATCCCTGAAAATAAGACTTTTTTCCTACTCCCTTATGTAAGCCCTTTGCAATGCTCTGACCACACAGAAAAGCCTCAGGACAAGCAGATAAGTACTTCATGTGCACACTAACATACTTCCAATTTGATTAGATGGGAGCAAAGAGGTTGTATCCTGAACCCTCTTAGATTTTAAGGGAAAATAAGTCACTTCTTTGGTCCAGAAGGAAGTACTCTTGAATATTGACTCCCCTGACTTGTGAGTAGAAACAGGGATGTTTAAGAAGTTTACTGGCCTGTGAGTATCTTTGCAAAGATGCTGTCTGCCTGTCATCTCTTCCTTACTTAATATTCATGGACTTCTTTTTTTATGATCCGTACTCTTTGGAACTAAATGAAGCTATGGATGTCAGACTTTGCTATAGAACCCAATACAGCATTTAGTCAAAATACAGCATCTTCTTCAAGGTTCTGCATCTCAAGTAAAGGCACTTCATTTTACCTGATAGCAAAGCCTGACCCTTTATTATGCTAAATACATGAAGAAAGATGCAGGTTCATCCACTCTGTTGAACATAAAAACATCACAAAGTACAAAAGTATATTCCAACAGTACAGAGGGGGTGCAGCATATTAAAAAGAGCATTAATTTTTTTATCTACAACAAGCTCCATAAGCAAGAAAAAAAATGCTGTGTCAAAACAAAAAAGCCAATATCTGTTCTGCTAAATGGCTTCTGTTTCAGCACAAATGCAAGTAGAACAATTGGCACTCTAAGTGGCAATCCATTTGGACAAGAAGTTGTTAATATCAAAAACCAGCTGCTCTGAATTTCCTATCACTGCAGCCCAAATTCTCCATGTAATACTTGAAACAGGTCCTCCAGTGCTTACTTTGTGTTGATATCTTTGTATGTTTCTGCACTCTGGCCAGGAAAAAGAATGGAGGTGGGAGAATTGAGATTAATATCAACCTTTTAGCACTGTTTGTGAAACTCTATCTCCTCTTTTTTTTTTTTTTTCCCTCAGGCACAGACTATCAGAGACTGCCACTTCACCAAAATCCAGAATTACTTAATTTGTACACACACAGCACAATCCTCCAACTATGCCATGCTTTTCACATGCTATTTACTTTTCAGTGACATGGAAATAATACTGCATTCTCAAAAGTTTTGAAAACTGACTGCAGTGCATGAAAAACCAGGCATTACTGGGCAGAGGTGGATTTTGGAGCTACGCAGGTGTAAGAAAACGAGAACAGGAAGTGGCAACATGCTTATGCAGCAATAGTTTTATTTGCACTTGCTCTTTTGCTCATTAGCTTTCATACTACATAAAGAGCAATCCTTAAAAGACTCTTTACTGTCCCCTGAGAACATACATACGTGGGTTATTTTCTAATGGCAATACACATCAGATGAACCATCCTATTACTGCAAGCTCCAGGGCCTCTTTACTGCAATTATATCATCCTGCTCTATGTTATCTCTGCTACAAAGAAGGATTTTTTAATTCAGGGCAAACATGAGAGACATTGTTAAACAACCAGAGGAACAAATCGTGCACAGAATTTCAATGAATGCCTCAGAGGAAAGATGAGCCTTGGATCCAACTGAAATGGAAGAGGCCATCATACCATCAAGGTAATTCTCTGAAGCTTTACAGCCTGCATCGCCATGCTGAAAGTCATCTAACTTAAACATCCCAGGGGAGGAAGACTGCATGAAAGACCCACAAATGTTTCAATTTCCTAATGAGCCTACACAGCTCAAAAGACAAAACACAGTGGGTTTACACCTCTGCCAGCAGTGTCACCCAGAGCTGCAATTAAAGCATGTTTGGTGCTCTCCTGGCCTCAGCATGCATCTTTCATGGATGGCACATCCATGTTGGGAGGGACTGTTTCATTGTTCATTTTAGATTTGAAGCACGTGTTAGCAGCACACCTTCGGAACATGTGTATCAGCACTGTGGGTAAAGAGTGTCTGACAAGTGCAGGTGAGACTCCCTGAACTGCAAATCTTATTGTACCCTTACCACTTGAACAGAGTCCTTGCATCCAAGCCCATCCAATGCAAACACATACACTCAGTGCTTTTGCTGTAACATGATTTGAGAGCTCACCTGCTCCCTTTCTGCTTTATTCAGTGTAGTGCCACCTAAAATTTGGGTACCTTGGCAACACACTTCAGTGGCTTAGGCAAGCAAAGTCCAAAAGAAAGTCAAAAGGGAAATCTCAAGCAGAAGTAACTGGGCTGGGTGGACTGCTATACAGATCTGGTCATGCTCCTGCCTGCTCTGCAACTAGTGCCTTTCTGGTACCTTATGCCACCCTCCCTTTCCTTCCCCCTACCTCCCCCAGTATAGAGCAGCTCAGCCTCTGCTGCAACTGCCAGGAGCACTGGAAAGAAATTGAATTTGAGCTCTCATGGAAAAGCCAAGGGGAACAAGCACCAACTCTTGGTGCAGACACAAAGGAATAGCCTGCGAAGTTCTTGAAAACATTCTAACAGCAAATTCTGCACGCAGAAGGTGCTTACATTTGCAGAAGACTCCCCAAAACTGATAAGAGCTGAGAAGCAAGCTTAAAACATGATCCAAAGTCAGGAAGTGCACCTCTTTCTGAAAGACTTAATGAGCTCACTCTGCTCAACTTATTCAAAAGATGACGAGGTATCTGCAAATAGATAGTTGTGCTGGTTTTGGCCAGGGTAGAATTAATTTCCTTTTTAGTAGCTAGTATGGGATTAAGTTTTGGATTTGTGCTGAAAACAGTGCTGTTAATTCAGGGATGTTTTAGTTAGTGCTGAGCAGTGCTTACTCAGACTTTCTGCTTCCCATACCACCCCACCAGCAAGGAGGCTGGAAGTGAACAAAGAATTTGGGAGGAGACACATCTGGGACAGGTGACTTCAGCTGAACAAAGGGATAACCCAGACCATATGACAACATGTTCAGCATATAAAGCTGAGGGAAGGAGGAGTGGGGAGTGTTCAGAGTGGGCATTTATCTTCCTAAGCGGCTCTTAGGTGTGAAGGAGCCCTGCTTTCCTGGGGATGGCTGAACACCTGCCTGCCCATGGGAATTGGTGAATGGATCCTTTGTTTTGCTTTGCTTGAACATGTGGCTTTTGCTTTCCCTGTTAAACTGTCTTTACCTCAACCAGTGACTTTTCTCATTTTTAATTTTCTGATTCTCTTCTCTGTGCCACTGGGGAGAGTGAGTAAGCAGCTGCATGGGACTGACTTGTTGGCTGGGGTTAAACTACAACAACAGTTCTTGAACAGACCAGAAAATGGTATAATAAAATTACATGGCTGGAAGATAAACCTAGAACTTTTCAGATTAGAAGTAAAATTCAAAGTTTCAACAGACCCCTTATAATTAACAAGGAGGCAATTTACTAAGTGGAAGGACATTTGTATTACTTAAATTCTCTAAAATGAGGATGGACACCTTGCTAGAAGATATTCATCAGGTTAATAAGAACTTCTGGTAATAAAGATATGATTAGAATGTGCTCATTGTCCAGTATTAGTCAGACCATTAAATTACATATTCCAGATTTGAAATACTTAGGAAAATGTCAGCCAGTTAGCTCTTAACACTTTTCCTGTCGCCCAAGGAAAAGCACTAATTTTTTGCATATGAGACAGGATCCTCTCCCCAGTCTCTTTGATCACGTGCTGGCAATGCCACCCAGTTCACTCCACAAGCAGAGTTCACCTGTGTACAGTGGGTATTCTAAGGGATATTTCTGGCCTATTTTAGTTCACTCTTCCCTGGCTGGAGTACTGCTCAGTAGACTTTGTAGACTAAAGAATATGGTTGGTCTCTAGTCCCACAATTTTACTAGGCTACGTTCTCCTTTACTTTTTAAAATAAGCTACGGACAAAGTATTACAGTGTATGGATGTAGCTTTTACAATAATGTAAATTTACAATGCCCATGATCAAGTTATAACCAGAGAAGAAAAAATGTTATTGTAGAACTACAATTCACTCATAGACACATCAGTACATTCTGTAAAGTTTTTGACAGCTTCATTTTTTACCAAAAGCTCTCAGCTGGTCCATCCCAAAGTACTTGCAAAGTGGGAAGGAAGAAAAATACTGAAACAAGCCATCCAGCAAGACCAAACACTGTCTTAGAACCACAGAATGGAATCACAGAATTGCTCAGGGTGGAAAAGACCTCTAAATTCATCAAGTCCACCCATCGCTCTTAGCACTGCCAAGTCCACCACTAAGCCATGTTCCTAAGCATCCCAAAGAACCTTTTGATTCTCAAACACCCTAAATATTATCTGTAAAACAGGAGGAAAGCCAGCCTAGTTGGAGAACCTTGCATAGGACAGTTGGCCAAGTTGTGTGAGCCAAACAATGAGATCCATTCCCAGCAAAAGTGAGAGCAGGAGTTTGAGGCAAGGGTTTTCTGGCAGCCAGAACAAAGCCCTTCTTGTTCTAGAGGTCCATCAGAACCTCCTGACTTTGCATGAGATGTTCAAGTACTGGACTGTGCCAGGTGTTTCACCTCCCATGTGGATGGACATTGTAACACCATCCCTGTGCACTGCTTTCTCTAGAGGAGTGCTTCTCCAAGGCACTGGGTTCTCACTGGCTTCTCATGTCCAGGTGTTATGTGTTAGAATTGGGTGCCCAATTGCCTGAGGAAAATATTTGGGGTTTTTTTCATTATGCAGTTGACCATTATCTGGCAAGTTTCACTGCAAATGATGGACTAAACTCCCATGGAGAATGTAAAATTAATCCATAAATTTAAGCTAATTTTGATTTTAGCCTCACCCCAAAGTGTCTGCAGTTTGGAAGACTCCCACAGAAGACACATTAACTAGTGTCTCCATCCTGGTGTTATTTTCTGTGTGAGTCTGAAGATTTAAGCTGCATCTTGTGCAGCTGGAATACAAACCTCTTTGTAAACAATTTTGTAGTTTAAGCTTGGATCTAGAATCCGAAGCACGCTGCAAAGCAAATCTGCTGCAGTTGATCTATCCATTCCTACTGTGTCTGCTTTCTCTCTGCAATACACATAAAAATGTCTTGACCTAGAAAGACATTTGAGCTTTATATTCTACTTAAAGACATCACAGATAATTTATGGGTGTGAAGTGGACACCATGTGTGCTAGAAGGACAAATACATAATAGCTGATGCTAAAATTCCATCCCTTTCCCCTCAAAACACAAGACCATGCAGTTATTTTATTTAGTTTTCATGCACATACAAAGGGAAAAAAACAAACAAGAATACCTATGCCTGAAACAAGGGAGTCTTAAGAAGCAACAGAAAAGGTACAGAGGTATGAGGTAGCATGTCAAACAGCATGTGTCAAAACCCGTAACAGCACACAGACTCATTTCCCCCACAGCACTTTGCAAGTTCAGACCCTCAAGAAACAGGAGAAGCCTTTTAACACAAGGCACTCACAGTTTGGCTTCCTTCATTTCAGGTAAAAGCACATGCCACTCCAGCAGTACAGCTTGCAGGGGAAACCATGGGTTATTATGTTAGTTTTGTTTTCAAAATTTTAAACTAATGGCATCAATTCTTTCAAGTTGTGTGAGATCAAAACAATTTTTAGCTAATGGCACTCCAGCTACATTCACTGGAAACATAACGCAGCAAATGTATTCCTAAAGTGATTACAATGACAGCAACTTGAATAATTCTCTGCAGAGCTGGGGTTATAAAACTGCAGGATGTTGAACTTTGAGTCTTGAAACATAATTGCTGCCAGAATCATAGCTCCCAGTCCCTAAATTGGCCATAGCTCTGCAAAAAACACATACATGCTTCGCAAACCTGGTAACAGACCAACAGCCACATTTGTTGTCAGACTCACAGACAAACAGCCATATACAGCTGCATTAAGAAACCTAACAAGATGTATATGCATCAGAGATATGAGCCAGTAAGATTTATTATCACAAAAGAAAGAACAAAAATACTGGACAACAGAAGGTGGCCTGTCTTCCCCACCCCTCTTTCTATCCCCGGTTTACAAAGCTACAAATCCCACAAAAGCAGTAGTGTAAAAACACCTTCATCCAGCTTCAGAAGAAGAAGAAATAAAATTGGGAAATATCCTCCAATTTTGAATTATTCCAGCGCAACCTATTTGTTGGATTTAGTAAAAACTGCTGATGAAAATACTCTGCTACACTAGATTTTTTTTTTGGTCTTATTTGGTTTGGGTTTTTTTTTTTTGGTGTAGATAACAGTTCTGAAATCGCCCATGTGGTGAGTTCTTCTAGAGTGCTAGAACAGGATCTATCTTACCCCAGGTGAACTGCCCCTCCTTGTCCTCTTGCTTTATTCTTCCTCAAAAAGCTATATGAAATCCTGGTTTTACTTGCTTTGCAACCCCTGGGGCTGGAAGAAGCCCAAAGCACAGAGCATCTGAAGCATGGATGTTTTCATGTGCTACTCGAGACAATGCTGCCAATTGGGGGCACCTCTCCACTGCTAAATGGAAAAAATAAGTTAGGGGAGCAACACAACTTCCCTAGCAAAACAAACCCTCCTGGTTCAAAAGATGTGCAGGATCAGAGCCTCAAAAATGTATTTTTAAACTCTGCTATATAAACTAAAATAAGGTACATTTTTACAAAAGCCGAGATAGAGTGCTTTGTGCACAGACTCTTCCTTGAGAATAGTCACTGCGCAGAACAAATGGGTTCACCTGGGAGATAGAAAGCCTCCTGCTGGGATGATTTAGATTATGGCAATGAGAAATGACGAAAGTAACACCACATATCACAAGGTGAAATTTAGCACTTCTTACATGTCAAAGAAATATCCATTACCTTTTACCCTTCTACCCATTCTTTTACCCTTTTTCTATGATGCCAAGTTCCAACCTGGAAATGAGGAATAGCATTATCTTTTAAAAAACATATACATGCATGCTCGATACCCCACAGGGGAAAAATGTTTTTGCAAAGAGTGCTGAACATTTATTTAGTGCCTTCTACTTCATCATCCAAGCAACCACCTTGAGGGCAAACATGCAAAATTCTGGGTAAAATGAATTTATGAATCACGTAAAGATGTGTATCCACCCCTCAGTTACTTTTCCACACCTGAACAGAGTTGGTTTAAAACTCAGTGACTTCACTACCAAGTAAAAAGGCCCAGACAAGTAGGAGGTATGATTAAATACTTTCATTATATATCTAATGAAATCACCTACTGTAACATCTTCTGAGACTAAAATTTTAATTAAGGCAGGCTGGCATTTTGGCTTTTTTTGCCCCCCTTATGTTCCAGGGGAACAGCAGGTAAGGTCAAACAAAAAGCTTATGTGATAAAATTGCCTGAGAGTGCTCCTGGGAGACCTGGCATTATTAACAAGAACATGAAGAAGGGCACAGTTGAACAGTTCAAAGATAAATGATTGCATTCAGTTTACTTTTTGCTATCAATCGGAGAACCAGAGAGAGCTGTTATTTGACAAGAAATGTATATAAATAGGCAACAAAAAGAGCTTGAATGGATACAAATACAGGAGACTCAAGGCTGGGGAAATATTTTTATTCCGTTTAAAATCTGGATCCATTCCTTTACTTCTCTACACAAAGGATTTCAAAATTATAGGGACAGCTTTAAGAAGAACTTGCTACTAGTAAGTGGCACAATACTGAAAATAAACCCTGGTCCTTGCTGAGAACCTAAAACCATGTTATTATATGACACTTTAATAACTTCTTTTATTTCCTTTCCAATACACATTTATTTTATGTTTTGAGACCTTTAAGCACTCTTCCTGCTCTTCAAAAACTAAGACAAATATTTATTGCTCTGATCCTGGAATATAAATCTGAAGATAAATGGAGGGGCACCTCTTACAGACATGGTATATAACTCAAAGCTTCTGTAAGATTCTGAAAAGAAAATTCTATTTTTAAGACAAAATCCTTTTATCCCACTTCAGTAAGAAAAATAGAGGGAACAGCCAGCTGCAATCCAAAATAATTGCAACACAATAATGCAGGGCTCCATTACAGCAGCCTAATTCTGGTAAAGCAGCTGATCCAGGATCTTGGCACTTGCCCAGACCCTGGAGCCTGATTAAACGAATACTTCAGTAAGAAAAATAGAGGGAACAGCCAGCTGCAATCCAAAATAATTGCAACACAATAATGCAGGGCTCCATTACAGCAGCCTAATTCTGGTAAAGCAGCTGATCCAGGATCTTGGCACTTGCCCAGACCCTGGAGCCTGACTTAAACGAATTAACCCAAGGCATGTGCAGCTGTTTTTGTAATCTGAGGCTTCTGCATTTTATTGGAGACCAAGAAGAAAAAAGAAAAAAAAAGTCACCCAGCCAGCAAATGACACAGGTGAAATAAAGAGAGAGAAGGAAAGTATTTTGTGCTTTTGAAATAAGTTAATCCATGGAGCCACATGAACAGGCTCAACAGCTTTGGAGAAATGAGCTTCAGACAGCATGTCCCTTTGGGCAATACCATGAGCAAGGGTGTACACTGGAGTGTTGCTGATGCCCAAAGCCAGCTGAGGTGCCTGCAGGGAGGGTACTACAGGACCTGGGAAACATTATTCTGAAAGGGGTGAAGCCTTCTCATCCCAACAGAGCTAAGCCACTGAAGACATGTATTGCAAGCTTGTGCACAGTTCTCACAAAAACAGGGAGGTCCAAAATAGTGCTAAGGAACATCCAGGAATAATCCTGCTCTCAGCCCCTGCCCACCAATCCCGACAATGTTAAGGAGAGCCAACACAGACCCATTGGCAGGCCAATAGATAATTCTGGAGAAACTAGATGCTCTGAAGGGAGATTTACTGCTTAAAGACCAAAACAGATCCAGATCTGGTAGCAGCCTTTGCTGTAGCCACAGACTGTTACATTGGTGATGTCTGCTGCAATTCCTCTTTAGGAGGTTTTTGAATAGCTAATGTACAACTAAAACACAGATGTAAGAACCCATTAGTGTTGACAGTAAGACTCCTTTGGCATATAATGTGCTCATCAGAGGAACAGCAGCTGCAATATTCCCTATACGTACCTGTGTCTATGTTTGCATTGTTTTATATAAAACAGTTCATGGCCATAGCATAACTATTATATGCAATATCTATTGATTTTGTTAGTAAATCCCTAAGGAACTGAGCAATGGGACAGCTAACCACAAAAACAAATTTCAGTGTGACTCAAAAGAAGTACAAATACAAAACTAACAGGATCAAATTTTCCATGCAAGCTGCAAAACACAGATTCACTGAATTTCATCGGATTCATTTCTTCTGGTCTGATTTTCTGGATTGACCCCTAATAAATAATGGCAGGTATGAGCAAACAAATTGTTGAGCCCCTGTGTATTGATCTATCTGTAACTTTGCTCTTGATATCAGCTTGTTGTCTTGGCATAAGCTCTTGATACTGATGAAATACCTATAAGCACAAGCTCAAAGTGAACCTACATGCCAGATACTGTGCAAACTTCAAGGAATAGCTGCAGTCCCTATAGTGAAGATGATGCATTCCTGAATAGATAAGACAGCTGGAGGCATGAAAATAAGCACCCAAGGGAAATCATTTGCACAGAGAAAAGTGCAGAATACTTTTCTGGAAAGTACGCCAAAATACGTGTGCTGAGTACTCAGACCCCTATTCTGAGCAGGGACTGCTGTTCCGAGCACAGTTGTGGATGTGGATGATCCCTGGGCTCTCACTGCTTCTGCCAGGCTGGTTTTTTCCACACAACTCCAGGTACAGGCTCCTGCTCTGCTCACATCCTTTCTACTGGGAGAAGACAGGATCTGGTTCTGGTGATACAGTGCAGTAAAATGAAACTGTGTTCCATTTTACTGTGGGGAGATTGGGGTAAATGACTGCTATCACAACCAAACCCTGCTTTTTCACCTTCACAAGCTGGGCTTTGTTTTGTGTCTCAGCCTCAGGAAGAGTTTTCATGAACACAACATCAGCTGTAAATACTGTCTGCAACAAAGACACAGCCACTGCCTCATGGCACTCTTCCTCCCCACAGCTTCTGCATACACCTACAGGTACCAAATCACTGAGCAAAAAGCCTTGAGTTTGTTTGTTTACCTATAACATAAGGACACAGCAAGTTATGGGCTACAGCCCCCAGCCCGATACAAACAGGCACAGGGACAATACTGAAGCCAACAGGACTTTGATGGAGCATATGTCTACCCATATGGGTCCAACTGCAAAAATCTCATCTTTTCCAAGTGCACCCATGCAGAATGCAATCCAAAGACTGCTGGGGTTAGCAATCGACCTTAACCGGCTCTGTAGCATATTAGAAGCACTCGCCTGCAACACAGTGATTACTCCGGTCCCTATACGGCAGAGCCCTTGAGAATTTGCTTAACTTTTAAGCATATAAGTTAATTTCTTGATTTCAGAGCAATGATTTACAGGCTTGAATAAACTTCTGGACTGAGGCCAGGGAACTCAACCCCTTGAAAGAGAGCATCTCCAGTGGGGAAAGACACAAGCACATTTATTCACACTATATTCTTAGCATCGCTTTAAAAGGCTTCTGAGAAACTTGACCAGGCAGGTAGCAATCAAATTAAGGAAAGAGAGGTCCCATTCCAATAAAATTCAGTTTCTACAATATATGAAACAAATTAATTTCTCATATCCCTCTGCACAACCACTGCT